>NW_009260028.1:1611887-1614831 GCF_000687185.1 Egretta garzetta | reverse complement strand
CAATAGAGTTGGATCTGACTGCCCCAGGGGTGGAAACCATTTGCCATGGACTGATCCAGACTGCACTGGAACAGGGTGAGGGTCCAGAAAACCTGCAGTACATTGATGACATCATTGTGTGGGGCAACACAGCAGAAGATGTCTTTGAGAAAGAGAAGAAAATAGTCCAAATCCTTCTGGAAGACAGTTTTGCCACAAAACAAAGTAAGGCCAAGGAACCTGCATAGGAGATCCAGGTTTTAGGAATAAAATGGCAAGATGGACATCGTCAAATCCTAATGGATGTGATCAAGAAAATAACAGCTATAACCTTACCAACTAGCAGAAAGGAAAACAAGCTTTCTTGGGTGTTGTGGGTTTTTGGAGCATGCATATTCCAAATTACAGTCTGATTGTAAGCCATCTCTACCAATTGACCTGGAAGGAGAAGGATTCAAATAGGGCCCTGAACAACAAATTAAACAGGAGACAGTTCATGCAGTAGCCCTTTGGCCAGTCTGGGCGGGACAAGATGTAAGAATGGTGCTCCACACTGCAGCCAGGGAGAATGACCCTACCTGGAGCCTCTGTCAGAAAGCACCAGGGGAGACTGGAGGATGATGACCCCTAGGGTTTTGGAGTCGGGGATAGAAAGGATCCAAGGCCTGCTATACTCCAGCTGAAGAAGAGCTATTGTTAGCATATGAAGGGGTTTGAATTGCTTTGGAAGTAGTTGGTACTGAAGTAGTTGGTACTGGTGTTTGGCTGGATGTTTGAAGGTAGTATCCCCTGTACACATCATGGAACTGATGCTGTTTGGAGTAAGTGGGTCTCACTGATCACACAACAGGCTCAAATAGGAAACCCCCGTCACCCAGGAAGCTTGGAAGTGATCATGGACTGGTCAGAAAGCAAAGATTTTGGAATGCTGCCAGAAGAGGAGGTGACGTGCTGAGGATGCCCCACTGTATAATAAACTGCCAGAAAATGAGAAGCAATATGCCCTGTCCACTGATGGGTCCTGTTCTCTTGTGGGAAAGCATCGGGGGTGGAAGGCTTCTCTATGGCGTCCTATACAACAAATTGCAGAAACTGCTGAAGGAGGTGAATGGAGTCAGTTTGCAGAGGTAAAAGCCATCCAGCTGGCTTTGGATATTGCTGAACAAGAAAAATGCCCAGTGTTCTGTTTCTATACTGACTCATGGGTGGGGGCAAATGCCCTGTGGGGGTGGTTGCAACAATGGAAGCAGCGCAACTGGCAGCACAGAGGCAAACCCATCTGGGCTGCTGAATCATAGCATGATATTGCTGCCCAGATAGAGAACCTGTCTGTAAAGGTATGTCACGTAGATGCTCACGTACCCAAGAGTCGGGCAACTGAAGAACATCAAAACAAAGACTGAAGTGGCTCAGGTGGATATGGACTGGCAACATAGGGGCAAATTATTTATAGCTCAGTGGGCCCATGACACCTCGGGCCATCAAGGAAGAGGTGCAACTTATAGATGGGCGCATGATCGAGGGGTAAACTTGACCATGGACACATTGCACAGGTTGTCCATGAATGTCAAATGTGCTGCAATAAAGCAAGCCAAGCGATTAAAGCCTCTCTGGTATGGAAGGCAATGGCTGAAATATAAATATGGAGAGGCATGGCAGATTGATTATATCACACTCCCACAAACCTGCCAAGGCAAACGCTATGTACTTACAATGGAAGCAACAACCAGATGGATGGAAACATACCCTGTGCCCCATGCCACTGCCCAGAACACTATCCTGGGCCTTGAAAAACAAGTCCTGTGGTGACATGGCACCCCAGAAAGAACTGAGTCAACGGAACTCATTTCTGAAACAGCCTCATAGACAAATAGGCCAAAGAGCATGGCATTGAGTGGATCTATCACATCCCCTATCATGCACCAGCCTCTGGGAAAATTGAATGATACAATGGACTGTTAAAGACTAAACTGAAAGCAATGGGTGGTGGGACATTCAAACATTGGGATACATGTTTAGACAAAGCTAGCTGGTTAGTCAATACTAGGGGATCTGCCAATTGAGCTTGCCTTGCCCAGTCAAAACTCTTATGTACAGTATAAGGGGATGAAATCCCTGTTGTGCAAGTAAAAGAGATGCTGGGGAAAACAGTCTGGGTTATTCCTGCTTCAGGCAAAGGCAAATCCATTAATGGAATTGCTTCTGCTCAAGGAGCTGGGTGTGCTTGGTGGGTGCTGTGGAAGGATGGGGAAGTCTGATGTGTACCTCGAGGGGATTTGATTTTGGGTAAGAATAGCCAACGGTTTGAATTATATTATATTAATTGCTTTATAATACTGTATGTCATCACTTTTCTGGTTGAGATAAAACCATATCAATGCCATATCAATAGTATTACAGTAAGAATCACCCAGATTAATGAAGAAGGAACTTCAATAAAACTGAGCGAGTGCAGTTGTGATGGAACAAGAACTGGTTTCAGCATGCAACAGTGTAACACCACGCACGATCTCTCCTGCCCTGAAGGACTGTTATGACAGATGGAGCCCAAAGTCATGGACTAAATTAATTCAATTGACATTTTAGTGGTGGTGATCAAATGGGAGGTATTAGAAAGTGTGGAATCTGGGCTTGACGTGGATGGTATAGAATAAGGAGTGGATATTGTCCTGGTTTCGTCTGAGATATAGCTAATTTTCTTCCTAGTAGCTGGCATAGCACTGTATTTTGGATTTAGGATGACAATAATCTTGGTAACACTCTGATGTTTTAATTACAGCTGAGCAGTGTTTACACAGTCAAGGACTTTTCAGCTTCTCACACTGCCCCACCAGCGAGTAGGCTGAGAGTGCAGAAGTTGGGAAGGGGATATGGCTGAGACCCAAATTGATCAAAGGGGAATTCCATACCATATGACATCATGCTCAGTATATAAACTAGGGGAAAAACTGGCCAACGGTCGTAT
>NW_009260028.1:1579856-1611855 GCF_000687185.1 Egretta garzetta | reverse complement strand
CAGCAGGTGGTGAGCAATTGCATTACGTATCACTTGGTTTGTATATTCTTTTATTACTATGATGATTATTATTTTCCCTTCCTTTTCTGTCTTATTAAATTGTCTTTATCTCAACTCACACATTTTACCTTTATTTTTTTTCTATTCTTTCCCTCATCCCACTGTGGGGGGAGTGAGCAAATGACTATGTGTTTAGCTGCCTGCCGGGTTAAACCACAACATGATTCATGTGAGAGTTTTAATTTCAGGTGCTGTTGTAGGGACAAAACAATTGTACAATAATTGATTTGTTCGGTTGGGTGATTTTGTTCTCTATGTTTTTATAACATATTGTAGATGGGCCAAAGGATTAACTATAATGACCAAAACCACTAAAATGGAGGTAGCGCATTATTCCTTCTGTAAGTTTCAGCATGTCACATATGATGCTGAATTTTTCTGTTAAGCCCAGAGAAACACAGATTATTCCATCTGATTCTTTCCCTGCGTCTAATGCACCATGAGCCTTTTAACCTTTATAGGATAAGCTATAACTGGGAGTCAGCTGTAACTCATAGTTTTAAGAATAATTAGTTTTGGCAGTTGCACATATGTTAACTCTTTCCTGCTTTTCCATGGTCTTTTTGGTGGCAATCAAACACCAGACAGACCTCAAGACTTTCTACAGCTTTCCACCAAACCAACATCTACAGTGATAACCCTGAGAGAGCATGCGTGTGGCTGAGAGTAGCTAGTACCATGCAAACAATATCAGCCTTTATACGCCAACCTATGCATTTCTGATATATTGGGATCCCTGCCGTTAATCTTACTGCAAATCTTATTTTCACTTATAGTTAATTAGATGAACCTTGTCCCCTTCAAGTTCAGATCATATGCTAGCACCAAAAGGGGAAATGGTTCTGACTTCTTAACCTTCATTATTTAAGTGTCACTGAGCTGAACTCTGCTGAATTAACACTTAGCAATATAAGTAAGACCATAATCAGTGTTCAACAGCAGAATGTGTTTCAATTAAGTTGTTCCTTCCCTTCTTGGGAACTTCAGTGATATACATATAATGTTTATACGACTTATTCCTGCTTTGTTGTGGTTTTTAAGTTTCTTTTCAAGAAAGTAGCAAATATTTTGATCACAATTATTTTCCAAATAATTGCTACATTATTAGTCTAATGTGTTGATGACACTTCATTCCTTATAGGCAAAATGGCAGTCACCTGTAGTGAAGAAACAGTGGTAACTAAAACCACTTTCTCTCATTCCTCACAGATGCTGCAAGGATATCCTTCTTGTTAACTATCATCATTAATACTAGAAGTCAGGTAAATACATAAATATCTTACACTTTAATCCATCTACAGTAATTAAAATTTTATAAAATTTCTCTCTGTCTTTCTCAATTGATTACCTGTGACTTTAAGCCACTCCAGTACTTTCATTAAGTATACCACTTTTGATATAGAATATTTCATAAATGTTTTCAGCATATTATATTACACAAAAACTTTTGAAACTGTTGCATTTCACAGCTATTATACCCACATGTTGCTGAACCTGAGCCAAGTTCCTTCAGGCACAGCTTAACTATCCCTTCTGCTCTTACAGAAGCAGAAGGTAAAAGAATCTATGTATTTCACTGTGTGCTCTGCCAGAGCTAGAGCTCTTCAGATCTTTGCAACGACTTGCACTGTGGAGGGGAGGGGGGGGGTGCGGAAATCTGTTATTCATAGAATACTATCTAGGACTTTTAAATGTGTGGTTTTATACAGCACAGAAATAATGCCATCTCAGTTGTTATGATCTGTAGTTTTGATTTTTTTTAAATTTCTTCTAAATATCAATTTGTACATTATTTTTTTCTTATATAAATTCTATCATGTTGTTTTGTTGTTCTTTCTTTTTTTGGTTTTCTTTTTGAGAAAAGAAAACTGGGTAGAGTCTGGTTGGGGAAAACTGGATAAGGACACTTTCTAACAAACAGTGTAGGATATTTCTGTTTTTCACACCTGCAGTCTTCTCACACAGAAATTGGCATTCATGAGTCATATCAATGTTCATTATTTATAAAAATTCCTGACATGAATTCATTCTTCTGAAAACTGTGCTGTTTATTATGCGTTTCACATGGCTGAAGTCAAGTAACCACAAATAGCATCCTATTGTCCCTACTTTGAGAAGCAGATATAGCATATGAAACTTGTAGGATTTTATCTTGAAACCCATTCAAATAAGCCCTGAAGCTGAGAGATTTGTTCCTCTTTTCTCTAAACCCATCTCATTTTTGTGTTACATGCTCTCAAAAGTTTTTATATTTTTTGACAATGGTATAGCAATACCAAATCAGGCTGTCTGGTTTATTCCTACCATTTCAAAAGTTATCTCAAAGAAAAGAAAATACTAGAATTTCCCATCGTTGGAATAGCAGAAATATTTTGGTGTCCATAGCTTCAAAATTATGGAAGGAATGTCTTTGAGCGTAGTTTGTTCCTTTGATATCAACACTACCAACTATGCAAATAGATATTACAGAGTTGTGCAATCACACAAATATAAGACATAGAGCGGAAAACACTTGTTTAAGGACACATATTTCTTTTAATCGCTCAGGTAACTTACAGTCATTTACTTTGCTTCTTTTAAGTGTCTATGTAACATGAGAAAATTTAGTCTCTGAATAATGTAACGGGGGAAAGAAGTTCTATTTCGCCTTAAGAAGGTGGGCTAAATGTGTACGTCTACAAGCTTCAACATACTTTTGTAGTCAATATATGCATTCAGATTTCTACTTTTAAGCACTAATATTTGGACATACTGGCTATTAGGAATATTTTGAATGCATAAATTGCTATTCTATTAAGAGTGGTAAATGCTGCAGAATTGAATTACTTCTCCCTGCAAAACCCTGATAATCTTGCAGTTTTCTTACATTAGAGACAATTGTCTCTACCCTGTTGACAATATGGTTATATAATAAAGCATGAACATGTATGCAGAGAAAACTTGACATCAGTGACATCAGGGTTATGATGATAGTCTCTTCCTGAAATTCCTTTGAGTAGCATTAAGTATCTATCTAGCCTGGAATGAGGGAGTGTTATGCAGCACTGGATAGGTATTGGAGCAGACAGTGGGGAAGCAGGCAAGAAGAAAAAAAAGGGCTCTCACCATTGCCTCTGCTCTAACTGTATTTTAATAGAATAGTGGAGCCTAGCGAGCTGTCAGTGTGGCACCTTTCATGAGCACAACTATAAATACACTTTAAAAAAAATGGCTATAAATCATGTTTTGTCATTGGAGAACATAAAGGGAAATTATAGTTTTTCCACTGACAAAAGCAGGGAAAAAAAATCATGGCTCTAAAGTCACCTTCTACTCTTATTTTCCATTCTAATCTAGTATGCTTTTCATTTTGCAGCTGAGCGATTGATTCAGTTAGGCATTAGTTTTCTTGGCTCGCTTGATATCAAAGACTTGAAGTGTTTGCAGCCAAAGAGTGGATTCTTTGAGCAATCAAGTGTTGTACAGGGGACTGCAATGCCTCAGAGAAGGAAGGGCAGCAAACCCACTAGAAACAAGGAAAACTTGGACACAAAAAAATTGCTTCTACATGGCACAAAAGCAAGAGGCTGCAATGATCTTATTAATAGCTCTTTTTCTCCCTTCTTAACCTCAGCTGATTTTGATATGAAGGAAGACTATGCTAATACAGATTTGCAACCCAAAAGCCTTCCTCTGCACAGAGGGAGTGTTTGTTCCACTGCAGCAATTGTAGAGTTTGTCTCTTAATACTGATAAACCAAGGTCTGCAATCGCTAGCACTTATGATCATCACTGAAGCGTGGATTTTTAAAGTGAACAAAAATCTTGTTTCTGCTACCAGATCCATTAATTATGTCAAATGCTTAGATCCAAAGACACGCTTCCAAGTGCTTATAAGGGATGAGATCTGGGTAATGCTCAGTTCTGACACCTGTTCCCAAAACTTAGTTTTCAGAGGAGGAAAACAAGTGTGTAGGCTGAATAGGAAGGACAATAGCTCTAACGTGTCCCAAACCTGGCTGATGAGAGATCAAGGATCATTTTTTTTGTGCTAAGGCACTCCTGAGAAGGTTAATGTAGGATACAGGCAGACATTATTCATCTAAGTCCCTTCTTTATTAACACATTCTAAGTCACAGGAGAGAAAGCATGGAAAGAATGCACAGCCTAGAACATGTGACAAACATCTTCCATAAAAACAAAACTTTTGAACATAAACAGGTCTTCAGAAATGAAATTAAAACGTATGGTTTTCATGTGTCACTGTGACATCAAACATGTCACAGAATGAAAAAACGGCTGTATGTTTATAAAGGACAGGAAAGAATTCACAGATGAAATGCCAAATCTGAGAGTTTAGAATACACTTAGAATAAAAAAATACCAAAATAGGTTTGAAAAGAGAAATTGCATTCAGGTAACGAAGGCATATAACCAAATGTTAGTGACACTAAGCAGTGTAGGTCTGGAATCACTCTCTTATTTTCTGTAAAAAAGTAGCAAATATGGCTGACCTGAGAGACTTCAGTGTTTCAACCACCTTATATCCAATGCCTGGTAGTGAGTGCAATGATCCCTTTGACTTCAGCAAGCTTTGGATGAGACCTTTCATGCTTGCCAAACCTTGTCTCTAGCATGCAAAACACAACATGACTCCTAGTGCAATTTACTGAAAAGTTGTATTTGCTCTCTGGTGGTATAATAGCAGTACTGATGTGAAGGAAAATAAGTGTTTCAGTAGCTGGCCAAGGGTGCACAGTCCGAGGCACATGTAACCCTTTCAACCTCATGGCAGAACATATGAAGACAGTCTCAAAAGTAGCCAACACTGGTATAAAAAAATAGAGGGTTTGGTGAAGACTTGAATAAAAGAAGGGAATTAATTAAAAGTTGGCAGCAAGAATTTGAGGGAATTTGTCAAACTTCCACCAAAAAAAATCATGTGATTATCATATTTTCGTGTTTTGTTATTGTTGTTGGCATTTTTTTCTCCCAGCATTTGTTTCCTTGTACATATAGATCTGGCAACTATTCTTGCAGCTGTGTTATCTTTTCTGTATGCATTATCTCAAAATGCAAATGAAAAAAAAAATATTGACAAGAGGTCACCTCTCCACTGTGTGTCCCTGTGAGTGCATGCTTCTCTGATAGCTGGATTTCTGTCTTAAACAGCAGTAGATAAATTTTGGAACTCATGTTTTCAATATTAATTAAAATAAAAGTTATGTTTAAACAATGTCATTAAATCTGTTTTTAAAAATATTGATATTCTTACCTTCTTTAAGCAAGGTGTTTAATCTATGTATTTTCTAAAGTCAATTCTAGCATAGTACCTCAATTTTATTTGGGATTCATATAAATGATTCATTGCTGATAGGTTTGACACCCATAATAATTAAAATGGTTCATTTCTTCTGAGTGAAACACCTAGATTTGTTAGACAAAATGCAACCATGTTATGCATTCAACTCATTCATTTCCTTTATGATTACAGAAAGCCACAATCATTAAAAAAATAATTTAAAACTATATATCAGAAGACAGAATAAGTATGCATACTGTTGCATCCCCTCATGTGGTGTAGGTTGCTGGCTCCAACAGACAACAGGCAAACCCTACAAACAGCTACAGAGGAAAATCAGATGTGTAGAGGCAGGGTACTGTCTTCAATCTCACAGACACAGGTACAGGGCTTCCATTTCTTCTCCTGCTTGGTTTCCAGGTAAGGGCTAAGCAACAGCTGGCCCTATACTGCAATGTCGAGCACAAGCACCCTATTTATTTTCCATGTAGATGATGGGACACTTCATGATTTACAGTAAAAGGTAATGTGTCATCTGTACACATGACAGCAAAATTATAACTCTCACAGCTGAGGAAACTGCATCAAGGCTTTCCTATTGATATCGACAGTCAGTAAAGGCGAGAGCTGGTATTTTCACCTTACAGTTGTGACTTACGCAAGACTTTCCTTTGAGGATGTGATGTCCCATATCAACTTTTTAAAAAGCAATATCCAGACAAAGAAGCACAACTAACTTAGATTTTTATTTTTCTCCTTCCTAATAAATCAGTAAATTTAACGTTACAGAAACATATTCCATGTCTGATTTAATGACTTTAAACCATTTTTCTTCCTCTGAATTCTATGTGCCTTCTTTGAAGAGATATATTTCAGAGATAGGAAAACTGTAGGCATGACTCTATAATTCAGAAGCAACACCAACTGAGCATGAGACTAGGAATGAATCTCTTAAACATATAGAATTCACTTTATTTGTTCTTACAGCTCTCACATTGCACACACACACACACACACATATATATAAAAAATGCCAAAAGGATGTTTACTATTTGCCTGAGGGAATATACCTGTCTGAGAGCATCAGTGCAGAAGGATTCATGACTCCTGATATTGACAAAGAAAACAAGAAATCAGAAAAAAAAATCCAGCTTTTCTATTTTCAATTAATTAATTGGATTAACAAGCCTCAATATGAGCATTTGACTTTGCATAATATACCCAGCAACTTTAAATCATTTTTATTTTCACTATCTATCAGTAGCAATCTTACCACAAGTATTACCTGGAGTTAAGCCCCAGAATTTACAACTAATATCAGATGTGATTTCAGTGTGTGCCTCAGTTTTGGGGTATGGGGAACTACAAAATTCCCCTGAGCAGCAGGTGATCAGACTTCAGTGATAGCTAGAAGAAAATCTTGGTAGAATTACCCTAGACTGATCTGTAGTCTTATATCAGCACACCAGCCACATGAAACTTGGACATAAAAGAGGAGAAAAAAGAAAAGTAAACTTGAAAATACAGGGAAAACTTTGAAGAAGGAAAGACTGTATAAGCACAATCATTTTTTTAAATTAATTAGGAAGGAAGGAAATGACATAGAATAGTATTTTAGATCATCTTCTGAATTATCTGGGGCTGTATTTATCATAAAAAAGATGCAATAAGCTTAGGAAGAAATTATGTGTCCTCCACTTACACAGGGTCAGCTTGCAGATCACTTGATCTTCATGATAATCTACAGGATGTGTGATATGCTTATTCCATTGTGTATGTATCCATTTCGTCTTGCTCCAAATGAGAACAAGTCTGGCAAAACAGTCTGCTTTATGGTACTAACAGGTTGATCAATAGATGAACAGAAACTCCAATATTTTTAGCACCTGTGCTAACATATACACATTTGCAAAAATAGAGGAAGTCTACTGCCTCTGACTGGCTATGTAAAGACTCAGAAGATAGTTCAGCTTGCACAGAGCATCCAAGAGCTTGTAGACAGTGAGGTGAGAGCAATGGTGCAAATTTTCCTGCTGTTGGATGAAAAAAAGCACATTAATTACCTCCTTCTTTTTTCTGGCATGATATTTTATTACATAAAATAATATCCATTCCCTCACACTTACCAGAAGGGACTACACAACTCACTTCCCCACCTGCACCTACTGCTGAAACTAGCTTTAACACTCTCATGTACTCTGACACTTCTGAGTAGCCTGAGAGAGCATTGCTGGCTTCCTCCCGTGATCTGGCCTGTTAGCAGGTGCTGCAAATCTAGATGCAGATGTTAATTGATTCACACTGATGGCTTTGGCAGGTTCAGCTCGTTAGCCTACCCTGAATGTAACTGCAGTTGAGAGTATCTCCCTGTGCAGAGGAATTGAGGGTTAAGCAGTCCTGGTGTGCTAATAAGACTCTGCCTTTAGAGGCAGATAAGCTTATGCTTGCTGCCTGTTTGCAACTTTGGCTTATAGTGTACCTGGAGAAAGACCAAAGTATAAGGAGTATGGGGGTGACTTTGAGATTATCCTTCCATCCACACACAACTAGGTTTTTTTAGCTTTGCTTGCTACTCCTAGTTTTGGTTTACCTCTTAGAGTGAAAGTGTTTTGAGTTAGAGCTATGATTTACTGCTAGATGTAGTGATTAATACTGAATTTGTCTTTTAGAAGTTGTAGTGAAGAGAGTTTCAGAATAGGTGTTTACTTCCAGTTTGATAGAATTAAGTCTTTGTCTGTTGCTTTTCCATAGACAGTATCATGATAAATAGTGGAAAAAGAGGTAAAGAATCTGTTCCTATGATATGCCAAACACCTTGATTGTCACTGAAATGGCTAGGATTCCCTTTGCGATGGCATATAAGTCAGGAGATGATGCTGTATATTCTTCCTGATGTGAAAGCAAAGAAGATGGATCTTCTGTATGTCTTTATGGGAAAATGCAAATAACAGTAGGCTTCTTCTTTTGTGTCAGTCTTAAAATGCTTGTGGTATCCAAAAGCTTGTTTTACCTTAGACCAAATATGATTTGAAACTCTTTTTCTATTAAAATGACTGAGGGGAAAAAAAAAAAAAACCAAAACAAATAGGTCTTACAGCTCTGTATTTTGTTTCATAAAATAATCATCTCGTGAAGCTGACAGGATTTTTTTTTTTCTTTAAAGGTACCTTATACAATTTCTAAGCTTATAAGCTAATATCTCCCCAAGATACCCAAAGGAACTCTCTGTGTTTAGACCTAAGGAAAAAAGCAGCCTAAAAATAGGTAGGCCTCTATTTTTTTGAGTGAAGACACTCACAAATGAGACTCCTCTTTGCTAGTGAAGATGCAGCTATTGACTCTTATGAAGATGAAATTATTGTGAAAAAGAAATATGTTATTCCTAAGGAATAGCTCAAAATCCATATTTTTGTTTTAAAATCTTGAAATAATGAGAAAGCAAGTTGATTGATTACTTCTGAAGGTAAGTATGGAGGAAACCTGATTTTTTTTCATGTTATACAAAAGTTTAAAAAAAAATAAGCACATCTTTGAGATTCTGATTGGAAACTTGATAACAATGGAAGTCTAAAGCAAAGTATTCTCTTTTCTGTCTCTGTTGTTGGCACTGAATACTGATCTTGCACTGCCTTCTCTCCAACTCTAAAAGTCCACAGTGTCAGCTATGTTATGATCTTGCTTGTTATTTTGTTGATATTGTTTACTTCAGACCCCAGACTTCATGCTTATTCTCTGGGTTAGTAAATGATGATCCACCAAATCTAAACCCATTCCCTCTAAATCCATAGCAACAAATGTTTTTCTGTCTTTGTGGCTGGGGGGGGGGACCGGGAAGAGATACTAGACTGTTTAAGTGATCTTGTACCATTGTTCAACAGAGATAAGTTTTTAATCCACTACAGAGAGGAAAAGGAGCATTTGTGTGATAGAAGAGATATTGGCATGGTGAGAAAGTGAGATAACTGTTGGAAAAGCTGCCTGCAGGCCTTTTGTGTTTCCAAGTCACCCAGCACTGGAGAAGCATTTGAAGTGTGTCCTTTAATTAATGCAACAGCATGTGATAATTTAGCCTCTGAGAAGCCTAGGTTTTAAACTTTTTTTTTTTTTTATCTGACAAATGAACCAAGAGGATTTGCTTTTGCTGTTTAGGGGAAGTACTGAATACTTAAACAGATTTGAGCTATCCAGGGTTGGAATTATAAGTAACAGCTTATTTCACCTAACATGTTCTGTTGTATAATAAATGTAAATAGATTTTATGGCTCAAACCTGCCAGCCGTTTATATAATATTGGTGATATCACAGCTTGGACTAAAAAAAAGTAGAGATCTTGAAAATCAGCCATCTCCATTTCTCTGAGGCGTCTAGGCAGTGTGACAACTGCTACCTCAAAACTGACAGCTTCCAGTGTTTCTTAGTAGAGATACATTTTAGACGTGCCAAATGTGTCCACCCAAATAATGTGTTAAAAAAAAAAAAAAGTTCTTCATGTCTCTCCACAGTATGACTCTGACTTATTTAATTTACACTGGGCAAGAAATCTAGTTAGAAGTTTCAGTATATCAGGAAACATTTTGCCACAGTCGACACATTTTCTCCCCCCTTAACTTATACTTCCAGTATAATTTGCCTTAAGGTAATGATAACTTCTAATACATAAAACTCCAGGCTGCTGAAAGTCAACAGCCAAATGGACTCTGTTGCAAGTAGATATTCCTTACCCCTTCCATTTCTGACCTGCCCAGGTACTGTTGTCTATAAGCCATTTAATTACACTGTAGGTAAAAAAAAAAAGTAGCTTTAGAGGAGAAACTGTCCTTGCTGTTTAAAGGTGAACAGTGACAGTGTACTTTAAGAAGTATTTGTCTCTTGTCACAATTTCATTGGAAAAATTTACAGAAAGTAAAAGGTGGTCTTCATAATGCCTGTGATAAGTATCACCACAGTAAACAGTGAGGGTAGAAATAACTGGTTGGGTATTTAAAGGTTTGCTGCTGTCAGGTATGCTACATTGCCATTGATTTAGTTAAAGTTACTGGGCAGTGTTATTTACTGTAGAATTACTGACTTCTGGTTAACACATCCAACTAGGAAATTACTTGGTCACTGTGCTTATGTAAGTAGTTTTTGCTTACCGTTGTCATTCTAAGCCTTATTGTAGTATTTAGGTGCATCCTTCTCGTGCATCTGACTAGTCTTCAACAAATAAAGACCAAACCTGTTATCCAATACAGTGACAATAGCCTTCATGTGACAGTAACATTCCTCAGTATCATGCATGAAAAATTACTTTGGTTGCCATAGTGATATCAGCATCATTTTTCTCTAAAAGCTGACACTTGTTTTTTTTCTCAAGTTCTTTACTAAATTTTTGATTGAAAGATTCTGACAACTATTTGATATTGATCAGTGAATGCCTGAATGCCCATTGCCAGGAGTAGCATTGTATCATTCACTAAAATGAGCTTTAGTACACAGACCCAGGCACTTTTATTTTTCCTATCCTCCTTATCACTTTTTCTTTTAAATAATAAATAAGGATGGCTTTAGTAACTCGGCAGAACAATGATGCTACAGCTTTCTTGTTTTGAGAGTACTGATGGAGATTGGCCACTCAGGTCATCCTGTGATTGTTGAAATAATCCTTCAAATAGAAGTAAAAATAAATAAATAAATAAAAAGTCTTTTTGGTATGTCACATAATGCACTGTGGTGGGCTGGTTTGTTTTTTGGGTTGGTTTTTTTGTTGGCTTTTTTGTTGTTGTTTTTTCCTTCCCCTTCGACCCATGTCTTTTTTCCAGAGTCCCAGCTGTTGACATTCTCAGAAAAGGTATTTAACTTTGCTGGATCCCTTGACCTACCCTCTTCAAGATATTTCATTCAAACTCAGATTTCTCCTCTCCCACAAATGTGTCTCTACCGGTGCCCATCAGGACTATGACTAATCTTTCAAGAAATGTTCAGCTGAGATTTCAGCAAGTGAAAGAGAAGGGATCCATCCTGTCCCTTTCCTCAGGAGTATAAAAGGATTGTTGCTCTTATGGACTGAAATTGTGCCTTCTCTTAAAGATGCCTGTGTCTTTCTGTATGATTCTTCAGCAGTTCTTTCTGAGGATAGTGATATCAGTCAGCCATACGATGTTGGATTTCTTTCTTCTCAAGCTTTTCAAAGCAAAACCATTTTTTTTCCTCCAGGGTTTATTCCAGTGGCTTGCATTTATTGGTGTCTGCCAACTACTTCTTCACTTGTGATTAATTTAGTGGAGGTGTACGGTTCATCATAAAATTTTCATCATATATAGTTCATCATAAAATTGTATTTAATGTTAAGAAGTAGTAGAGAATAGAGATGCTTCTAGCTCTTTGGGCTGTTACTTAGGAGAAAAAAAAATCACTTTCTTTGAGGGTGTAGTTGCGCATGATCACAATAATTCCTGTTTACTGTTGCAAGACTTCCCCCCCAGACCTCATTTTCTTCCTAAGATTGCTGAGGTTGTAGGGTTTACATATATGGTTAGGAAGGAGGTGGGGTTTTTTCTTAGATCTAGAGCTCATCCCTCTCTTACTGCAAACACACCAAGCTTGTGTTTCTGGTCTTCTGGTATGTGCTACATTGGACTCTGCTGAGAGTTGGTTAGCAGTAAGAGACAGGTGTTTCTCAGTAAGCCTCCTATTTCTAATTGACTATGTGAGTGTTTGTCTTTCTGGTCCGGAGCATGTTCACTCAGTGTGAAGAGCAAGTTCAGCTGGAAGCCCCAACTGTCTTCCCTCCCCTGTGCTCCTTTGCAAATCCTCACATTTCTCACTAGGGAGGGAGAAGCACCACAGAATCCTAACATGAGTGGGGGATTTTGATGGGCAGTTCAGCTCTCTGTGTCTGTCTGTCTCCTTCTGTTTCAGCAGGCTACTGACTTTTATGGAGTTAGTGCTCTGCTACCTGTATAATTACTGGTTATCCTAGTTCTGCATTTTTCATATAAACAGTAGTTTTATTTCAACAACCTAACAGTATACTTATAGAGAGTTTCTATACTGTAGAAATTATGTATAAGCAAAAGATTCTTTACAACTGCAGATATCAACACAATACACAGTGATGATAAGGTCTACGCATGAGCTCATACTGAGGTGCAAGCCTATGTTAGCCTAAATAGGCCTGTGACAAGACTTTGGAAATGGTATAGCTGATTTTGTCTGTGTTCATAGCTGCAACATCAGTGGAACTACTTCTCAGTGACCTTTATTCACTGCTTCTTAAGCATGTATTAGGTTCATCGAGAGTTTTTCAAGGACTGAGTTCCCCATGGTAAAATATGAGAAATAATAGAGAAACTAGGTAGCAAGCAGTACGTCTGGAGTGACTAGTATTTACTTGCACTGAATCTGTGGCATCTTCCATCTGAGTTATTCTGAGCCTTTTCAGCTATTGTCATAGGAAAAGAGGAGCAGCAAATATGGCAAAATTAATGCATTTTAAGAATAAGATAATGCTCTTACACAGAACTGTTACAAAACACTCGTTCAGGGAGCAACATGAATTTTTAAAGAGGCTCTTGAGTAACTTTTTTTTTTCTCCTAAGACTTTGCAAACCAAAGGAAGAGCACAGGTATTTTCTTCAGTCTTTTCTCTTAGATAGAATTGTTTTCTTTTCAGAAAGTTTGGTTTTTATAGTATCTAACACAAGGGAGTTCATGTTGGTTTCTGGCTTTCAAGAGCTACTGCAATAATAACGTTTAATAAAAGAGGTCTGTACAGACTCCTTTCTCTGTCCCTGGCCAAATCTCCCTCATGAGTTCACTCTTCTTCCTCTCAGTGGCTCAGCCAAGTTTTAGAAACTGCATCTTTGGCACTTACAAAAGCAAAATTAGCTCTGTTATCTCAGTCAAAACTTATAAAGAGCCTGTACGGTTCCATGGACAGACCTTCTACAGTCTGATATTTACTGCTTTAAATAGGTCTGTGGCTACTCTCCTTTTCCCGCCCCCTCCACACCCCACACACTGAAAATAGAAGAAAATAACTGACTTTGAAAATTGTATTGATCTATGCTTTTAAAATTTGCATGTCTGGAGTCTTACATATTTTCTGTATGATTTCCCTAATCATGGAATGTAAGGTTACTAAGACATCTCAAAGTGATCTCATGGTTTGTGCAGTTTAAAACTAATTACTCCCAACTTAATAGCCAGTAATATTAAATGAACAGCCTTCAAGGTCATCTGCTTGTTTAAAATTTCATAAAACATGTGACCTCAAAGTATAAAAGCTACACTTATGTCAGATACAGAGAGGATATTTTCTGTAGAATTCATTTATCTGTATAATCGACTGTCTGGTGGTACCTACTGTGTTTTTTAGGTATGTCCTTTATAGCACCCTCATGGGGCAGGAAAGCATTTCCTTTTCTGCTGAAAAGGGGAGTGGAAATCAGTCTAAAAAGACTACATGTTTGACTGCACTAAAATTATCATGTGAACCAGGTAAGGACACAGAAGTGCTAGCACAGTTGAAAGCGTGATAAACTTAGTGTGATATTCTTATTCAGAAGTAAACTAGACAGAAATGGTTCTGACCAGATTTTCTTGTTTGTTTTTTGAGGTTAATAGTTAAATGCACCATCTCAGCTGTCACAGCAGACTCGCTCTAATTTTGTCAAATAGCCCAATATAGGTACTGCTTTAAGTATTTGTGAAGGGTCTAGGTTGGAAGTCTAACTTGGCAAGCTGGTACTCAGAAGCAGCACTTCTGCAACTCAGAGTGTCATCAGCCACAGGTGATCAGTGTCCCCATATGGTCAGAATAAGTTTTCCTTATTAAAAAGAAATATATATTTCTACTGTTAATGTTGTTGCTAATCTGATGTTAACAACACCTGGTGGTGATAACTTTTCAACAAAGACTGAAATAAGAAACAAGTGGTTCCTAGTACAAAAAGATGACTTGCAACCATTCACATGGCATCCTTGTTTCTGATATATCTTGCATATATACATCACATTTTCTAAATGTCATACTGAAAAGATCACAGAAGAAATACTGTAATTTACTTTGCTTCTGGTTTCCACTCAGTGATTTCCAGAACTATAAAAATGTTATCGTGTGTGTGTCCTATGTCTGTGTTTGAGCACCGAAGAATTGAATACAAATTCAACACAGGTATGGGTTTAATATTCTGTTGTTTTAACTCCACTGTAATATGAAATATTTAATTTATGGAAGACTAAATGCATGACTTGTGTGGTTTTTTGGTTTTGTTTGTTTGTTTTTTTTTTACTTTTTCCAGAAGTAAAATATGCTCTGTAAGCTGTCTTTTATGAGTTTGTTTTGGGTTTTTTTAACATGATTTTGATTACATGGCACTGTTCTGAAAGTGCACCTTTCTGTGAACAGAGAACCACAAGGAGGAGTGAGGAAAGAACTGCTTAATTCAGTGATGCGTTTAGTTGCTTCACTCAGTCGCCTACTTAAAGCTTTTATTTCAAATAATAAAAAAGCTAGGAGATAAATCTTAGTGATGTATTGCCTTTCTAATTTTTATCTTATTTGTGCCTTAAGTTTATTCCTTCTTTGTTGAACTTAAAAACAATAACAACAAAAAAATTACCAGATATCACAATAGGTAATCACATTGGTAAGTATTTAAAATTAAGATACGAGCAATTACTCAATCAGAATGACAAAAATGTGGTAAATTCAGTTAAAACAACTTAATATATTTCTTTCAGAATGTCATTAATGTTCATATCATTAGCTAATAAAAATGCCATCTTAAATGTTAGATCATTAGGGAAACAATTAAAATCTAATTTAATAGTGAGCCCAGTATGTTTGTTTATCATTCTAAGTAATTTAATTTAGATGACCATATAATATCATTGCAGCTCAGAATTGTGATTCCTAGGTAATTAAAGTAACATGTAACACTTGTTCATTCCATCAGCAGAAATATTTTTGAATGCTTTAGTCTTTCATAAGTAACCTTATACTTTTAGGTGTAAAAGTAAAGATGACTTACAGCAAATGTTCTCAACAGAAGGAGGTGTCTATTACAGATACCTATCTTCAGTAGAAACTTTCAAAAGTAAAAAAAAAAATTCCCTTCATGACTAGTTGTGATCATAGTGATTTTTTTTTCCCCCTCACTTATTACACTTCTAAGAGGAACTTTTTTTTTTTTCTTGAATACGTGCAACTTTTGTTGACCTTTTAAACTACTTGCATTAAGGTGTTTCTTCAGCATGAGGAAATGCTATGTGATGTAGGGTTTATTTTTATTAAATCATCTTGGAATAACTACATGTGTCAAATAATCCATATTCTTTTTTCTTTCTTTGCAATACATTGTTGTTCATTAGTGCATCAGTGAATATTGTATGGATATGCCAGAGGTATCAATTCCTCTTTGAGTTATCATCAATTTAACAGAAAAGATTAACTTAATTAAAATACCCACCTTGTCTCCTGTATACACTACCTGTGAATTATCAGTCAATGTGCAAAGCTGATAGGAAAATATACCTATTGAACAAAGAGTACTCTGTATTACTTGTAGCCTGCAGTTCTTCAGTATTAACAAGGGAATCAGTCTATCGTCCTTCCAGTTCTGGAAACCAGTATTTTGGCAAGTGATTAAAAACCATAGCTAGAAAGAAAAGTCTGGGGGAAAATTGGATAACCCACATAAAGTTCAGGTGAAAATCAGTAGCATCGACTGCCCAAATAAGTCTTTGTTGACACAGATGGTGAGTTGAGTTCGTGTGCAGATCTTGCATGCTACCTAATTCCAGAAGTCACTAAGCCGTGGTTCCCCTCACTGATTTGGGCTTCAAAACCATGTTAAATATTGTTATACAGTCTTAAAAGACTACCCTAATATTAGTTTGTAAACCATCAGTTCACCTCTTTGCAAGATAGCTGATAAGATGAATGGATTTGGAGTCTTACAGCAAAAATGGTTTTGTCAAACAACAGGCTGATAAAGGACAGACAAACAGGGATATGTTGCACAGCACTTCAACCCCAGGTAATAAGTAATTAATACAATGAACATAAATTTGCATCAGTAGATATAGCTATTGTGACTGAATTCTCATACTTATTTTTCTAAAATTGTGTATTTAAAATCTATTACCAAGCCACCCAGAAATAAAAGTTCAGTCTAGATCATACCAAGTGACTCATTTCCAGTCTGGCACAGTAGTTACAGAAATACATATACATATATTTTAACTGATGTGGGCTGAACTAGGAACAAAATCTCCTGGTTTTCTCAGCAAAATGAGAAACCAAAATAATAACCAAAATATTTGATCAGTATAAGAAAATGTTTCTTATCTGGAGATAATTTCTGATTTTCTTAATGTTTGTTACCTTTTTTTATAGTATTTGTTTTTAAGAACAACACTTTGTTTTGAAAATATTGGATTGGAAATGTTTGATGTCTCATAATTTTGAACAGAAGGTACCTGTCACTGGGTGAAGGAAAGAATAATTGAGGCTCTATCAAAATTTCACTTCTTCCCTAGTAAACAAGGCCTAAATCTATTATTTGGAAGAGCACTTATGCATATTCTCTGCATACAATTTACTGGCAACAGTGGGCTACAGCAGGTGATTAAGACTGTACTAAGCTTAAACCAGAAGTGCTTTTCTGTGGATACCCAGTACCTCCAGCCTTTCTGTGTTCTCATTACCATTCTGGTAGGCAGTCCTTCATCTCTTGCATATGTAAGATTTTAAACAGCTTGCATGTAAGTTATACAACTCAGGAAACTGTGTTGTTCAGCTTCTTGTCAGTGTATCTGTCTTCAAGAGAACTTAGAAAGTTTCTTACATTGTATCTAATAGTTTGGTCTTTCTTTAATAAAGTGAACTGCCTGTAATTCCCAGAAGTGATCTATTTTTGTCAGCTTCTTAATACAAATTGGAAGATTATTCAGCTGGCAGTATTGCCTTAGCATTTAAATATCAGTGTTATCAATTCTGAGATGTCTGATGCTGCTTATGGATGAGCAAACACATATGGGATGATGATCACTTTCTCCTCAGACATTCTTGCCCTTCTGAACCTTTTCTGACTAGAAAACAGAGAACTGGAAACCTAAACTTAACATACATATGTTTCTATTGCAGACTTATCAGTAGTTTACAAACCTGTTTGCTACTTTGAAACTGGATAATTGAGCATTTGCTGAAGTAACCTGCCTAGATGTTCAAGTCCTAGGTGTAATCCCCTGTTAGTGAGGGGAAGACTATAACTTCATTTTTCTCATTAATTAAGGCATGGGATGTCCCCAGCTTTAGCCTTACTGAGAAGGGAGTCCCTGCAACAGCAATTCCAAACTGATTTTTGGATGGAATTTCTATGAGCAATTTTCCATGTTGTTTTGCAATGTTGCAATTGGATTTGATTGTTAATTGGTGTATTAAATTACATTGGTATTGAGAATACATTACTGAACCTTTGAAATTAGAGACTTAAAATATCCAGAACTTGAATAGCTGTATTCAAACAAGCCCAGGGATCTGCTGCTCCTCCTGTCCCACTCCAGTTGAAGTAAATCTGAACTCTTACAAGATTCACAACCTGGGTGTTCACTTCTGTATGACTCCTGGCACAGAGAGCCTGTGTGTTAACATTTCAGTAAAGACTCAAACTGCCTGAAAGGCTGTTTGCAAAGATATGTTTGTATGTGTGAATGCTGCAGAAACTGCTGGTTAAGACAGAAGCTTTTGACTGCATGAACTAAATGAAGTGTAACTCAAGATGAGCATGTCTGGGGGAAATACAAACATAAATAATGAGAAATAGATTTTTAGGAAATGCTCTTAACTTAAACTGGCAATGTTCTCCTATTCTCTCCACTCCAAAACACCAGTTTCCTTTGTACAGACACCATTCCCATAAGAGTATATAAATGTCAAAATTTACAAGCCACAGTGGTCTTGGGCACTCTGTTCATTTGGCTTACATTAGGAGCCTAACCTAAAGACCCAGGTTTCTAGGTATTGGGCTGGATTACAGTCATTCAAGTTCTTTCTCTCTGAGACACAGACTACCTATTCTGGGTGTTGTTAGAACATCACTTAAGCTTACCAGGTTTTGGATGTGATGGTTTATGCTATGGTTACTCTACAATGATTAGTACTTCACTGTTGGAAGCTTTTGTCACCTGCGGAGAGAGGATAACTCAATGCAGGAACCATAATGGCAGCTCTGGGTATGACTGCTGACACCTGATGCCAAGACCTAGAAAACTTTGAAACCCTATGTCCACTAGTGATTCCTGATAACCAAGTAAATTCAAGCAATAAGCAGTTGTATTCTAGGAAATCAGAGTTCTGGGACAATCACAACCTGACAAGAAGTGTTTCATAGGTCCTTTGCGCACGTAGCTTCTTTGTCACTTCCTTGTTTTTTTTACTCCTTTCTGCTGTTTCTGTGGTACCTACTATCTTTGATTACTACAGCCTGGATGATAATTGATAAAGAAGTTGTCCTGGTTGTGTCTAGGATAGAGTTAATTTTCTTCCTAGTAGCTGGCACAGTGCTCTGTTTTGGGTTTAGGATGAGAATAATGTTGATAACACTCTTTTTAGTTGTTATGAAGTACTGCTCACACCAGTCAAGGACTTTTTCCAGTTCCCAGGCTCTGCCAGGTGCACAAGAAGCTGGGAGGGTGCACAGCCAGGACAGCTGACCCAAACTGACCATATGACATCATGCTCAGGGGGAGTTGTCTGGAGGGAGAGCGATTGCTGCTCAGGGATGGGATGGGCACTGGGCAGCAGGTGGTGAGAAATTGCATTGTGCATCGCTTGTTTTGTATATTTTCTTAACATTATTATTGTTATTATTTTCCTCTGCTGTTTTATTAAACTGTCTTTATGTCAACCACAGGGTTTACTTTTTTCCTATTTTCTCCCACATCCCACTGAGGGGGGTGGGGAGTGAGCAAGCAGCTGGGTGGTGTCCCCCTGCCTGCTGGGTTAAGCCACGACAGAAGTAAAAGCAGAGTGAGAAACAAGTCTTGCTGGTACTGTGAGGACTTTGATGTATGAATAATCTGATCATCATTTTTTGTTCAGCATTTGAACAACAAAATGACTCATGCCGGGGGAGGCGGGCGGGGGCAGCTGAGAAGCCTGTAGCTCTCCTGCTGGCAAGGCCAGGCACAGGGTGGGCTCCTAGCCCAAGCCACAGAGTTGCAGTTCTGCAGAATGCTGCCTGCTGCTCCCAGCCAGCAACACAGCACCAACCCGGCTCCTGAACTCACAGTGGGACCAAGCCAAACAAACCATTGAGCTCTCACATGCCACAGGCCAGCTGGGGAATAACAGTGGTTCCTTGCTTATAAAGCATTTCTAAGAGTGCTTATAGGACACAGTGTGCAGCGAGGCTGCAGTTGTCCTGTTCACCTAACTTTCCACAGGGTTTTTATAAGGGGTTTTTTCATCAGAAAGCAGTGAACCTACTGTTGCATGCAGGGGTGTGTGTGAAATACCTGTGTCTGTTCCCTTGTGACCTTCCTACTGTTTTTTTATTTATTTTCTTTTTACCCACTTGGGGGAATTGCACCAGTGTAAATGAGGCTCATGACAGACTTAGTTCCAGTTGAAGGGTCACGTCTGCTCAGATCTGCCTTGTCAAAACGTTGTGCTAAAACATAAATATGTGTTTCTGCAAAAGTGTTTGTATGCAATTAGGGACTAGTTTACATATCACCCCAGAAGTTCTGATTTATGAAAGAGAATAAGAGTTAATATAATCTATTAAGTGTTGAGTGTTGTATTACTTGTAGTAAAGAGATGTTAGAGATAAAATTCTCAGTTATGGATTTTAGTACACCCTGAACCTTCAGGATGTGCTGCACAAGATTCTGTGCATGCAACACCCAACTGTGTGAGCAAGTAAGTTCATTATGGGCAAGCCCCTGGCAACTATGGGATATTGTAAACCAAGCATTTTCAGGTTCGCATACTAGCTGTTTTTCATGTGCAGTTGTTTCGCAAAGACAATGCTGATGAGAAGCACTTGCTGCTTGCTCCTACTGTATCGCATTTTGCAGTGATAAATGTGTTTTGAACAAAACAATATTGGGTCCATAAAAAGAAATTACTCATGTGTAAAAGGTAGTGGAAACCCTGCCAAGGGAATAATGAGACTCTAGGAGTGTATTCATTGGTATTCAAACAAAGGAAAATGCTGAAGGCAATGGTGTCAGCTTAATTTTCTTCTCTGGTCTAAACCTTGAATACTGGTGTAGTCTTTGCAGCTTGCAGAGGATGTGCACAAAATAATTCCTTAGGAGTTCTGCATATTGCTTCAGGGCAATACATTTCTTGAGTAAATTCAATTCCTGTAGTATAAGACTCATCACTTGTTATATTTTAATTTGGTGTATTCATCCTAGCAAATGAATTGCTGAGATGATCAATAAGAAAACTCTTTATATGGCTAATAATGTTTAGGGTGATCTGTGGACAGACAAACTGCTCTCATGAGGCTAGGAGGAAAAAATACACGCAGATGAGGATGGAAGTCTCTTCTTTATATCAGTACTATTTTCATGCAGTACAGTGTTTCACATCCATCTTCTTTGCCTTGCCAACTTTTCGGATCAAGATGTGGGCTGTTGGATTTTTCAGCTGTTCTTGTGTGCTTTAAAGAAAAGTCTATCATTCAGCTGCTATGTGGGAGATGAGGAAGAAACTTGTGGCTGTTCTTATATATGTCCAATGATATATACAACATTCTGCAGGATGACAAAACCAGCCAGGTATCAAAACTTTTATAGAATGAATTACTTATTCGCTAGGGGCTCATTATTCTAAGCAAATCTTTGTCTTCATGCACAAGGTGACGTTGACTAACTGGGATTGGGTTTTGGGGGTGGGGAATTGGTTTGTGTGGGGTTTGTTTGAGGGGGGAGTGTTTTCCTTTTTTGGGAGGAAGATCTTAACGCAACGGGTGCTACCTGCTCTCAATATTTTCCAGAGGGTTTCTATTTTAGATGTATTACTTTCTTTTTCTTTTTTTTTTCTCCACTTAGTCACCTATGAACTTGTAAAGATTGTTAAGCATCTTAAGTTTATCACTTCCAAGCCTTGAGATGGAATAACAAACTTTTTCTCAAACACTCAAAGCCCAGAAAAATATAATATACTGGTGTTTTATTTTTAAATAATGATTTTATAACCACATGTAACAAGCACCTAGTTTGGTTTTGATCTCTTGGTTAGTTTCCTGACAAATGACACTGCAGGATTGAAGCTCTAAAGAAAAAACCCATCAAGTATAATGGCAAGGCTCAACTGTTCAGATGGCAGAGAAGCAGGGTAAAGAAAATAGCTTGGCTCAGCCAGAAGCACAGTCCCAGGCTCAGGTGGTGAGTACTTGGAAGAGCCAAATGCTTGCTTATAAACTTAGGTGGCTGGTTTCAGATTAGCAAATCAAATAGTAGGTATGATAACTGAAGACATAAAGTCTTATTAGTGTCCTGAGTCTCTGGATGTGGAGTTGTCACTTTGCGTCAGTTAAGTGGTCAGTTAAGAATTGGTATGCTTATGAATATTTGCAGTGGATCATGGGAACAGTGTTTTATTCTATAATGGTCTTCATAGTTTTTTCCCCTCTGGTATAATTTTAACATTATATAATATTATGATTTTTTTTCTGTTTCCACCATATTAGGGAACATATCACTAAGATTTATCCAACATGCATTGAAAGGAGATTTAAAAAAGGGGTTAGAGAGCACTCTAGTAGGCTTTGATCTGAACACAGTGATTGCATTTAAACTCTGGTGATATACATGACAAACCCTTTCTTTTAGCTAGTGAAATTATTAATTCAGGAAATAGTTCCTAATGAGAGACTAGTTATATTGGAGGGAAAACTTTACAACCCACCAAAGTGCACAGCTGCTACTGAGCAGCTAAAAGTACAATCTTCTGTAGTGTGTTCTGCTGTATCACTTGGGCTTTGCTTTGACTTGTTTACAATTTGCATCAGCACTGGTTTTAGCACTTTTACTGTAGTAGTATTTAAAATATTTCTGGCTTAATTACAAAAATCTTATACTAGAACAACTTTTCAAATGCTTTTAAAGATTACTGATACTTTAAAGTGGATTAGGAGGGAAATATATTGGTATAATGAATACAATTAAAATTGTGCTTATTTCATCTTATTCTTACAAAATTGAAACAGCGTCTACTTGTATGAGGTTGTCCCCCCTTCTCTTTAATACAGTTTTTTAATGTCCTCTGCCTTGCAAAACCAGACACAATAGATTAAAAATTAAAATAATTTACATGGACACGACCTACATCTTCCTTCCCAATTTACATATTGAATTAACAAGGACAGACTTCTAATGGTGTGTTTATATATTTCTACTCTTTTGATTATTGGGGGTTTTTAACCTTTCTAAACCACATGTCAAGGTAAACAGAAGGTTTTGATTTGCCAACTTTGTACAACTCATTTCTTAAGAGAAAGGTGCTATACTGAAGCTAGAATACATTTTCAAAATATTAGAAAACAATCATCCAAACAATAAGACTTTTCCAAAAACTACAAAGATTTGTTTGACAATTATTCCAAGTGCATGAACAGTTGTAAATGATGTGATGAAATCCTCTATGCATTAGCTAAATTGCTCATTCCCTTCCATGATAAACTAAAAATCTGTAGCCCTAAAAATGGATTGCAAAGCCTCAAGCCATCAATACACCACCTTTACTTGCATCTCATTATCCACTGGTGCTACTTTTGTTTTGTTTTAATGAAATTGCAGTTGGCTAGCAGTGTAAAATAACAGGTGCAGGTCTATCATTATTATAATTATTCTTTCTTATAATTATTTTTTCCTTGCAGTGCTGCTGGCAGGTCATTTAGGTTGTAGAACTAGTACTTCTGCCAGAATATTGCAGTCAAAGTGCACACTGCTACCAAATGCTTTCCTTTGAATATAGTACCTGCATGCTTAAGAGTTTACGCTCATAAATGAAAGGGAATTCCTCATGGCTTCATTATCTCCTCTTTAAATGTACTATTACGTTTCAGAAACAATAGCCTGAACCAATTTGTATCAAATGAGGTTTTTTAAGGCATAAAGGAAATGTTAAAATTGTGGTATAAATCAGAGGTAAACTTAGTTTTGCATGAACCCTATTTGCCTTTGTGTGTTCTTATTATAATGACTTGGGGGGAAGGGGAAGAGAAGATATACTTCCACAGTAGGAGCTACTCAGCTCACTAATGCAATCTGAATTGTGTATCAACAGATTAATGGTAAGGTCATGAAGTTAATGATGTTTAAAACTGTATTGTAAAATTTGCCTCAGCAACCTCATAAAAAGTAGCGACTAATGAAGTACCTTTTATTTGTGGTAACACTAGCCTTGTTCCTTCAGCACCAAAGCACTAGGTCCATAATTGTAGCTGGACTGCTGCTTTGATTTTTATTTCAATTTTTCCAACTGTAATTTTCACATCTATTTTAATGGGCCAAAAAGAACTTGTACACAGAGAAACAGCATCTATCCTTCCAAAAGTTTCAGTGCTGTAGGCAGTCCTCGGAGCTTTCACTGGAGCTCTGCACATAGAGCCTCATTTCATGTAAGCACCTTGGCATCATTAAATCTGATAACACTGCTGTAATTTGTGCAAGAAAGGAAAGCTTAGATTTATAATTATAAAACTCCTATTTCTATTTTTTAGAATTCTTGTTACACTGAACTGGGATATGGGGTAGGAACATGGGTAGAGCTTAAGAATTTACTGTTAGTCCAATTAACCTTAATAACTTTAATAGTCCAAACTGAATAATGAGTATGGAAAAGCCTCATGAATTATATGCTTTAAAATCATTGTATAAAAAACCCAAATAAACCTAGTACCTACCCCTTTATTCTGATGTTCTTCGTTTAATGTTCCCTGGGCTCAAAAGGCGATACAAGAACCTTCCCTGGCAAAATCAGGTACAGGGAAATTAAAATGATCTCTCTGGTGTCCTGAGGTTTTCAGTGGGACAACAAGGAGGATGCTCAAGGTGAGAGTTGCAGGAGAAATGTAATGTTGATGCTTTCTTCCTCCTGAATTTGGGGTCTCCTTAGAGATATTATTTCTTCTTCCCATTCCTGCCTGCTCCCTTCCCCCTGCTCCCTGGAAAGGGGTGAAAGCTGTCCCACAGCCCCCTAGTGCCCCCGGGGGCTGTCTGTCTGGCAGGCACTGCCTGGTGCTGTCAGCCCCTTCCCCGGTAGCATTCACAGAGCTGGAGCTCAGGCAGGCTGGGCAATGGGCACTTGGCCACGGGGCGCCTGGTAAACCCAGCTCAGCCCCACTCAGACCAAGGGCAGCCCAGTTCGAAGCAATTCAAAACCTGTAGCCTCTTACTAACAACAGTGAAACAGTGATTACTGGATTACGTACACTGTTTTGGAGAAGTCGCTAAAGGGTAAGGAGGTCTTGACATGAATACATTGATATAATGAAATATTTTTTTGTGTGTATAAGTGTACACATATGTATTTTGGATAGTATGTAAATGCCAAGACAGAGACAGTGAGTTTGAATACTGAATGCTTTTTCAGTCTTGCATACAGGTATTTGCAACTATCCAAGGATGAACTACCAGGAAACTATCAGGTTTCAGAGCTACAGCTCTCCTACCTTTAAGCACAGGAAGCATTTCACTTATTAAATACTTATATTCCTCCTGTTAGGGTTTAGCCAGTCCTGTTCCAGGCTTCTGAGTTGTATCCTTCTTGCTCTAATTTCTCCCTTGTGCTATGAATCAGAAATCTCTCAATTAGGACCAATTCAGAAACTGGGAAGATGTATGCAAAACTTCCCTTCAAAAATAATTAAAAAAAAAAAAAAAAAGCTTCCTAGAGAACAGTATCTTTAAGGATTTAGGTGAAATCCTGTAATTTTTCTCTATTATAACTTTATTTGAAATCAATGAGTTATTAGATGAATAAGGATTAAACAGTCTGGAAAGCAAAATTAATAGCTATTTATAAGCAGATTTTAATTTTCTCTTTTAGATTTATATCAGCTGCATTCCATCACTCTTTACTCATGGATCTGTTAATGCAGGATTATTCTCATAAGGAGTTATGTTCATAATAAAAAGTGCATTATTATATTGTATGTACTCAGTAAGCTGCCTTAATTTTTTTCTCCTCTTTTTTTTCTATTACTGTACCAATTCCACTTAAATTGTAGCAAAGCTAAGGCCAAGTGTATAATTAAATTCTTCTTGAAACTTAATTAGTTCAGCTGTGATGTCTTTTTCATTTCTGGTAATAGTTACAAAATACAGTGCATATATTTGTATAAGGAAAGCACTTAAGATGTGCCAAAACAGAGGCATATAGCTACATACATATACAACCACAGATAGGGTTTTCTGAGTAGCTCATCAAAATACTTTGGTTTTCACAGCAGCAATGACTTCAGATAATTATCATTCTCCCTATGCTATCCTTAAATCAAAAAGAAAGTTTCTGTTAGACTAGCTCTCAGCAAGCAGCTCAGGTAGGGTGGTGATAGCTTCAGAGACAAAAGACAACAAGATAAGCTCCAGTGATCTGTCTGTATCTCCATTTATTTTAGGCTACAACCAGTAATTCTTCTGCCTGCAAACAAGAACTCTGAGGCCTATATAACTGTTCTGCACAACCTGTATGTGCTGTTCTCCTGTAGTGAGTCTATAAATCCCAGTTGCCCCTTGCTTGCAAGTACTTTGGTTTACCTTGTGTACTGTGCTCAAGGTACATGAACAGGACGCCTTTCAGATTAAATTGGACAGAAACATGCACCTAATGCATTTCAGCTGCCAAGGGGCATTAAGATTGTGGGACCAGACTCTAATTAGTCTGAAGTATCACCCCAGATCCCCAACTGTTTGAGTTTTGGGTCCCCAACATCAGATGTGTTGCTGTATAGATCTGGCCCAACTGCTCTGCACCTTATACTAGCATTGATGTATGCGTTATTGTGTGGTATTAGTTTCATTTAAAAAAAACCCAAAACAACAAACAAACAAAACCAAAAAAACAACCAAACAAAAAAATCCCATCTGCCTATTGACATTTTCTATACTGTTGCACTAGCTTCCAACTTCTTCAAAAAATCAGCTCAGCTCCCCCAGGTTGTATGGGGGTGATTACTTGTGACTTTTTATTCATCATTACTGAATCATTATTTTGCTGAGACAAAGCCAAGCTACCCCCTTTCTTTTTGTTATTACTTTTCTATCTGTAGATTCACAATTTACAAGGCAATGAAGGACTGCAAAATTCAATAGGGAAAAATTCATCCTCTTTTCATATCAACTCCTACAGAAATCGCTGCTTTGTTCTCAAGCACCTGAGGTTACAATTTCTTGTCAGTTCTAGAGCTCTCAGGCTAGGATTTGGTTGTTTCCCAGAAAAGATGATCCACAATCATAATCTTGTTCTGGCCAAAAGTGAAAACATTGTGCATATGTTTGGATCTAAAAAATCATTGTTAGTTCAATGAATGTTTTAGAAATTTAAAGTTGGAAATAATTCATACAGGAAAGCTTCATGGAATTATAGAAAATTACTACCTAAAATATTTTTATAGAGATATAAATTTATAAATAATCTCCTCTCTGTTATCTGTCCCTATGTTTACCCTTCCAATATTTCCCTTAGCCTTAGGTCAAAAGTTCCTATATTCTCAATGAAAAATGGTGTATTCTATTAACTATTTCCAAGAATTACCAACTATACAGGAATTACTAACTTTATAATGGGGGGCTACTTCTACTGCATATGCATGGCTGTAAATTTGTGTGTACTTGTTTCAGTGTCAAGTGACTTTTTCCTTGTAATGGCAATGCAGATACAGCACTAGCTAAGAACTTGCAATCATTTACATGTCCTCTCCTCTGAGGTGGCACTTTCTTCTAAAACGTACTTATTTTAAGCCCCTTTCCTCCTTGATTCTTCTGTATTTAAAACCTAAATTCAGAAAGACAGGAACTGTCACCTTACACTTGTGGCTGAAATGAGGTAAGTGGTTGGGACTTTTTTAGTATAGTTATAGGGCATAAAAGCTCAAAAAGGTCAATATAACTTCCACTGGAGAGGAGTTACATTAAAATTAACATACTTTGAGCATTGACTCTATGGAATGAAGAGAACCTGAAACTAAAACTCTTTGGAATCATAGAGAAACTTAAATGTCTAAGCTACATGGAATGTGTGCATACATCATCTTTTTTTAAGTGACAGCTTTTTATGCTTTACAGTTTTGATTGATCTGACCTGCTGAGGGACCTTAGATAGGTAAGAGGACATGTATTTTTAGTTTCGTCTTGACTATGCCCTTTTAAAGTAAACTGTAACACTATTATCTTGGGTCATATTCTGCCAGACCAGATTCTACCTCAGTGTAGAACAGCGAAACGGAGAGCTTTTAGCTTTTATACCTTTCCAGGTAAAGACATTTGACAAGAACACCGCAGCTTCTGTCATTACACTATACAATGAAGAACAGTGTACTGTATTTTTTCATTGTACTGTTATTAGTATCAACATTGTGCAGTCTCAAGAGGTGATATTATCTGAAAAATTCAGCTCTTCAACACTTGCATCATTTAAGCTGATGCTTGTAATAAGGAAGATGGAAAATAAAATTGCAATATGCCAGCTGTCAGTGAAAAATGGAGAGTAATAAACTACCCTGATTTAAACGCAGCAATAGATCAGAAAAACTATCTAACCATAACAGCTGCTGAAGATCTTAAAATGTCTTTTCTATTTAAACATAGCCCAAGGTTTGCTCTAAACGTACCTATGAATACATCTAAAAGAAAATGTCTATAGGAATCGTATTCACTTTGACCTCAACCATCCATAATGTAGAACTTTGTTGCATTGAGGAACTCCACATCATTTCAGTAAGAAGTTTGGATGACTGATAAACTCTGCCTTAAGTCTCCATATGACTTTACTTAGTGTAGTCGCCAAAATAATGGCCTTTTTTCCTAAGTTTTGCATTAAAAGGAGGAAGGACTGTGTTAAAGTAATAATGATAGTTGACAGCTCTAGGAGCTGTTGTTACGCAGAACTTATCTGAATAATTGGGATGAGACAGCTTCATATTTGCTCTAGTTTCAGCACACTAAGTACAGTCAGCAGGGTATGTGAGCAGTCAGTTCCTGCAGTAAAATATATGTACTAGAATATATGTAAAAGTGGTGATGTAAAATTCAGATCTAGTCTGGGAACTGCATGGGTGAGCCTATGGCTGTGTCCAGGCTGGTAAACCTGGGCAGAATGCAGGCTCTAATGACATGAATGGATTTGTCTGTCCATCTGTGCTCACAGGGAAAAACAATTCTGAGGAATATTACATTGCACAAATGCTGAGGTGAAGAACTGGCTTTATGGAGCTGTTTTGGAGCTGGGCAAGCTTATAGCTGCATGACTTACAATGGTTTGCTATTACTCGGGTTTCTGAGAGGATTTGATTTCAAAGTAAAAATTGCCATGCAGGAGCCAGGGTTTTACATTAACATAGCTGAAAGAACACAGACTTTTGTAGAGTGTGGATAGGTAGAATAAAACTTCTCTTTGTCAGCATCAAACATAAGATTTGATATTTGAAAACACAGTGAGATGGTTAATTAGATTGTAAGGTTAATTCTTGTTGGTAGAAAGAACTAATCTGCATGAAATTAAAAATAATTATAATCTTGTTCAACTACTAAAACCATGATGACTACATTATTTTAATACTTTAAGTGGTTGACGTATGTCTTCCTTTGCTATTCAGTGCCATTACTAAAGATTTTGAATGTATATGTACATTAGAAGCATAATTTGGCCTATTCTTGTTTCTGAATATTTTGTTTGCAGACCAAGCTGATAATTTCATGATTATTTAGGTGTTATGAGTAAGTAAAAAAAATTTTACAGTGTCCTCACAATTTCCACTGAGAACATCTTAAATTAACGGAACAATGGTTCTTTAAAATATCAAGTATAAAAAGAATTGTACTATAGAAAAAGATTGGTTGACATAGGCCCTTTGGGAACAGGAAGATTTGAAATGAGTCCTGAAGTTGAAATTCCATTCAGAAGAAGTTATGTTTTACACTTCTCATGAAGATGACTTTAAGTATTTTTTTTTCATAGTTTGAATACATGTATTTGGATAAAACTGATACTTACAATGAGGAGGGTTTTTTTATAAATTAAGAAGTTTCCTATGCACATACAAATTTCCCCTTTGTCTCCACTTACATCATCTGACTGGAGAGACTGCACTGAAAATAACTGCATAAACTCATTTTCACTTTCTTCTTGTTTTTGAAGTTATTCTTAAAGCAGGGTTTGCAGAATTCTGAAAACTTACTTGGTAAACTTCTGGCTGCACTAGGTTTATTTGAAAACTGTTGTTCATTAATATGATTAAGCTTTTCCATGGTTGAATTACATGGCAAATTTCTCTTCAAGAACATAGTGACTGATAGCACAATTTATTAATATCTTGGACAAAACCAGGACTCTGGAAAGGGGGAAGAAGTAATTTCTTATAGTTCAGGGATTAAAAAACTGGAATGTATATGTGGTATATACATGCTTCATAGCATTTATGGTGTATTACAAAAATATAGATGCGAGCACAGAAATGTTTTAATCCATGAATATTGAAAAGAATACAAACCCACAACAACAAAACCCACAACAAACAAAAAAACCCCAACACTCAGTGGAAAAGAAATTGCAATGAGTTTAGGATTTTCAGAAAAATATAAGTCATATATTTTGGGTCACCATTAATGATTGTCTTACCTCACTGACTTTTTTTTAGAGTTAATTTCCTTTGTAGTGTTGCACAAAGTTATGCTTGAACCTTTGTGGAGCTGTGGGGTTGGTTTTTTTTTATTTTATTTTGTTTTGCCTTTTTACTTCCCCATTTATCTTGTTTGTTTATTTCTTAATTCATACACCCATTGAATCTTCTATTTAACTACGCTTGTGTCTACAAGAATAATATATAGGTGTGCCACTATAAAAAGGCTAACTGGTATTTTCTGATGCTTGTTTTCTAGATCTTGAATCTCTGCTGTTAGATCACTTAGTCATGTCTTCAGCCAAGTAACATATAAGACAGAGTAGTTTTCCAAAACTGTTGAAATACACTTCTTTTTCTGTAAATGACTTTTTTTTTCTATTCTGAAAGAACAATGTTCTTTAACCCCGAAGAATTTTTGTTTCCTTTCATTTTATGAAAGAGACAATTAAACATCCAGTGTCAGGATAACTTGATATATACTGTGTACTCTTTCTATTAAAAAGGAATTTATATAAAAATGTGGTGATTAGATGTCATGAAAAACCAAACTCTTATTCTACAATGATGAAATTTCTTTGAGCCATGCTGCTTCTTTCCCTCCTGCAGAAAAAGTGTATCCCTTTAAGACTTTAGTACAGCAAACAGACAGACAGACTAGAATGTATTTTTATCACAGCATGGAAGGCTTTATTGTCATTTTGTTCAAATGGAAAGCCCAAAGACTTCAAGACACAACATTCACTAGTCAAGCAAATCTATTAAAAGCATTTTGAATAGACTATTGTGATAATGAAAGAGAGAAAATAATGGAGATAGGGAGTTAAAGAAAACAGGGACAGGAAAGAAGAATAAAAAGTTGAAATTGCATTTAAAGTAATTCCCACATTATCAGGCTCGTATGCCATATTTCATAATGTTTTTAAGAACTGTTGAATAGCATTCTGCAAATAGCATTTAAAATGATGCATTTCTCTGTGGAGGTAAAAGTCCTTGAAAATACTTATTTGTGGTTATTTGGGGACTATGACTTGTCAGCATTTGTGAGTGTTACCAAGCTAATAACCTTCAAAGATACTCCAGCATTTCCAAGTTGGTAATGCTCAGCTTTATTCCATACTAACATCACCCTTAGAAGCATCTAAAGCAGCTGTTAAACCATCAGTCTGCAAAAGAGTCATTGCTTTAGTTCTGTTTCTGCATATGAGCTCTCATATTTTCTAGTATGGTTACTTAACATCAGGTGGCAGTAGACAGCTCCTTAGACATCCAATATCTAAAATTTTGTTCATGCTTGATGGGAGTGTGTTTAAGAACATTGAAACAGATGTTTTAAGAGAAAGATCATCTAAATTCCTAAAATTCTAGATAGCTGTATTTCAAATTGAAGAAAGATGAGAAGTTTCATACTTTCTCATCACCTGTGCCAGCCCAAAGTCTGGACTGTTGCTGGTATGGAAACAAGTTGCAGATAAAATATTCTCTTGTTCACCCAAACATCTCAATATACAGCTTCTGAATATGACTTATCATGACGATCAGACTTTATAGATACAATGGTCTGTGAATATATAACTATGGAGCAGTTAAGAAAATGATCAACAAGAATCAAAAGAAAGAGGAAAATATTTAATTTAATTTCCTGAGACTTGCATTCCCTGGCTCTGCTATGTTCCTGCTTTCATAGAATCATAGAATCACTTTGGTTGGAAAAGACCTTTGAGATCATCGAGTCCAACCTTTAACCTAACCCTGACATCCCACCACTAAACCATGTCCCTAAGCACCTCATCTATCCTTCTTTTAAATACCT
>NW_009260028.1:1567306-1577970 GCF_000687185.1 Egretta garzetta | reverse complement strand
AGCTGGTAAGCTCTCCTTTTTTTCCTGAGTCGCAGTAGTAGACCTCTGCCCAGCCAGGCCGGTCGTCTTCCCCGCCAATTTGCCTTACGGCACATGGGACAGCCTGCTCCTGTGCCTTTAAGACTTCTTCCTTGAAAAATACCCAGCCTTCTTGGACCCATTTGCCCATCAGGACTGTCTCCCAAGGGACTCTCCCAATCAGCGTTCTGAGCAGGTCAAAGTCTGCCCTCTGGAAATCCATGGTGGCGGTGTTGCTGACCCCCTTCCTTACCTCACCAAAGATCGAAAACTCTACCATTTCATGATCACTAAGGCCTAGACGACCTCCGACCACCACCTCTCCCACCAGTCCTTCTCTGTCAGTGAATAGGAGGTCAAGCAGGGCACCTCCCCTGGTAGGCTCACTTACCAGCTGTGTTAGGAAGTTATCTTCCACACACTGCAGGAACTTTCTGGACTGTTTCCTTTCTGCTGTATTGTATTTCCAGCAGATGTCTGGGAAGTTGAAGTCCCCCATGAGAACAAGAGCTCGCGACTGTGAGACTTCTGCCAGCCGCTTGTAGAATACTTCATCAACATCCTCACCCTGGTCAGGTGGTCTGTAACAGACTCCCAACAGGATATCTTTTCTGTTGGCCTCCCCCCTCATCCTCACCCATAAGCATTCTGCCTTACCACAAGCGTCAAGCTCTGTACAATCAAAACACTCCCTAACATACAGAGCCACCCCGCCGCCTCTCCTTCCTTGCCTGTCCCTTCTGAAGAGTTTGTAGCCATCCATCACAGCACTCCAGTCATGGGAGGTATCCCACCACGTTTCTAACATTAACAACTGGTTTAAATATATATATTTTTTTAAAGAGGTGTTAGCAATTTTTCTTGTTTCTATCTCCATACATATGATGTATTTGAAAGGGGCTTTTCTACATTTTTTTTCTCTCCCTTTCCTGTAATTAGTTTCTTAAGATATTAACTTCTCCTACTTGAGAGATTACCTTCTCTAAAATGGTGTGAATGGGCTTTTGGTCAGGGTTCCACCATGTCTCACAGGAAGTTATCCATCCTCCTTAAGGCTGCAACTGAAAGGCAGCATCCTTGGGCACAGCATGTTCTTATCCTTGTTTGTCCTCTGAACCCAGAGGAAATTAACTGTAAACTAAAAAAATATGGAAAAGGAATACAAATCCATCCATAAGTTATAGTAGTCAGAGCTGCTAGTAGCTCTCTGTTGATTTTCGTCACAAGAGGTCTGGGGTTTTGACCTGAGGCATGTGGAGCTATGGTATTCCTACAGATAGCACTTCAATTTGTGTTTCTTTTTTCTAGCAGACTTTGGCTAGAAGCACTTTCACCCTTGGGAATGCATCCTGTAATAGGAAGACGTTGTTGATTCTGGTACCTTTTATATAACAGCAACCCTTGGATGTGTTTTAATTTTACAACTGGATTATCCAGTCTGACTCTCATGCCCCACATCAAAAGTAGAATAATGCCATTCATGTCAGCTTGATATCTTTCAACTAAAATGTGTGTATGCATGCCTGTAGCAGCTGGCTCACATACTAAACTCAAGCCCACATAATTTTTCTGAATACCTCGATTTTTATTTCTCTAATGTAGCAACACTTAAATGGCTGTAAGTGTATTTATCCCTGGAAAAACAAATATCCTGTATCCTGTAAAATTTTCACTCAACACTGATTTTAATTTAATTGTATAAAAGAAGAATGTTCAGATTGCATCCAAGGAACAGGGATGTTTGATAAAATGTCAGGTTAGAGCACAATACTACATTTTTTAGCTTAGAAATTGCAACATGAAAATACAGTATTAACTATACTTGCTACTTTACCGTAAATTCATAAAAAGCCTTCTTTTTACTCTAAGTCTGGGGTAAAAGAGTGTGCATTCAATATGAAAATGAAATTTGAGTTGGTTTTCCTTAATCTAGTGAAAATCTGTAATGCGCTAATTTTACTCATAAAGGACCAAAGCTTAATTTCCATTCGCATCTTTAAGATCAATGTAAAAATCATTAGTTATTGGTTATGGAAAGACTGTAATGAATGATTTATTTCTGTGTTAAGTAGCACCATATAAATGTATGCAAGTGTCTTTTTAGTTGAGTGTATTTCTTGAGCAACATCATTCTGTATATATCTGTTCTTTTTATTTTTGGTGATATAAAAACTGCATTTGCCCTTTTTGATCTTTTTTTTAGAATATTCTCTATGGCCCAATTGAATTCTTAGCATTCTCTCTCTTTAGAAGAATATGTCAGTTCTCAAGTGTCCAGTAGTTCTTTTTATCTGATGTGGACTCTTTAAAACCCACAAGCATGTCTAGGATATCAGATCTGCTTTAAAATTCTGCCATTCATCTGTTCAGTTTAATGCATTCTCAGTTGGGAGTTGCTATATTGGCTAAAGGCTATGCCACACTGCAGCTTAGAAAATGAGAAAAGAAAGGCAGCCAGGCTCAGGCTAACTATACCATTAACTTTCCTTCAGCCTGCAATACATCAACTGAGCATCAGACCTAATCATGTTTTTTATAGCTGCTCTACCACAGCAAATAATGATCAGAGATATTTATTCAGAAAGGAATACTGTTTAGTCCTTTGGAAATTTGCTGTTCTCTTAAACATGATATGCAGTGATTGCCCATTAATCTTACCGTGCATTTTTCTCTCTACTTTTAAAAAAACTACTCATGCTTTGAATGCTTGAGGAAAGGGGAGAGGAGTGAAGTCTTTACCTGTAAATGGCAGGATAATGTACTCGACTAACCCCACAGAACATTTAACATAAATGTTGTTATGTGGCTTTTCCTACCAGTGCATATTGTACAGCCATGCATATTGATTAGCTGGTGTTACAAACCAGCTCTTTTTTTGTGTCCTATTGACTGGATCTATTTTGTACTTATTAATATCTAATTGGGTCTCAGGGCAGTAATGGGTTTAGTTTATAGGCAGTTTACTTTAATTTCATGTTGACAAGATTGGGTTTTAAATATCATGGGAGCACAAGATCCAAAGCTAATCATCTGTAAACCCCGAGGAAAATCAGTGTTAAGCAGGATCTCTGCAGAATGTTCAACCACGGGAAGGAAGGAGGATGTGTCAGTAATAGCAGAAATAAGAGTCCACCATGGGATTTGTCTGTGTGTGACTTGTGAAAGACATTGGGTAAATTCAGTAAAAATGGCAACAGTGGGCTGCAAATGAGTTTCAGCTGGAACATGCATTTTCATGGATTTCTGCTTAACAGAACTATATACTTAGATATTAGCCACAAAGTAGATACTAGCTATCAGAGGCTGAAATTTTTATTTTGGTTGAGATTTCTACTTTTCATTTTACTTCAGAAAGTAGAAAGTCAACTTACTTATTTAGAGTAAAATGTAAGGACTTCCCATGTTATTTTGTTAGAATAAATGTGTGAATAACTATCATTTACCATCATTTGTATAAAATAGATCAACAAGCCATATTCTAATTCCTTGCTTTTCAAATGTGTACCTACAAATCATCTGCCTCTATAACAAATCACTTGGAAAGTTGTATAAAACTTGGTACATGGCCAGACGTATTATATTTCAGTTGATTGCAGGCGTGTAAATGGCATCACTTGAGGCATGCTCTCTCATCTCCTGAAACAAATATAAAATCAAAGAAACAAAACCAAACACCCTGTGGCCACCAGTCTGCAGGGCAGTTAATCCCCAGGCAGCTCCCATGCTATATGGGACATAACAGCAGTGGGGGGCACAGGAATTCCCAGGGACACAGGGAAAGGCTGCTGAGCAACATGAGATCATTAAGGATCAGTCAACCTCCAGCTACTGCTGCTTCATGGTACAAAAACTGCAGGTGGCTCCTGAGGCAGTATCCTGGTGTTGCTGGCCAGCCTGGCCACAGCTACCAAAAGCACTAAGAGGAATGGCCTTCGTTTCTCTGTTTCTACCTTAGTAGCAGAAAGTCACATCGTGGCATCTCACACGGCTCTTATGAGGATCAGTACTTAGTGATGGTGCTAACAGTGAACATGTAGAACAAATTACAGAGGTTCCAGAATTATGTACAAACACCCCACGCTTTTTCCATAACTCATTTACTTTCTCTGCACTTGTGGTGTAAGAAGAAAAAAAGCAAGGAACTAATCTGACCAAACTTCAGTCTCTAAATCTGTGTAAGAAATGAGCAAGCTAATACAGATAATTCTCTGTATAAGAGCCTTGAGACTGAAAAACCTATTGAATTGAAAAGGGATGTATGGAGGTTTTTTGGGTAGTAAAGTTGTCTTTTTATGATCGTTCTAATAACAGTACTTCAGTCTTCTGTTTCTTAATATGCTCAGAAAAATTATTATATTTTTTGAGAGTTTCTTATTGTTCTCCCACCATGCAATTATTGTTCGTTCTCGGTATGATAAGCATAGAGATAACTGTAGCTCTTTTTTTTTTTTTTTTTTTCTCTCCTAGAAAAGGTACTCTCTCTAGCATGGCTGGAGACTACTGACACACTGCTGACAGAAAAACACTTCTCCCCTCTGGCATTGTCCTTGATTTTTAACATACACTTTGACACTGCAGACCTTCTTACCCTCTTGGATCAGTTCTGCTGCGCTAACACCCAAGTTCTTTTGGTTATGGCTCCCATGAGGCACAGTCTTTGAGCTTGCCTGGTCTCTACTACATTAGCCTATCTACAACTATTAATTTTGTGCTAATAACTCCTGACCATTTTCATGTTTTGACCCCTTTTGACTCCTTCCTTCACTTTTTTTTTTTCCTGTTTGTACTTATAAAACAATTCAAAGAGACATCAGATCTTCCTACAGCTGAACTGCTAGAAAAATTGCTTCTCTTGACTGAAGCATTTTGTTTGCTTTCAGCATCTGTAAACTTGGTAACATTTCTCATCATTCCATTTTTGTGCTGCCACTGTGTGTGGCAAGAAATCAGAGAAGAGCTGGGAAGGCCCAGTTGTTGAATGTTTAAAAAAATAATGGTGTGAGGAAGCTGCGGGGAAAATGCCAGATTTTAAAAACCAGGTGGAGAGTTGTCAGAGTGACAGTGAATGTCTAGACTCTTAGAATAGAATTGATAGTGGCAGCCCAGGAGCCAGATCTTAGTCCCTTTTATGGTCTTCCTCACAGTCAGGAACAGGGTATGATTCAGGCAGGAGACCTTCAATGAGCTGTACAGACAAATTCCTCCATTTTTTCTTTGATATCTCTCCAGAACTGGGAGCCGTGTAATCAAGGGTGTAAAAAAGTTTTCACCTTAACAACTTCAAAAATCCTAGCAGTATCTGTTTGAACTGCTTCCCCCAACCCTTACCGATTCCCAAGAACACATGGATCTCAGACTCTATTTATCAAAGGAGATCAATATATTAACACTTCCACGCTTTTCCCCAAGATGGATAGGAAATGAGACTGGGATGGAGGACTATGGGCATCAGTATAGCTAGCTCATGCTATAATGAAGTGAAGGTATCTTATGTTTCCATGGTTTTTGTGTGATAGCCACTGTCCTAAAGATCTTTACTATCTTCCCCCCTCAGTACTTGCTCATTTTGTTCTTAGCTGGGGGATCTCAGTGCTACTGAAATGAAAATAATAAATGCATGCTTTACTGTGTATTCCCACTGAGCTGCTTCTGTGAGATTACTTGCAATAACCAGTGCCACAGCTATGTGTTTGGTTGACTTGATCTTTAATCACTTGCCTGAAACCGCCCACTGTGCAGCTGGAACACATGCTGATTTGAAGGGGGCTTTCGCTGGAGGCCCAAGAAAAGTAGTATAAAGCAAAAAATGTGAATCAAAACCACGTCTGTATTTGTTGCATGCATTACGTAAGTACCTCTCTCGAAGCTCCGCAAAACTTGTTTTCAAAGAAACTTTGATTCCAAACTGAACTCTGTCTTCTCACTTCAATGCATTCACTTCTAAAGCTGTTAAAACTTCTAAATGGAACTAAAAACCTATATATGAAGTTAGATCTCTCTAGGTTTTTAAACAGTTGGGTCTTTTTATTTATTGTACTAAACTATGCTTAAAGGAAAAATGTTTTATTCATGCACATCACTTAAGTATTATGATATGTTTCAAATAAATATTGAATATTTAATATTTCCTCAGTATAGTATGTAATTCATGCAGGAAACCTTTTCCTGAAAGCAATTAGATAGTCATTAGAAAGCTTAAAGAAGAAAACAAAGCATCTAGTTGATTGTTTATTTTTAATGTCTTGCTCAGAGTAGTATTTTGCTAAGCTTAATAAGAAACAATGTTGTGTCTTTATTTCTTCTATATAGCCTCTAGTAAAAATGTGGTTTTGAAATGTCAGCAGAGAAGAACTGGAGAAAGCAACTTTTTTCTACTTTATGTATATGCAAATGCATCCTTTTGTACATGTGGGAATAGACAGTTAGGAAGAAATCTCACTTCATTACGGTAATGAGAAATCACACAAAACAGTATGTACATTTTTCTATATGATTGTTTGACTTGCCAGAAGAACCTTGTGGCTCATTCACATTGAGAGTTTTCATTATACAAGAGATACCTAAAGGATTTCAATGGCATGCACTATTATCTTCTAATAGAATTGGAGTCAATACTGCATATGCGGACTGTATCTTATCAGATAGGCTAGCAGGGAGTAAAAGGTATCGATTTGAGGAAATGCTTGAGGGCGTGACATTTGCAACACAATGACATATGTTTAATGAGAAGTCTTATGACTTACTTCCCCATGGTCCTTAGGCATGATTGTTCAAAATAAATTAGATTAAATGATTTATTGAGTACCTGTAAGTATCTTTAAAGACTTTTTTTCTGTATTCCTTATGTACAATTATAGTTGATATTAATAGTAAGTTTTTCTTATTGACAAAGAAGATGTTTCTTCTTTAGTAGCTTAATGCAGTTTTTAAAGAAAAGATTCCACAGCAGTCTTGCCATAGTTAAACAGTGACAAAAATCTACAATTTCAAAGGCAGAAAATACACCTCTAAATTCACTTTATGTAGTGCATTAGGAGTTTGGGGACCCTGAGAAAGACAGGCTTGCTAACTTTACAGTTCTTAAACGTGGTCATTACTCCTACAATAGTGGGTAAATTTAAGAAAGTGCTGAAAGGTTGAATCATAAGAGATGCAATCTCTGCTCCATAGCCATGTCAGCTTGTGAGCCCTGCCTTTTTTGCATAAAGCCTAATCACTGCTGGAAATGAAGTGAGCATTAATCTTCTTGGAATCAGCATATTTGAAAGCCAACTACTCTTACCCTGGTACACGTGCTATTTATGGGAAACCCTATCCTTAACTAAATTTTGATGTGGTCAAATGTTCTTTAAAGATGCTTATATTTCCTCTTATAGAATCATAGAATCACTTTGGTTGGAAAAGACCTTTGAGATCATCGAGTCCAACCTTTAACCTAACCCTGACATCCCACCACTAAACCATGTCCCTAAGCACCTCATCTATCCTTCTTTTAAATACCTCCAGGGATGAGGACTCGACCACCTCCCTAGGCAGCCCATTCCAGAGCCTGACAACCCTTTCAGTGAAGAAGTTTTTCTTAATGTCTAGCCTAAACCTGCCCTGGTGCAGCTTCAAACCATTCCCCCTCATCCTATCGTCTGTTACCAGGGAGAAGAGGCCGACCCCCTCCTCACTACAGCCTCCTTTCAGGGAGTTGTAGAGGGCGATCAGGTCTCCCCTCAGCCTCCTCTTCTCCAGACTAAATAACCCCAGTTCCCTCAGCCGCTCCTGCCAGGATGCCATTGGCCTTCTTGGCCACCTGGGCACACTGCCGGCTGTTGACCAGTACCCCCAGGTCCCTCTCCACCAGACAGCTTTCCAGCCACTCTTCCATGAGCCTGTAGCACTGCATGGGGTTGCTGTGACCAAAGTGCAGGACCCGGCACTTGGCCTTATTGAACCTCACACAGTTGGCCTCGGCCCATCGATCCAGCCTGTCCAGGTCTCTCTGCAGAGCCCTCCTCCCCTCAAGCAGATCAACACCGCCACCCAGTTTGGTGTTGTCTGCAAATTTACTGAGGGCACCCCTCATCCAGGTCATTGATAAAGATATTAAACAAGACTGGCCCTAGAACTGAGCCCTGGGGGACACCGCTTGTGACCAGCCGCCAACTGGATTTAGCTCCATTCACCACGACTCTCTGGGCTCATCCATCCAGCCAGTTTTTAACCCAGTAAAGAGTACATCCATCTAGGCCATGAACTGCCAGCTTCTCCAGGAGAATGCTATGGGAGACTGTGTCAAAGGCTTTGCTGAAGTCCAGGTAGACAACATCCACAGCCTTTCCTCTTGGAGAATCTGTATTGAGAAAATTTCATGTAGTTTTGGACTTGCTATATGAGATGTGGTTCTGTTATCGGTATGTTTCCTGTGTTTTATAAGGGTAAGAATAGCAGAATGGGGAAGGGAGGAACTGTGTCTATTTGGGTGCTTCAGTCCCTTCCTCTGGGAAGCCATGTGTTTTTCTGGCTCTGTTTTCACAGCACAAATTCCCAGAAATGGATGAGATGGCTTCTTCTGACTAATGCTGAACAGAGCAAGAGCTCTGTTATCGCTGCTAGCTTTGTGGAGAACAAAGTAGTAATAATGTGCTAAAACCACAAAACCAAAAAAAAAAAAAAAAGTGTGTTTTATTTCAGTGAGTCTATTGTTTAAGACAAACACTTTTTCAGTTGGTGAAAGCTCCTAATGTTAGCAACCTAACCATTAACTATGGGGCCACAATGCATTTTTCATTTAGTAAACAATTTCCCAAGCCAACAGAACCATAAATTTTGAATAAGCCTTTAATGAAAATACATGAATAGGTAATACCAGCTACAATCTCTTATTATTAGCAGCATGAGATATTGCCTGACGTTATATTTAAATTATGCAGATCAGAATAATTTGGTATATCTCAAGTGGTAAATTATATTGTTCTGTGCCACCTTAATTATATCTTTTGACATGAGAGAAGCTATTTGAATGCTTTGCTAATTAATCTTGTCACTCTTGACCCAAAAACATACCAAGTGTGGGTTGTTTCAAATTGCTGTGGTTAAAAATCCTAAATATATAATATAATTAATATTGATATTAAAAGTAGTGTAAATCCATCCTGTTGTCAAGGAAAGTTTGAGAGCTGGTTTTTTCTACACTATCATGCAAATGATAGGGATGAAGATTTTATTTACTTCATATATAAGGTTATTTACATTATTGTTGCCTACATTTTCTATTGCACTGACGGGTCATTCTTTTTCTCCTGTCAGTGTCTGAGATGATCAGACAGTTTTGCACGTTGCAAGCATTTGTTCATGTCAGCATAGCACATTTCTTCTAACAAATCAGCAGCTCTACAGCAACTCTTCCTTCCTGTATCACATTTTTTAATAAAAAATATAATTTACGTAGGATCTCCTTAAAGAGTTGGTACTTTTCCAAATGAGGAAGCTAAAATATATGAATTTGAGACATAAAACAAAGCCTGTGTCTTTTCTCAAGCTCTGTAGTGAAAGTAAATGGGAAAGTATCTTCAACTTATAAGCACCCATACTGTCAATACATCTAACCATTTTTAACACCTGAGTTGCATAAAACAAAAAGAATGGTACTTAATGTATCCAGGTCTCCCTTAGCTATGAATTATGCCCCCAAACCTCTGGATATGAAGCAGACCCTTGTTACTTTCCTCTACTTAATGCAGAAAATTTGTTTATTCTTTCACTGAGGTCAATATTTCTTCCAGTGTCATAAAGATCCATTTATGCATTCTTGCAATATATATAAATTTACTTTTAAATGTAAATGCACTGTTAGAAATGGCTTTCTTGCCAGGAGAGGGGGGGAGGGGAGGGTGTGTTAAGATTCCTCAGACAAGTTCTAGAGAAGACTGTGATCCAAGCCATTTAGATGTGTCTCTCCTTGCTACACAGTGGTGCCTAGTTGACAGCTTGATGCATTCTAGGTTGGTCTTACTATGTTTGCTCTTTCTCTTCTTACCAGAGGTACTGTAACACCTCCAAGTGTTTGACTGAGGATCATTCTTTCAAAACCAAGGAGAGCAATATTGTTCCAGGTGTCCATGAGACAGCTGTTGTGGTGGCATCTATTTGGTCATTAGCAGACTAGGTCAAATAAAATTAATGATACAGAGGTCTTATCATGTTCTTATTTATGTGTCAGCATGGTATTTTTTCTGAGAAACTCCTTCAGGAATATGACAGAGGAAAGAAGCCTGCTAAACACAGGGATTTTGTAGAAAACTCCTAGGACTGGTTGGTCTCCTTGACAATTTGGAAGGAATTTGAAGCAGTAAAATTGCAGTCTGCACTGTTGGGAGAAATTTTCCCAGATCACCAATTCTGTTCAGTTGGAATGAAAAGATCAGATAAATGCCAAGCTCTGAAAGATTAGTGTATCACAACATTAAGCTCTCAAAACAAGATCCAGAGTTTTCAATATGAAGGTCTTAAGTGCCTTAATCTTAAGGCTAGTAATATTCAACTCTTCCGAGTTCCTCAGTAAATTTGCAAGGTACTCTCCCAGCTGTGAGGTGCCTGTGGTACAGAGCACACAGGCACATTTATGTAAGGAAGTGTAATAACCCTTCAAGCAACAG
>NW_009260028.1:1503200-1567249 GCF_000687185.1 Egretta garzetta | reverse complement strand
TGTGTAAAAAATCTATACCTTAATTTGAAAAAAGTATGAACAACTGATATGGAAAATCTGGAGTCTATCTCATGTTCTGATGCTTTCTATCAATTTCTTTGCCAAAGACAGCTGAAACAAACAGTTTAGTAAAGTCGGGAAATGGCTGGAAGACTTGTGCTATCAGTTCTCTAAGGTATTGCCCTTACGCTTTTTTTCTCACTTAGTTAGCAGTAATTTTCTAAAAGACTTCAGTATTGATTAGCTATGCTAGTTTCATATTAAACAAGAGGAAAAAGATTGCAAAGATAAACAGTCTTGAAGAATAAACATATAAAGAAAAGAGCCTTAAATAGAAGTTACCGTTATTTTGAGGGTTGTCCAGAGGTTTTTATTTAAAACCCATAGCACTCCTAGCACCTAGGAGCATCTCTTGCTGTCTTTCAACCCTGTTAGGGTATCTCTCAAGGTCAGAAGGATGATGAAGGTCAAGATCCTTACACTGGATCCCAAGGCTCTACTAGTAGTGATGCAGATGTGATAGAAAAGTCTAAATTTTAGACTACCTTCTTTTATCAATAGCAAATTAAGTGCTGAAAAGAAGCAGATGTTCTCATTCCCCCTTTGCCTGCCTATTAGATCTACTTCCATGTATTTCAATTTTATGATCAATGAACACAAAACAGCAGTAGACATCTGCATTTTGAACTGCTGAGGTTGGATTTTTTTTCCATTCCACTTCTAAAGTTTGACTTCAGAGAAGAAAAAAGAATTAATTCTAAATTTAGGAGAACCTGTGTTATCTTGGACAATGAGATTTCTCCACAAGCTTTATACCACATCCTGGAGCTGTACAGATTGTGCATCAGACATGGGAGTGGTTTTTTTCCAGCACTTATCTAGATGCGCTAGGTGGTGCAGGGGAACTGTGGCTCCAGAGTTCAGTGTGTACCTTTTTCTGTTTCAAAAAGTAATGTATAAGCAGACAGAAAAGATAATGAGGAAGCTGTGACTTTTCATAGAGTAGCTGGTCTCTACACAAAAAATTAATATGGGGGGGAGGGGAGAATTGTCCCCTCACTCAGGAGTTCTGTATTGGAAATGGCCACAATATGTACAGTTTTATGTATATGTACAAAATTAAGCCAGCAACAGTTCTGTCTCTGTGTAGAGTGAATAATTTCTGAATTCACCTTTTTGTTATTTTGTATCTCTTGCTCTTCTCTTATGTACTTGATAAGAGCTGTTCCCAGGTGTGTTCATTGTTGATTAAGACAAGTTTATAAAAGATTATCGTATTAGTATTGCCATAGTTGGATCTTAAATGTTTCTTTTGGAGTAAGCTTAAGATGACAGATGACTGTGGGTATTTTACTAAGAAATGCAAGGGATGGACAAGAAGTCCTGTATTTTTTCTACTTTAATTTTCTAGAACCAGTTTAAATTCCATACATAAGCTGTCAGAGGTGTACATTGCAGGCTCTTAATTAAGGATTGACTTCTGAAAATTCATCATGTATCTCCCTCAAACCTAACAAGGAAATTAATCCGTAGTACTCTCTACCTTTTGCACTATAAACCACCAGGTAGCTTCAAGTGTGTCATGATCCTAACTGACCCAGGATACACAAACTCACCAAGTTTCACTTATTTTTTTCTTGGCATTTCATACAAGCTTAAACACTGCAAAACAAAAAGCTGTCTAGTAGGAAAGGAGTTTTGAGAAAATATTTTAAAAGAGATTTACAATAGATTCTTATTTCCTGACATTAAAAAAATTTGCCTTCTTACTTGAAGTATCAAGTTAGGCAATGAAACTAGTTGAATATTTTTAGTCGTATAAAATGAAATAAAAATTAAATAGTGAAATAATAACTAACATAATAAAAATAATAAATAAAAGTACAGTATCCAAAATACCTACGTGTATTGCTATTATACACCATTTTGAATTACTGAAACCACAGAATATATTTAGCGTCTTTTGGACTTTTGCATAAGTAGTGTGCTCATAGTCTCTCTTCTTGTTTATCTCTCTGCTTTTCTGTCTTTTGATCAGGTGTTTGTTTTAGAATTTTATGTGTTGATAAGTGGAATATTAGTTCCTTCACAGATTTAAGGAAAAATGATCTTGCTGGAAAAATAAAAAAACCCCCACCAATAACTATTCTAAATATTTCACTAACTGATGTTTATGATAAAACTGCATAATATTTTACAAATTCCAGTAAAAAAAATCCCAAATTGTATTCAAAAACATTTTTAGCCAAACCAGGTTTTCACTGCAGCTAAAAACCTATGAAGTTCAGCTATGTAAATTTGATGAATCAGATAGTACTTAGCATGTACCTCAATAATAATATTGGTCACGCTTTTACATTTCATTATATTTCATTACACGATAAAATTGGCTTATAAAGAAGCCTTAGAAAACATTACCATCAAGATGCAATTATTATGCAAATGTACGTTTCTCTTTATAAATGAATAATGATCCTTAATTTTTAATTGTCACCAAAAATTTGTGTTAGCTATAGTCAGAGTTTATTTCAGTTCAAGAATAACTATTCAGCCATTTTTAGCATACATCAGATTACAATGAAATCTAGTTTTTATAGGGAAGTATATAATAAAATAGAGCCATTAGTACTGAAAAGGCACTGGTAAAATTAAAATGCTGTATATAATGAAACTAAATTAGGTTCAATCAGGAGATTTTGATAATCAAAATGCTAATGGGTGTGGCCAGTTGCTTCAGAAATGCTGATTTGTAAATGAGCAATAATTATTCAGTTTATTATTTCTCAGGGGAATTATTGCTTAAAGGTAACATATAGGTTTATTTTTCATTAGTCAACAATTTTGAAGATCTAACTGGTGATTATATGGTTTTTCTAATCTGCTAAATGGGAACGTTGATTCTTTCCCGTTCTTCCAAATATAATGCATCTTCTTACTGGGGTTTGTTGGACATAATTCATCGCAAAATAGGATATGCATTGCTTTTTTACTTAGATACTGCAGCTGATCCATTTCAGCATTCCATGTTGTATATATAGCACAAATGAGAAAAAAAAAACCCAAAACAAATCACTCAACTAGCAAAAGGCACCCCTCCATGCACATTTATGTATTTATCCAAAAAAGAAGAAAAAATCCACCGCATTAATCATGTTTGTTTAGTTACCCCATTAAAAAAATTATGCAAGAGGATACTGCAAACACTTTTTTTACCAATGCCAAGTAGATTAAGCTGGACAGATTCTTTGAATGTCCAAATGTAATCTTCTTGTCAGAGAAATTGTTACCCAGGAACCATAGTGTACCTCTTCCTTGAACACTCAAGAGTCAATGTTAGAGGAACATTTTAGTCAAGGGTACCAAGACTGTTATGGGACCCAGAAGATAGGTCAGAACTGGGTCAGTCTTTGCCTTCCTTTCTCCTACCAACACTGAGAATATGTGGAGGAAGGGAAAACTGAATGCTCCAAATAAAATATTGTCTTGAAGACTTCCATCAGGATAACAGAACTGTTAACTACATTAAGGGCACGTTGACAGACTGACCTGGAAGCCGGGTTATCTACATTTCTTGCAGACCAAAACCTTTTAATTATTCTGCCATGGCACAAGTTTGTTAGGAACTGTGGACAGCCTCATAATTAGGTGCTTTGTTGTTTGTGCTATCCTTAAGTGTGCAATGGCATCTTGTTAGTGTAGTTCCCCATAGTAATTCAGGTTTTGTTAGCCAAAAAAATTACAACAATCAAATTACTAGTTGGAATAGAGCAGTCAGATAGAATGCAGTTCCATGTAAGTCACGTCAAAGCTAATCTACTGGCATTAGAAGGTTTACAAAATATCTTTGTCCATCAGTTTGAGGTCATCAATGTTTTTACCACTTAGAGGAAAAATGTATTCCTTTCTTAATGTTCAATTAAAAAAAAAAAAGTAAAAAGAATAAATATATTCTTGTAGCCAAGGAAAAATCTGATTGTGTTTTAAGGATATGATTTGGTTTTCTTTTCTTCTTTCCTTATAAAAATGTTCTCTTAACAGAAATTGATTTTTCTGTAGCCTTGTTTATTTAATTAATGATGCTATGTGTGCTATTGAATTGTATAATAAAGTTTAATTGGAATTGTTGTCATAGCATGGTGTAGTGTTTTAGTGCCAAGAGTGTAATCCTTTTCTATCCCAAATCATGGTCAGAATCTTTCTTAAGGTAGAAGCTCAATAGGCAGAAAGTGCATCCTATAGAATGTATTATTTATATTAAGTGTTCATTATTTTTTATCTGACACTTCCAGTTTCTCCACCTCTGTTTTCTCCCCTCAAACACACAAATACTCTCTATTCTCCTTATAGTTTCATTTTCATCTTGCTTTTCACAATTTCTCCAAAACTGATGTCAGTAAAATTTTCAAAGTCAGGGCATCAGATCCAGTCCTGTCATAACTTTGGTTATTATGTAAATCAAACACAAATCTTGATCAACAGTCTTTGATCTGGCAATAGGTGAGACAATACCATCCATCCCTGGTTTTTTGGCTAATTATTTTAACATATATATTTCAAAATGTCTTAAAAGTCAGCTGTTTCTTTGTTATAAAAGAGATACTCACACATCAGGATGGGTAGAGAAAGGACTTTCTCCAAAACATAAGATAAAGGCTGAAATAGAAATTGGAGCTTTAGGAGGGTTCTTTTACTAAAGCAGAAGGTAATATGGTGGGCTTGGTGATAATAAGCAAGGGTTATGTGGCTTCAGGCTTCTCTCATGCTGTATTATTAAAAATAAATGAAAGTGGTACAAGCAGGACTTGTTAAAATTTGCATCTCATGGCAAATTTAAACACTTTCAAATTTTCTATAAATGTAGTTGCATTTTCAGAATTTTTGTAAGGAAAACAACTTATGTATAATATGGATGCAAACATCAAAATAATCACATCATTTCCCTATGATACATACTTAGGACATGACCTAACCCAAATTATTGTCAAAATATTCTGTTCCAATATGTGTTCCATGGATGATGTAATAGATATGCTGATACTATTCTTAGTTGATTTCACTATAAAATGTGGTTTCCAAGGGAATTTTTTTTACTTAAGTATGTCTAACAGTACAAAATTTACTGACGAGTTTTAAATTCAAATATCCTGATTCTAGGTATATCTGGAAGCAAATAGGCTAATTCTTGCCAGATATTTTTAAAAGGAAACATAGTTATATAAACATGATTTTTTTTGTTATGCTTTTTTGGGGGGGAAGACAGGGATGACAACACTCATGGCACAGGACTGAAACTGTTAAGAGAGGATTCTGGATTTTACATTCTGCTTTTTCATTTCTGTAATCTTTAGTCATTGACATTGATTTAGATGAAGTTGTAGAAGTGCCCTTTACCTGGACATTTACCCTAACTTTAAGATAGACCAATAGTCTTTAAAACTTTAAAAATTATAATATAATTCAATGAAATCTCAGCAACACAGAATTCTGTAATTATCTGGTAACATCCAGAAGATTCGTAGACTGGAGGACCACAGTTTATAAGCATGACAAAATTATTTTTAGAAAAATAAAGTTTTTTATTATAGAGTTAGCTTTCTAAGTTGTCTGCAGCTTCATCAGGGTTTCAATAAAATGATACACTAATGAAAAATTGCATTAAGCACTTTTTTCTCCTTTTAGGTATCCTTAAAGTTTCCATTACAAATTTATACCATTTTCATCTACATTCATCCCAATAGACTTTAAGTACAAGTTTCACTGTTTAATCTGAAAAAGCTAATTCACATTAATAGCAAGTTAATCTATATGGTTAACACTTGTCTTTGGTAATAATTGCTGCTTAGTTTTATAAAGCATTCATTAAATGTCTTGCTAAATTACATAAAGATCATAATAGACATTTAATGGATGCTTTTTAAAGTGAAGTAGAAATTACTTTAGATTATAAGTAACTGTAGGTTTATAAAGCCATCATTATATGTCTATTAAGACCATTTTACTTAAGTGCTCCATAATTAGAGAAGAGCCAGAATTTTAATTGCACATTTGCAAACTGCTAGCTAGGACTTCTGAAAACAGCTCTCCCTTTACCTTAGCCACTGTTGAAGAGAGTTTGCACTTTTTGCAGGTTTTATTTCTGAAAGATTTTTTTTTTTAAATTTGTAAGTAATAACCTACTATACTATAATCAGTTATATGAGAAAGAAACAAGAGGGCATATAATACACTAACAGTTCCTTAAAATTATTTCTAATAACCAAGAAAATAATTTTAAGATTATTTTTTGTTTGATAACTATTAAAATTGAATCTGATTGGGAACTCTTTGGCCCAAAATTGACAAGGGGATGCAGGGTACTTTTAGCTCTGGATGATTAGATGAAAACAGGCAAGAATAATAATTTTTCCCAAATATAGTTCTTATGGCCTAAAACCTACCTCTTACATAACTGCCCAAACCATGAAAATATACTTGTCATTGTTTCTATTACATTCAGTGTCACTGGAGAAGCTAAATAGCTTTTTCTTTTAATCATGGAGAATGTAAATAATGGAGAACGTAAAGTGTGTTCAGCTGACAGATATACTGCAGTGTAGAAACAGTGTTCTTGAGGACACCAACATTGTCCAAGTCTGTTCTGCTCCATTCTTAATTCAGTTGTCAGATCTCAGTTTTATAACAACCAAAACTCAGAATTTAAAATGTTCTTCCATCTTTGAATAAAAAGAACAGAATCATAGAATCATAGGATATTTGGGGTTGGAAGAGATGTTTTAAGGTCATCTAGTCCAACCCTTTGCAACGAGCAGGGACTTCTTCAACTAGATCAGGTTGCTCAAAGCCCCGTCCAACCTGACCTTGAATGTTTCCAGGGTTGGGGCCTACACTACCTCTCTGGGCAACCCGTTCCAGTGTTTCACCACCCTCATTGTAAAGAATTTCTTCCTTATATCTAGTCTAAACCTACCCTGCTTCAGTTTAAAACTATTACCCCTTGTCCTATCACAACAGGCTTCAATAAGGTCTCCCTGGAGCCTTCTCTTCTCCAGGCTGAACAAGCCCAACTCTCTCAGCCTGTCCTCATAGGAGAGGTGCTCCAGCCCTCGGATCATTTTTGTGGCCCTCCTCTGGACCTGCTCCAACAGTTCCATCTCTTTCCTGTGCTGTGGGCTCCAGAGCTGGATGCAGGGCTCCAGGTGGGGTCTCACCAGAGCAGAGTAGAGGGGCAGAATCACCTCCCTCAACCTGCTGGCCACGCTTCTTTTGATGTAGCCCAGGGTACAGCTGGCCTTCTGGGCTGCAAGGGCACATTGCTGGCTCATGTCCAGCTTTTCATCCACCAGTACCCCCAAGTCTGTTTCTGCAGGTCTGCTCTCAATTCCTTCATCCCCCCGCCTGTGCTGATACCAGGGGTATCTTGGACTTGGTATTATTTTAGACTTTTTCTTTACTTCCATGTAAACATCAAACATGCCTTCCACAGCCAAGGAAGTATGTACAAAGCCCACTGGTGTCTCATTCTTTTCAGAAACATAACTTTGACCTTAGTGATACATCAGATTCTATTTGACAGCATGGGCATGTGGATTCAGAAAGAGAGATCTCGGTGTGAGATGGTCTCCCATGTGAAATGCTACATGACTTGCTTCTGTTCATATTGTTTTGAATTTCCCAGCTGTTTATTGATGTTTATATTTTCTTTGCAATGTGGGCTCAAAGCAGAAACGAAGTATTTGCATTTGAGTAGCAGAATGTTAGAAATGGAAAAAATGGCAGAAATGGTTAACCCTCATCTTACACCTATCACTGCTCCCCGTTCCATTGCATCCCTTTCCTTTCCATTACCCTCAGTTCAAGGCTGACAAAATTACATTTTCTCTGTTCAGTTTGGTCATGCTTTAAGTCTTGCATCAAATATACTTATGCTAGTGTCTATGGGCCCCCAAGAGTGAATTAAATGATGTGACTAACATTCCTGAAGGCCATTTTCTATTAAAATCCAGTTATTGTTTGCTTTCGTAATTCTGATTGGTTGATTTTAATAGGTCTTTCCAACAAATATATTTAGCTTGCTAGCAATTTTATAGAGTATACAAGCATTATACTCAGATAACTGTATGCTTTCCTAGTCTGAAATTCATCTAATATTGCATAGGTGGGGGAAACCACAGGGAGCTCCTTTTTTAAAAACCTTAGTCTTTGAGACTATCAAATAAGTTTGTCAAGAAATTCAACTACCTTGCAAACTGACTGTACTTTCTTCACCTCTAAGGTGAGGTCCTTTAAGTGTGAGCTCTGGCCAAGTAATTCTCCTTTTTTTTTTTTTGCTGTCAAGGGTCAGTTCCCTCTTTTGGCTCAGTCACAGACACACAGACCTATTGCGGCAAGTAGTCTCGAGCACCTACCTTGCAAAAAATTCTGCTGTTTCTTTATTTATCCTTGTAAGGGAGAGTGGCATTAAACAGTATAAGGAACTAGAAAAAGAGAGTGATATATAAAAAGACAAGATGGCAAACTGATTAACGACTCAAGACGAAAGTGGAAAAGAAGTAATGGGGAGAAATAAACATACGCAAAATGACCTGATACTATGAGAAGAGGAAGATAAAAGCAGAAGATGGACAGCAAGGAGAGAACAGGAAAGAAAAAAGGGAGTAATACATGAAGTCTGTATTAAAAAAACCCCAGGCGTTGGAGAAACCAGTCAGAGATATAGTCAGGTAGCTGCACTGGAGCAGATTTAACAGCAAGCCTAGCAAAGGAAGTGGCCTGACGAGATTAAATCCTCCAAATTGAAATAACACTATCAGTTGACAGTTGCACTCTGGGCAGGGTATACTTTGCCCTGAGAAGCAGTGCAAGGGTATCACTGCATTCTAGTAGAGATACTGGTATTATACTCTCATATGGGGTCATGTATTGCTATAAAAAAGCAGCTATAAAGACCTTACTTTTTCTACTTAAAACATTACAAGGTCTGTGCCTGCTGGAGTTGGCATTCAAAAGGAAAATGTTCACAGGCACTGTCTGGGATTTGTATTGCTAAGAGAACGCTTTGAGTCTGAGTTGCTTTTTCCTTTGTGCTCAGAACAATTTAGAATTTTGTATTATATGATATATTTCACTTCTGTATTTCAAGTCTGCTCCTCCAATAGCTGAGACCTTAGGCTTGGTTTGGGTAATAACCCTAGAAGAAAACCCTTTGTCTTCTGAATTCCGTATTTAGTTCCTGGTTGCTCGATATTTTAAGCACATAAATATTTATTCTACTATAATATCTTGGTGGCACAGGAGTGTTCCAACTTTATTAACCAGTGAAATATTAAAGCAGTATCCTCCTTCTCATGTAACTATAACAAAGCTTTAAGGTACATCAGTGACTATGCTTTTTGTCTTCTAAAATCACCAATAACACTGGCAGTGCAAATGTACAAGTACAAGTAAAGCATTTAGTGAAGGCCAAAATAACAGTATTATACTGGCAGCCACAAGTGAATGGTTACAGAAATCAAGAGGTGCAGACAGACTCATAAACATGGCACCAAAAATTGTTGTTATGGAAACTGAGTTTCCCAGGACACATCTACTGATCCTAAAATATTTCATCTTAGCTTGTAGCTAGAAGTTTGCAGCTGCTCTCTACTTACAGTATAAGAACTTATGAACAGCTTTTCAGCCATCTGTGGAACAGCAAACTATTCAGAAATTGCTTTCCTCTGAGAGTCCAGCAGTATTTTCCACAAAATGTTCAGTTTTACTGCCTTCTTCAAGACATTGTCGTTGAATAGAAGCATAGCCTTTTGACAAGTATTCTTAAATGCAGCACAGAAGTACTGACTTGTTACTACCATAATAAACCCTGAAGTCTATGATGCTTTCTTTCAAAACTGCAATTCATCAATTATGACATGTTTCTAAAGCTTCATAATACCACACTGCATTAAACTATTTGGATGAATTTAGCTCTTAATTTTGTCAAATAAATGCATATTTATTCTCTCTCAAAAGGCAATGCAATGGAAAACATAGGAAATGACAGAGTCAGCAGCTGACCATGTACAGTGATTTTTTTCTGGGAAGGATTTGACAGTCAATATTTGTTCACTTTAATTTCAATGCCAGAATTCAGCTGGGTTTGGGGGTTTCTTTTCTATCTTCAAAATGTCATAATCCCTCTAGAAATAGAAACTGCATTATATATACAAGCCTACAATGGATAGTAATATCTGGTCTTGGAATACATGATTATTCAGTAGGCTGTTAAGTATTAGCTGATATTTATGTGATGTGTTATAGTAAAGAGGTAATAAACAGGATATGAGAGAAAATGCCCTGAGGTGAAACCTTGGCTTCATTGAAAATCAATGGCAAAACTCCTATTGCTCGCCAGTGGGACAAAGACTTTGCTGTCCATGTGAGAATTGAAATAGAATTTAATTTCTCCACTTGTAAGAACTTGTATTATGTGATTATTTTATTTGGGTTTAATTCTGTGTTATTTCTTCAGGCAAAGCTCCAATTGAAATCTCTTGTCTCTTGCAATCAGTGGGAATTTTTCCTAAGGGGAACATTTTGCCAGGACTGCACAATTTGTTCTTTTTTGTTGTTTATCTTTTGTCCATTTTATTGTTTATCTTACGGGAGAATAAGGGAAATAGGCAGCTTTTTGGAACTGAGTAAAATGAAAAGGAAAAACAGACCACGAAAAAGAGGTAAAGATTAAACAGGGTTAATCAAGTTTAAATTCATATTGTGGATGTGGAATTAGGGCTACCTCACTTGCATAAAAGTTCTTTTACTCTATTCTTTTTCAAAGTTTAAGAAGGTACCTTAGTGAAAGAGTTGAAGGGGTTGGCCCTTGAGTCTGTGCCCCTCAGAGCCATTTTTTCCTATTTCATCTGTGGCTTCCTGCCACACCAAGTCCCAAGGATGCTGTCTGGCATCCTGCTCCCAGGTAACTGCCTCTCCTGCTGGTGCCTGGGGAATGGGCTGGACACCAGATCCGTCCCTACGTACCCATCCTGTTTTGCAGGTCTGGTTGCGGGCACCAGCCCGCCCTCCCTGCAGCAGTCATGTTCCTGCTGGTGGCTGCCACCACTAATGGACCCCTGATGTCTCTCAGATGCCTTTCCATGTCACTTGCCAGTGGTGGTGGTGGGGGGGGGAGGTAGCAGTGCTTCAGGGATGCCAACCTCTAAGGGGAAAGGCTGCTGCAAGTGGTCCACAGGGAAGCACCAGCAGCGGCAGAGTGTGTGAGGCGGAGTGGGGAAGGATAAGCATAGGGTGAGGAAGGCACCGCTGGTCTGCATGGTTTGCAGGGGTGGGCATTTTCGCACCCACCTGCACGTGGGGGAGGTGGCTGACAGACAGACAGACATCAGCCCTGGGGGAAAATTATTGGGATCAAACCATTTTCTCTTGCTCTCTGCAGCATTCACTTTTTGTTTTTACATTATGTGGGCCTTAAGGACAGGGCTGGGCTGTCCTGTGTGGCACAAATGTGACCTGCCCACCCTGAACTTCTGTTCTTCTTAAGGAACCTATGCTATGGAGCCTTCTGGAAGTCACCTCATCTTGCTTGCAACACTTAACGGGGAAAGGGTCTATTCCTTGGTAGCTAGTGGAATAGCTGAATCTTTCTTGTCATTAGTGTGCTTAGTTTCTAGCATTAGCTTGCCTTTACCTGCTGAAGTAAACATCCACTTATTAATGGTTTTTTTCATGTTACCTTTTCTTGCATATTTTAAATGTAGATTGAGCTATGCTTTCTGACTATAAGCAGGTTTTAAAAATTCAGGTCACTCCTATACAATTACTTTTAAAGTCTCAGCACCCTGCACCCTGCTGTTGTATTGTGTCCATCAGGAAAAGATGCTGTATTTCAGCAATAGCCTTACTATGATATAGATAATGAAACCTATCTATTCAGGATTTATCCTACCTAAGGCCTGTGTTAATGTTACCTACATCACCGCAAAGAAAGGTACAGTTGTGTTCGTCACTGAACAATTTCTTACAAACTCAACAAAATATGCTTGTTAATGTCGTGTTGCAAGTTGAAAGCCATAAAGAAACATTGAAATAGAATTTACTCCCAAATTATCATAAGACATTGAAATTTGTTAGCTTATTTCCTCCATTTCAGAAGGTTCATATTTGTGTTATTGATTTAATAAATATCAGCAAAAATGCATATCTAACAAAATACTTGAATGCTTCTAAGCCATGTAGTAATGTAGATACTCTAAAAATGATATCTTTTTTACGTCTTCTGTATTTTTCTCCTATGGTTCATTTTTTGGTCAACTTTCCAGCACGTGTTAGTAGTATAAACCATTATAGACTTTTAAATGCAAAGATTTTACAGATGCTGCTAAAGTAAGTGTAAGAAGTTTTATCTTTGCATTTCATAAATGTTTCAGCCATTTAAAGGTTTCAATATTGTACTTCTTTTAAGTTTAATTTAAATGTATAGTCCAATTGGTGTCACTTCTCCCATGGAAAAATGAAAAATGGTGATATTCACTTTAAAAACCAAATGCATCCTTTTCTTATATACTTAAGATAGGCAAGATCCTGAAGAACTGGGGGGGCGGGGCGGAGGGAAGCACTTTTAGTTCTATGTTGTGTAATTGTTAAGCAAATCTTCCACTATTTGTTTGATTCTGGTGTGAAGAACTTGATCTGGGATGGTGCCATGTGTCCTGAGGGCTACCTGCAGGTACCAAAAGAAATGGTAATTTCACTCTTTGTACACTGTTAGAAGCAACTGGGAAAAAAAAAAAACACCCCCAAAAAGTGAAGGGGGGAAAAAAGTTCCCTGTAGTCTCCATATATTTTTCAGCACAAAATGATACAACTCTCCAATTTTTTAGCTTTTGTTTTCATAAAAGAAATTTAAGAAGGCTCCTGAAAATAATAATTTTGCCTGAAAAAAAGCCCTGAATATCCTATCTACTATAAAGAGAAAGCAGTTTATAACAGAATTTGTAACTAAACCCATACAAGATTTCTAAATTGCATATTAGTAGAAAGATATATATAAACATTATGAATAAAACTAAAATGTGGTATACACATAGATCATTCATTTTCAGGTTCTCAGTGCCGATCCATTTCATATGTATGATCTTGGGTTATATGATGATTTTCTGCTAAGCTTTCCCATTGTTGATGGTAAGACTCAAATATCTCATCAGTATCTGTCAGGTGTAGTAATTATTAACTGCTCTTCAAACTAAATTATAAAGACAATAAAATATCATCTGGAGAGAGCTGTACAAACCAAGCAAAATATGGATGCTGATTTTCTGTATATACATTGTGTGAATAAAAGATATATAGTAGTTTTTTAGTGGGTGTGTTGGACAAATGCGCAAATAATTATGTGTGAAAATAGATGCAGGACAACTCCACTGCATTTTATATAATATAAATTATTTTTCTGTTACTAAGATCAATACTATTCCAAAATAGTTGTAAAATTAGGAAATTTGCCTCATCACAAGTACTTTAAAGTTAGTTTTAATGCTGGAGGGACAGAACAGGTTGACAGCTTTGGTTTTTGGCTAGTATACACGAGCACATCAGTGGAAAATATTTACAAAACTTTTTTCAGCAGAATAGATTAACTCCATGCCAAAAACAGCTAATGAAGGGAAGAGGGAATAGGACAAGCTAAATAAATTATATGGCTGGTGTTTGATTAAAGAATTGTCTGTTTAATGATTCAGACTCAAGTCTTTAAAGTCAGCATTGCTCATAACTTTAATATTATGCAAATTGCAATAAATATTTTAAGAAATTACAATTATTTATCTGTTTGAAAATTTTGTTTTGTTACTGAATTACTGCCGGTTTGGGTTTTCTTATACATATTATTTTATCAGTGCCATTGTAAAAACCTACATTTGATTTGAATGAAATCAAGTGTTTCCAATTCCTATGGGTTTTCTTTTTTCTTTCTTTACTTGATATCAGATGGCCTTAAGACATTGTTCATTTTTTTTTTTTTCTCCCCTAAACCACTAAAAAGAAAAAGAACACATTCCCTGCACTGTGAAAACAGGGGGACAACAAAGAAGCAGTAAACCCAGGTGCAAGCCCAGAGTGCCTTGCTGTTATATATAAAAGGACAGAGGAGAAAACAGATGTCCAGATATGACTTCTGAGACATTTAAGGCGGGTGGAGAAAATGTGACTCTTCAGTTAAATTAGCTTTGAAAATACATCAATGTTTCAGCTTAGAAGTTTCATCTAATGTCAGCATATGCACTCAGTGCAACACTTCAGTACAGTTTTAGCAAGCTATGCTGTAACATCAGCCATGGTACCTAAGAATTAAGCTTAGTCAGGTTGAAGAGACAGGCTATATACAAAGCCCAGAGTACCTTTTTTCCATGAAGTTTTAGACACATTTTAATTCACTAACTAGTTCACAGGTGGCTGTTTCAGTACAGTACAAAAATTTGCCTAAAATGCATTTTACAAAGCTGAATGTAATAAGGACTGGAGTGCATTTTGTAGACCAATTGTTTGTGTAATAACTTTGCTTGAATTCAGAGCTATGTTACCTGAATTATGAAGCACCAGTTTATAATAAAAAAACCCCCACAGTATTAAAAGGATTTTCTCCATTTTGGCCAAGTCGAAGAAGCCGACTGATTCCTATTCTGCTGGGAACACTCAGCTCTTCATAGGAATTTTTATATCTTGGAGTCAGTCCAGTGGGAATATTTCTGACACCTCTTAAGAAAAATTCTAAACCCTTTTCCTCACCCTCACTCAGTCACAGGTGACCAGTGAAAAGCATAAGCCATTTCTGGTGCCTTGGATATTGTTCATGGGATCAAAAGGTTGTGGGATCACATGGGATCACAACTTCTGGTTGTGAAATTCTGGAGACTGAAATGTTGCTGCGTATTTCAGGGCATGAGGTTACGCTTCACTAAAACTTCATCTTGGAAGTAAATATTCAGGACCCAAAAGAAAAAAAAGGTGACTACTAAGTAAACTGGCCTACATTATTCTAAATGATTATACATATTTTTTAATTCTCACAAGAATGAGTCCTCATATGTTCCTGATTTAACTTCCCCAATTTAGCATAGCCATACCCATTTACTAAGAAGGTTGCACTGTAAAAATAAAGTGCAAGCATAGAAACCTCCTATTATCTCTTTTTTCTCTCACTTTTAAAATACGTATCTCTCTCATATTTTTAATGTATTTTCTCATTCAGCACAAGAGAGGACTTGTGGGTGAAACAGAACAGAGCTTGGCCTTAGATGTTGATTTCACAGAGGTATCTTAGCTGCATTTAGAATTTGCATTTGGGTTCAAAATGACATAATATCTTTTTATTGAAACATTATTCATAGTTGCTTTGTTTGCTGTCAGACAGTTCTTAACCCCTAATCATCAGGGTTCAAGCAATGAGTGTCATTAATAACATTGTGAAAAAATACTACAATAAAACCTTTTAGAAACAAACTTCAAATAAAAGAATATTTCTTTGAAAATGTTTTTTACCTGAAACCCAGGTGAAATGGTTATTTTCTTTCAGCTATTGAGAAGAGTTGTTTTGTTAATGTGCTTGCTTTTTATTATTTTTTTAATCAGCAGATGTTCTCTGATTGTCAGCATTGCATTCAGATTTCTGAAGTTTATATCATTCTTTGAAGTGTAAAGGTAGAGACATAACTGGAAATAGAATTTAGCTGCTGTCCCATAAGCAGGCTGTGGCTCTCACCATTATTAGGACCAGGTCTGTGTGCCACAGGCTCACGCTGTGCCAAAGATCCAATTGGAATTGGGCATAGACTTGCAAGTCCATTTTTATCAGTTAACCTCAATATATCAGAGTGCACGTCAGGGTTTATGCTAGATTTCTGGGTTTTTTTCCTAGCTGTATGCCTCTTGCACAAGACCAGATGATTTTGGTTTCTTTATGGTGCTTGATGAATGAATGTCATCAAAATGCCATTGACATCTTTGAGCTGCAAGGTGATTGTGTAGAAAGGAAGAGCTCTGCCAGGTTTTTAAAGACGGAGCCTTGGAGCCAGATCTATTGTCAAACTGCAACCTAACGCTTCTGTGTCTATGAAACAAGATCAACAAGCAAGGTAGTTCCTGGTTTCATGTCCTGTTTTTGATTTGTTACCTCTGTGTCACTAAATCCTACCATAGGACAAGCACATCATTGTATCCAGTACTTTACAAACAAAGAATAAAAAGATGGTTTTATATCTCAAAGTAATTCAATGTGTGGTTTTCTTCATTCTGTAGAAATCACCTACCAATGATGTTTTTTCACATCTCCTGAAGTGACTAGAGTTTTAAATAACTCTCTGCTTTCACCTCATTGTCTTTCTCTTTTCCAAATCCTACCTGAGCTTCCTAATCAGGTTATTGACCATCATTCATTATCTTTTTCTTTAGGTGCTTCCCTCGTTCTTCCTTTTCTTTGCCTTTGTGTCTTCCTCCTTGGATTTTAGTTTCAGAAAGCTCCAGTCTAGTTGAATTTTTGAAGCAATTGATATACCAGATAATTTAAATACTTAAATAATTAAAATCTTAAAGTGACTACTTCTTTTCTCTTGTTATTTTACCAAACGTGCTTACTCACCAACTTTTTATAAAAAAATTTCATGAAGCTAGTGTCAGACTGATGTAGAAACATCAGCATTGTTAATGGCAAAACATTACTTTCTCTGAATTGCAAATAATAGGTTCTTTCACTAAACTACAGCAAATAATGCAAAATACCTACATATTCTTTGTGCATTAGCAGAGGTATCACATCATTTGCCCCACTGATGGGGTGGTGAACACAACCTGATTATCTATGCTGTAATATAACACCAAGTCTCTGGGAAAACTGCAGGTAAAGGCAGGAGGATTAGAATGCAATGGCAGAAATATTAGGGATTCAATTTTACTGCCTAGCAAATGCATTCATTTCTGAAACTAGGATTTTCCTGGTTTCACACATACAGAGGATTACCTTTTTTTTTCTTGACCAAATCTCTGCTATAGCTCAAACACTGTAGGAACTCACTCATCTTCTGACTAGACAGATACTTGAGAAGAATAATACAAATTGCTTTTTCCCAGTAAAGTTGTAGAACAGTGTAGAAAGATGCTGCTTCAGACTATTCTAACTGTTCCCACAGCAAACTAAAAATATTATCAGGTGGATTAGGGGCCACAAAGGAGAAAGTATAACTTTTTTTAGATGCAAAATTGATATTAAATCTTGCTTTCCAAGCAAATATAGGGAAAGGAAGAAGAAAAATTGCAAAAGAACTGTACAAAAAAAGGGTTTCTAACATGCATTCAAAGACTTTTCTTTCTCTCAAGACAGACCCACAGGCCGTGTGAATCTTCACAACTGCAGTAGAATTAATGGAGAGTTGCATGTTTACAACAAACAAAAATTATTGTCCAAGAAGCCAAGTGAATATAGCTATTCTTTGAAGAATTAAGCATTTAACAAAGCCATTCAAATCTCTAACTAAATTATATAGGGTAGAGGAGTACAGGCTTGGTATGACAGGCCACAAAAGTGGAAGCACAGGATGCAGTGTGAAGGAGTATAGGCATGGGATGGTAAGAGATGGGGCAGAGACTGGCACTGGAGGACACATGGCTACAAACAGCCCTGCAATGACCAGTCAAAGAAGCACAGACCTGGAGCTGGGAAAAGCCAGTTTGTCGTGGTTTAATCCGGCTGGCAACTAAGCACCACGCAGATGCTCGCTCACTCCCCCCGCCTCCCTCAGTGGGATGGGGGAGAGAATCGGGAAGAAAATAAAAGGTTAGAGCCGAGGGCTGAGATAAAGACAGTTTAGTAGGAGAAAATAATACCAATAGTAATAATGAGAATTATAACAGAATATGCAGAATATACAAAACGAATGATGCACAATGCAATTGCTCACCACCCGCCGACCGATGCCCAGCCCGTCCCGAGCCGCAATCACTCCCTGAGCCACGATCACTCCCCGAGCAACGATCAGTCTCCCCGCGACTGACCGACCGACTAAACCCCCCGAGCATGACATTATATGGTATGGAATAGCTCTTTGGTCAGTTTGGTTAGCTGTCCTAGCTGTGCTGTACTCCCAGCTTGTTACGCACCTGGCTGAGCAGGAGAAGCTCAAAAAGTCCTTGAGCGGTCTGAGCACTACTTGGCAACAACTAAAAACGTCAGTGTGTTATCAACATTCTTCTGGTGCTAAATCCAAAACACAGCACTGTGCTAGCTACTGTGAAGAAAATTAACTCCATCCCAGCCGAAACCAGGACATAGTTTTAGGGAATGAAGTGAACAAAAATAAAGTGTTTAACGTAAGTAAGCCACTCCATATGTAGTAAGTTTGGATGTGACATGGAGTTGCAGACTGCAGAAGAAAGATCACAGTGAAAAGCTGTTGCCAAACACAAAAATGACTCAAAGCTCCTTCCTCACTCTAGGATATGAAAGCATTAACTTCAACAACATGTTTCTTCCACAGGAACACTCAAGATGCCAACATCTCACCACGCCCATCCATAGACTGAAGTCATTGACTTTGGGACCTGGGAGACAGTGGAAGTGTAAGTGTAAAATCTGAGGAACGGGCAGATGCCAGGAAGCTTTTGTACAGTACTGTTAACTATATTATTGTGATATTTTGTTTCTTATCTCTTTTTCTGTGTAATACTACTTACACAGAAAATCTGAACTAATTCTCTGATTACATTGTTAAGATCGTAATTACACTAACAACAAATCCTTGGCTTTGTGTTTAAGATGTCTCATTTTTGTCTATAACAAGATTTTCAGCATAAGAGATGGAATGTTATCAGTTTCCTAGACACAAATTAATGGAAATAATTACTTTGTAAACAAATTTCCAGGACAAATAGTGGGTTTTCCACCTCTTCAGTGCTTTCAGATCACAACAGTGTGCCTTTCTAGAAGTCACAGTTTCATCAAATGCAACGTATAAATTAATTACACATAACTTATAGAGTTCACTACAGAGGTGATTCCATGAAATGTAGCAATAATAAACAGGATATCAGGCTGTATGATCTACTGGTCTCATCTAACGTTAAATTCTATGAATTTTATATGGAAATGGTATGTGTTTCAGTAATGGGAACTTCTCCATCTGCTCCTTCCATGAACTGCTGTACCCTCCCAGGCTCCTGGAATGCAATCAGTTCAGCCTGAGTAACACCTGTGGCTGCTGGAGTTCCACTGACTATTCTGGGACTCGATGGCACCATAAGGCTTTGGGATTTGGTCCATAAATTGTATTCCTGTGGGAGACTGTATAGCCCACTAATTGTCTCAAAGCTTGTTCCTTTGTGTGCTTATCTGTGAAGATCAGCATTGCCAAAGGCAAGGTGGTTTGTAGGCTTGCTGACGAAGCAGACCATGGCCCAGGCGAGGTCGCCTGCCCCCTAAGGCTTGCAATTTGCTGCCACTTAGAGCGTGGGAGCAGAACCCTGCCCCTGACCAGCAACAACAAAGCACGCAAACACAACCCACCAAAAGTAAAGGGCGCAAAATGTGTGTGCATGTGTTGGACTGCACTGTACGAAAAAGGCCACAGTCTCAGACCACATGGGAGAGCATCGAAGACCCTGTGTGACCACTGACCCTGCGTGTGTGCTCACCTACTACCGAAGACCCCAGAAGCACGGACACCCGGGGCGCTGCGGATCCATGGTGGTGACTGCGCTCTTCCATGCAGACCTCTTGCTTAATTTGCCATCTTGCCTTCCTTCCTTTCCTATCGCTGCTTTCTCTCTTTCCCCTGCAGAGTTAATAAATGGGTGGGCCTACGACATCTGACCTCGTCTGTGTCTTAATGTTGCTAAAAATATTCTAAACTGTATTTTTCTCTAGATTTCTCTGGTCTACTTAGAGGTAAATGTAGGTAAAGGGGAAGTATGTGTAAGCTCAGGTGTTTTGGAAAAAGTTTGTTATTTGTTGCATTTTCATCCTTTTAGCATATTCATTTATTATCTTATTGGTCAACTAATTTTTTTCTTTGTTACAAGGTTAAAAATCCATATACAAAGCAATGATAAACAAGCTGGCACAAGGTTTTGTTGTCTTTTTGTGGTTTTTATTTTCCTTTAGAGATCTTTTCAGACTACTCCTTGATGTTTAGAAAACAGATGGTATTTAATAAGTTAAATTTTAATTGCAATCAAGAGTGAATGATGATCAAATTTAAAATTAAATTATGTTTGCAGAAGTATCCTGATATCTTGTTTTGCAAAAGATTATATTTCTTCCTTGTTAAAATCCTAGCTTTAATCAATGATGGTTGAATGTGTATGCTATTAAGTTTTAAATTATTTTCGAATTCTCCTCAGCTGAAAACAGTATATTGTGGAAGAAGAATTGAGAAATAAGATTCATCTAAAAATTGTTCATCTGCTGTATTTTTCATGTGTCTATAAAATTACATATGGAACTTAGAGGCATTGTTCTGAGATCAGTATCATGATGATAGTAGTTGACACAGGGTCATCTGTTCCCAGTCTAACAGAAGAGAAGAGCAAATCTGAGTTAATACATTCAGTCTAAATGGGAGTTGCTGACAAAAATAATAAGGATAATATCCAAGCTAGTTGTGACACAGAATTAAATTTAGTGTTTGTAGGAAAACTTCGTAGGTCATCCTTTTTTCCAGCTACAATGAGTTGTTTATTTTCCGGAGAATGTCACAAAAATGACTACGGAACTAAAGAATCCTCTGCTCTGTTACCTAGGCTATCTTCTGTCCATAGCTGTTTCATTTATTTCTAAATTATCTATGATGGATGTTCATATCCAGGCTGTGTGGCCTCTGAATATTTCTAGCAGTGGCAATTCTGTGATTTTCTGCTAGATTCTAATTATTTGACTATCTATTTTGAAAGTTTATTGGCTGTTTCATTCTGTTAAATTAAATCTGTTTTTTCAGCTGCATTTTTTTTCATTCTTAACTCCCTCACAAGCAGCTATAGGAGAATGCTACGTAACTATAAAGATCAGCAAAGGGAAGGCAACAGGTAAGATTACGGATTAGAAATACTGATCAAATTAAATCTGAGTAAATATGAATGGAGAGGTTCAAACTGTTAAATTCCATATTTTGGTGTTCCTTCTGGATGAAACATCTTAATTTATGCATCCTAAAAAAACCACTGTGAGAAAAGAGCTCCCTTATCCAACTGAAGAACGTATTCAACTGTTATCTCCAAGTAATTATTTGTGGTTTAATGAGTGGGATGCATAGCTGTGTGTGAACGTACATTAGTTAAGCTGCTTTGATATAAATCCTGTGTGCTTATTAGAAACAGAGCTTTGTAAAGGTCCTGTCAACATCGCCAATAAAGGCACATGGACATGTCAAGGGATGCTTGTGAGTCACCCTGCTTCTGAATCTGGCAGAAACAAACACAGTCAGAGATGGAAGTGGGGAGGAGACTAGTAATACATAGAGGTGTGATGGGTTAGCCTTGGACAGCAGCCAGAGCCCACCCAGCTGCTCACTCACTCCCCATCCTCAAACAGGAGTGGGGTAGGAAATAGGATGGAAAAATTCATGGGTTGAGATAAAGACAGGGGCGTCACTTACCAGTTGCTGTTAGGGGCAAAAGAGACTCCCCTTGGAGAAAACTAAATTTATTGTCAAATAAAATAGATTTTGGTAGTGAGAAACAAGGGGGAAGACATTAAAACCACACTTCCCCCAAAATACTTCTTTCCAGGCTCAATTCTCTCCTTCATTCCTGACTCCTCTACCTCCTCCCTGCCAAGGGCAAATGGGGAATGGAGGGTTGTAGTCAGTCCATAACTGCTCCTCTCTGCCACTCCTTCTTCCTCACACTTTTCTCCTCATCCTGCTTGGGGTCCTCTCCACAGGCTTCAGTCCTTCAGCATAAACCTGCTAAACCACTGTCTCTCCAGGGGCTACAGGAGGACCTCTGCTATGGTCCCTGGATCACCACCCTCTCCCCCTCCTCTTCCTCCTCTCCCCTCAGGGCTCGCAGGACTGTTTCTCACATTTTCCCTGGGAATCTGCAGGCAGTGCAAGGGATCCAGGTTTAACTTCAGGTTAAACCTTTTTTTACTCTATCCACGAGAAGAGGCAGGATGACCAAGGCTTCTCCTGAGCTGACCAGAGAAGCAATACAAAGCAGCAAACCTCCTGGTGAGTTTAGGTGTTTAATTAAATATTCATAAAGGGTAGGGTGGAATAAAATATATGAGAAGATTAACTAAATAGCAACAGAAATTAGGAGGAATATCCCTGTGAGAAATGCTGTCCTGCTGGGTGTTATGACAATGAAAGGAGCTTTTTGGTGACAATTGGAGACATGAGAAATACTTTATATAGTAATAAAGTAGAAGTAATAATGGAATAGGTCTGTTCCATGACTGTTAATTTTTATTGTTGTTATGAGCATAGAATAATTACTTTTGAAGATCTTCATACTTTAAACCACCTTTAATATTAAAGTTGTTGATATTTGTTTCTACAGTGCAATTTTCATCTATGTTGTCAAAATCCACATCTTAAAAAAACCAAAAAAATCTCATTTAAAAACATTTAAAACCCCTAGCTACTGTAAAGTAAGTAGCTAGGGACTTAACCACCTGTTTTGATAGTCAGAGGGTCCTTTACTGTGCAGCTGCAGATGCAAGAGTGACTTTGAAGGTAGCTGGCACTGGGTCTGGAATGAAGACAGAGAAATAAGTTTTTCCCATGGTGCCCATTGGCCATTACCTCTCTTTGATTTGAGGTCAGGTAGGGACTTTTCTGCTCAGTCAAAGTATCTGTCAAGAAGATCTACACTTTACACAGCATGAGAAGAGCTGGCCAGCATACTGATGTAAATCTGGTGTACAGTACCTTTCTAGTGGCTGTGAAATAGGAACGCTCCTTTGTTTCAGTCATGACATTTTCCAAGTGTTTTGCAGCACTTTTGGGAGGGATGCAGATTATGAGCTCTACAAACTTCCAGAGCTGTTAAGAAAATTCATATACTAAAGTCAGAAGAAGGCTACTCCTGTTAAAAGGCCAGGACTATTTAAAGATGATGTTGCATTGCCATCTGTTCCACAGTTCTGGTTCCTGTGTGAAATCAGAGGCAAAGTAAACTTGTGCTTTAAATTCTGCTTCACTAGAAGTCTTTCTAGTGACAAGACTTGGAGCTTAAATTGCAGATCTTTTCCCATTTCTGAAGCTGTTACCCAGTGAATAAAGAACTTGGCTGTTCTCCACCTTGTCCACAGTGAATAGTGCGTTATTCAAAATGAAGCTGTGAGACCCACGTGTAAGACATAAAAATAGTTACTGCTGTGCTCATGCAAACAGAGGAAGTATGCATCTGTATTTTTGCGAACCTTTAGCTTAAAATGTATGCATACTATCCACTCATTTATGTTTGTATAATTGTGATTTTATTTCAAGAAATCATAGTCTTGAGTGATGGGGCTTGGTATTTTTCAGTAGAAGAAGCAGTGTTGGCTGAAAATTTCAGGCGGAACTCTGTCCACTTTGAAAACACCAAGTATTCAAAATAAAAACATTTTTACAGGAAAGTTTGGAAATTTTGCAACCTGGAGAATGTTATTGAGGTAAATGAGAATATTAAGGGAAGAAAGAATAGCTTTATTTTTCATATCCATTCCAGAAAATATCTTATTTACTTTTTAAGGTTTTGCATTTTGAATATTTAAATCTTTACTTGACTTTAAATTGGTAATAGAACACTCCAATCTCAAGTGAGAACTTTGTGAATGGAACTACAGAAAATAGATACCAGTGATGTGCTAGAACGAAGGAATGGGAAAAATCTCTATAGCAGAAGAGAATTGTGCTCGATATAAAATACTCAGAAAATGATCAATTACTCAGGATAACACTGCTCCAAGAGGAACGTGTCATGATTATAGAGGAGTTTTGAGGTTTTGTTGGTTTGTTTGGGTTGGGGTTTTGGTTTTTTTTGAAGTAGATTATAATATTCTAGAATTACATGGCCTGTCTATAATAAACAGTTAATGCTGCTTGTACGAATAAATAAAATTTTCAGAGATGCATTGCACCTCCTCTTTGTATCATTCTTTTTCCTTAGGGAATATATAGTCATCCAAAATGCTAAGAACAGTCTCTGGGTCGTCTTTTCTGCAGTAGCTAGTCTTTAAGAAGTTGATCGAATCATTTTTATTAAAGATGGAACAGGACAGCAAACAATTTCTAATTCTTGAGAAAGTTTCAAACATAACTTAGCACCAAGTCTGTAAACTTGTGTAATATACACATTTAAACTTTTTCCCTTGCTTGGTCACGTGTTAAACTTCTTTTAGGTATGCTTTTAGTATTTGCTGAGTCAGTATCTTCCATAGTTTCTCCTCATATTTCTTTTACTTTGTTTAGCTGATCTAGTACAAATGCACTGGTCAGCCATAGAGACACTTTAATTGGAAAAAAAAAAATAGTTCACAATGATACGATCAATACTGGGGTATTGTAAAACTAAAAAGTACAAGCTTCAGACTAAAGCTTTGATTCAGATATTTCTAGGGTAAACCTACTAACTTCAGAGAAGCACAGGTAAATGGGGAGTAACTGCTTATCAGATCTTTTTAAGGAAAAATAAGTACCAAAACGTTTCATGGATGAAAAAGCAGTCTGGGGAAAGAAACGTAAGAGAAACGAGAGAATAAAGACACTGTACATGCAAATACCTTCTTCCAAACTTGTAGGTAAACAAAAAAAATAGAAGTCTGAGTAAACTGAATGAAAATATGTATCATGGCTTGTTTCAGTATTTCAGTTCCTCTGAAGCTGCTTCTTCTGGCTAGAGTAGAATAGACAATGTATCACATTTCTATTTTTATGATTGCTGGATGGAGTGCTTCATGATTCCCATCTCTTTTTCCAGCCATTTGTATCCGTGTGCTACATTACGAGAATTATGTAACTATGGCATATCCCAGGGTCACATAAAATAAGATTATACCAGCACTCAAAACAGTTTACCTCATCTACAATCTTCCTGATATGGGGTCATCATTCTCATAAAGCAGGTCTCAATGGACATCCCTCGGAGATAGCTGACCTCAGGTAAATCAGCACAGCGATGTAGCTGCCTGAGGTATATTGGTAGTCACTCGTCATCGTGGGAGATGGTGACAGTTTAGATGAACAAGGATTGACATGAACCTCGTGTTTTAATCAACAAATGCAGAAACACTTGCTTTTGATAAGAAATCTTGTGAGCTTTCATTGTGTGAAATTCTTGCTGCTTCAGTTTCTTCCTCAATTCATAGCTGAAGCAAACCTGAGAACAGGAGGCATTCCCAGAGAAGGTGATTCCCAATTAAAGCTGTACAGGCTCAGCAGTTTTTCAAAATGTTACAGCCAGGATTTTCTAAACTGACCACTGATCTGTTAGGATTTCAATATGAATTAACTAAGCTCGATCTTTAGCCCGAAATAAATATGCATACCTGAAGGACTCTCTCCTTTGAGCCAGCTATTGAACAGAATCAGCTTTGGCAAAACGTGTTCTAAAACTTCTTTAAACAAAATTCCAAAGATCAAAACTGAAATCCTGTAGCTCTGGGTTTTCTCTTATTTAATAGGTTGAAACTCAGCCTCAGAATGCTTATAAACATTGCAAAGGGAGTTTTTCAATAAACTACATACTACAGTAACAAGTATGCATCCTGCTGATAAAATCTTGTAACAGGTTGCATTACATGGATCTATTTATTATTTATTGCTTTGGACGCCATTCTTCTAGAGAAAGTCGCTAACAGCTGATTGTATTAATGTATGCATATTAGTTGCAGTTAATGGCGTCAATAAAGTATAGCCTCATCTTTTTGGATTTTTCTGACAAACTATATATAAGGCCTGAGTACCCGTTACAAACTTACCAGAATAATGATAAGAACACAAGTCAATAGCAGTACAAGTAACATTAAAACCAGTAGTTTCTCACGTTTGAGCTGCAGATAAACTAACTTAGTCTAATGTTTGATTCTGCAGCCACCAGATTGTGGCTCCAAAGATATTTGAATGCAATCTTCAACTGAGGTTCCTGCATATCCTAAGTAATGGGACTGCAGTGGAAGGTTTTCTGGGCAATCCCCATTATCAGTTATTGGACAAAGAATTACGTCTGTACAAATAAAGATGACTTTTCTAGATTGCCTTGAGACCAAGTGCTGTCCCATCTTGCTGTGCCTGGATGCTGGAGCCTTTGTTGCCTACTGGCCTGAAGTTCCCACCTGGGGAAGTCCCTCCTTATCTGGGAGTTTGTAGCCTTCTTTTTTTTTGACTTTTTCCAGACATTCAAAGGTTCTGTTTGGTTTTATATGAAGGTCAGGAATAGGCGGCTTTGGTTAGTCCTGTGTAGCAGAAAGGTTGTATAAGAAACTCAGTGTGACTGCTAGTGCAAAGCATGCATGTTCTACAGGTCTAAAAGTTTTTAAAGTGTACTGTCAAACAAGAAAAAAACTCCTGGTATTTATATTTCATAAATCTTTTATAGCTTCAGCATCATAAAATGAGAATAACAATCCTATGCAAATGAAACAAAAGGATGCAAACTTAGTTGGTTTAGCTGTTTGCTGAAATCTAACATTTATATGCAGATGCAGGGTCTGATTAGGCTGCAGATAGAGGTGCTCAGAAACATCTAGCATTTTCTGGTTCCGAATTATATCTCAAAAGTAAATACTGTGAATATCTGCTCATATGCTATTCTAAGTTCACACTGAGCACATAGTAGCCTTTCTGCCTGTGTCATGGTCTGTTGCACTGTGTACTTTATCGGATGAATTCCAATTGGCCAACGATTACTCATGTTAAATAGTCTATAAAAAAGTCTGCCATGTAAGTCAGAGTCCTGGAACATTTATAAGGCAGCAGGACAATTTTATGTACAGGGTGATAAATGGATCTATTTGCTGGAATATCTTTTATTATTTTATTCAGATGTAACTCTAGTCTGCTTCTGCAGAATAGTCCCAATAGCATAGAGCTGATATTAGAGCCAGTTCTTGAAATCTTATTTCTTCCACTTGAACTAATAGCAAACTAGCCATAACTAAGGCATTCTCAGTGGAGCGAAATAGCATGGAAAAAAAAAAAAGATAACTTTCTAACATTTTCTTTTATATTACAAATTAAAGCTAAGATAACTGGAGTATATTTTCTTTTTTATTCAACTGTGCAGTAATAGAAACTAATCATATATGTCTATGTGCATGTAGATATGTTCACCCTCAAAACTCACAAGCAAATTTTCTAAAAATGTTCACTTTTATGTAATTCAGGGGTGATTTCCTCTGCTGCTAAAGTTATTGACTGAAACTTCAGGCTCAGCACTACACAGGAGACTAAGCCTATGATCGTGACAATCCATTTCAGTCTAAGACTCTTTAGCTTGTCTGACACTGATATGCCATCATTGTTGTATTGTGCGTGCATCAGCATCTTTGAGTTGATACTGTAACACCAGCATGGAAACTAACACTGTACACATTTAGTGTATTACGCTTTAAAGACTTTAGCTGTTGGTGGATTTCTGTAAAATGCTGATAGAGTCAACACTGATACTGTCTTATATTGTTGGAAAGGGCTGAGATGGAACATTTAAATCCAAAGATACAACTCAGTTATAGCTCAGGAGCATTCTTTTTATCAAATCACAGTTTTATGTTTCTTCCCATTCTTTCCTTTTCTTTTTCAAGTCTATGTGACTTGGTTTGTTTTGTCCTCAGAACTGACCTCTTCCCTCTTGGTATTCTAGACTAGGTTAAATTTGGAGTTACTGGTACAACTTCCCTGTAAGAAAGTACCATTGGAAATCATATACCTGGGGATCTAATTAGAATAATTTGAGGAGTGTTAAAGCCAGCCAAGTATTTCAGCTCTTCTAAGTCACAGCAGGATTCATTTTCCAAGATCTATTACTAAATGGGTATTAATGTTTCCTTGCACTACTGAAGCTTGGTCACTTGACAGGTTTAATAGTCTGCTTGAAGCAGCTGGGTGTCATTCCAAGTCCCTGCCCATCAGATAAATATATTTGCCCATGCATGTCCTTTTCCAAAGACTGAATAATAATATAGAAATGCGAAGGGGGACTGTTGGATATTGGGTCACCTAATAACTTTCTGTAAAGGGATATTTCATTCAAGTGTGGAAAGCAATTTATCTTCAGAAATAATGTTCAGATGTTATTTCGTATGTGTTCAGGATGATTTAGGCCTACCCTTTTCATAAGTATGCACTAGTGGAGTCTGAAGCTCTATATTCTTGGCAACGGCAGTTGCAGTTTGCCTTGGTTTGCAGATTACTTATTTTCCCTTCTGCTTGCTATCATCTCACATCACTTCTATTCAAAGTCATCTTAGATAAGCTATCAGCAGGTACCAGGGCCATGTAGGAAACATGACCTGCTTACAAATTGCATCTCATCCTGTGTAGATGTATACTTTTGACACCACGGAGTACACAGAATGAGACCTTTCTATTTACCTTGGGGACCAGAAATTTCTGCTGAGAAAACAAGTGTAAGGAAATGAAAGGATTCAAATACTCTGTAGAAATGCCTCATGCCCAGTTTGAAGCCAGGGAAATGCTGTAGGCATGACAAATCTCTCTCTGCCATCGCAGCATTCCAGCAGTGTACATCTAGTCTCAGGTGATGGGGCTCAGCTTAAATGAATTCTCTCCCACCAATCTTACTAACCCAGATTCAGGGGCAAAGCCTAGTGATTCCCCAGCAGACAGGGGTGAGGGCATGGGGGTCTGTCTGGCAGGGTGAAGGCTGTAAAATAGGCAGGATCCCATTCAAAATATCCCCCTGGTATTTAGTGGGAGCTGTGGAGACAAGGCCCAGGGCCACCAGGGTGGTGCAGGTTGGGATCAGGGTCCAGGTGGCACCCAGGACTGGGCAGGGGCAGGGCTGCAGCGTGGCCAGGCCCAAAGCCTGTGCTGGCAGCAGGCGCAAGAAGGTCTCTCCCTGCCTGCCCACCCCCTCGCAGCCCCTCTTTCAAGACCTCCTGAAGCCTGGGGCCTTTTTGCTACAGGAAACTCCCATCCTGCCCCAGGCAGCCCCTCCTGCCTCTGAGGTGCTACCCTGCCTGGCAGGCGGCGAGCAGGCCTGTACTCCTCAAGAGACGTCTTTCTCCAAGGTGTGTCCCCATCCACCCCAGACCTGGCAGTGTGGTGCCAGGCTGGGGAACCCCTGTGATCCTCCGGAGCTAAGATGCTACCAGAAAGGAGAGAGGGGGTCTGGAGCACAATCAAGACAGCTCAGGAATGACTGAACCTGAAACCTTTAAATTTTCCAAATAATGAGCTCATAGCTGAGCTATTTTATGCATATTGTAGGGCTGCTGGTTCACACATTGGCTGAGTTTGTGATATCAGTCACTTCACTTTTTTGCACGTTTTCTTGAATAGTTTCAGTTTGCTAGCAAGCCTTTTCTAAGCATGCAGTTTCCTTGACGAGTTGCTTATGTGTGTTCTGATAGAGACTCACGCCTCTCCTTTGCATTTGTGGAATCAAAAAAGAATTGGAAATATTCATGAGACTGCATTTCCTTGACAAGCTTTTATTCTCCTCAGATGAGTGGCTCACTGTCCTGAATCCAAAACAAGTCTCATTTCTCTGACAAGAAGAAAGTCTTCAAAGTCCAAAGTAATATATCTGGCATTTATATTGAAATCTGCAGTACCTGTCTTTTTTGTAGTCATGTGCAATAGTCATTTAAGGAAAGGGGTTTTTTTTTCTGATAAGGCATTACGATGTCTATGACATTGCTCTTTGAAAGTAGCAATGTTAAGGGAAAGCATATTCTATCCAAACCCATTTATTTACTCAATGGAGATGACCTATAATGGAAGAGTATCTTCTATTAGACTTTTTTAAAAAAAAAAAAAATTGAAAGTGATTAATCTTTTGCATCAGTGACTACAGATTTGGAGAAAATATCATATATAATCTGGGTCAAATATTTTTTTTTCCTTCTCCAAAACTGCTGTGTTCTCACACAGCTAAAACCTCTGTAAATTATTCCATATTCTTTAGGCAAGGTAAGCGTGATTGTTTCTTCAGACTTTTGTAAAACTAGTGCAAGATCTTTGACTTCAGTGGAATTACCAATGATTTATATTCATTTAAATTGGAAACGGTCTTGTAAGTAATGTGTAAGTTTTATAATTAGGAGTGCCTACTGAAATTTCTTTTTTCTTCAGAAAAAGTTCCCTCTTAAAGTGTCACTTTAAGAAACAGCGGAATTTGATGGGGTATAGAAAATTGTTTTACCATGGTGTGTACATTTCAAGGATTTACTATAATTTTGCAGTGTTACCGATTACAGTATATTGTAATGCATATTGTCTTTTTTTTTCAGGCATTAAAATAGTTTTTCCAGCAATCACTCTATCATAGCAATAATAAAATTTAGGACAGATTGTGATATTTCACATAGTTATACAAAGCTGGAACAATCCTACTGAGATGATAGAATTGCCTGAAATTAACAGAAATTTAAATGTCAATTTGCTCTAGATTTACAACAATAAAGCTGAGATTACTGTCTAATTTTAATAAATAGGAAATTTACTTTAGTCAGGTGTGTGATAGATTATGGTTACTGATCTAGTCATACATACAATTCCTATTAAAAAAATCTACATATACCTAGTATGATTTTAAATTCCCTTTCTGGGCTAAGACTACCATTGATTAAGAATTTTACAGAAAATATTTGTATAAACTTCTCTTAACTGTACTCAAGACTACTCTCTTCAAGACCCAAGCTGATGAAAAGGTATGGCATGAAGCTGAAGTAAATATACCTAGCATTTTATGGGTTTACTAGTATATTAACTCAAATGTAGTAAACACTAATCACATCAAAAACCCAATATCAGTCATGTCAAAAGCTGGTCAGAATGGGTAATTCACCTGTTTGAAGCATGGCAAACAGAGACTGGATCCAGGAAAGCTTAAAACATTTTACTATGTACACTGAGTGTGTAAAAAGAACTGTATAAAGCCCCATGGCAACTTTGTTTTTTGGTTTTCAACATCACTTATTTCAGAATGTTACACAGAGCCCTAGTTAAACTGAAGGCATCTATTTAGCTTTTATTTCTGTATATCACCCTCAATTTAAGTTGACTTTTATTTCTATATATCACCCATGTTGGAAAATAGTTTGCCCCAAGAGTGTTTATGGCTTACAGAATTCAAACCATTTTCAGAATATCTCCTACAACTGAAAGCTGATCAGACAAATCTATCATCACTGCAAATGTTTTGCTTTCTCTAAACTAATTGTGAACTCATTTTATCAGTCTGGCTGCTTTGCAGAAACAAGCAAGCCACTCTAAGCTACTTTGTGCAAAAAAAGTTGCATTTGCTAGGGTCCCTACTATCTTTTTCTTTACTTTCTCCAACAAAATTAATGCTAATTAGAAATTCACCACAACAAAAAATAAAATCACAATGAATAAAAAAATGTACTTTTTTTATTTAGGAGGCTACTACTGAGTTGCTTCATAGATTTTTACTGAACATTTCTGCACTGAATATTGTCCATATACTGCTTATCAACTGGCCAAAGTAGACATGTATATGTTTTTGATAGACCTGATTTAGATCTCAACATGTTATAAGTCTAGGGGCAATCTGATTAAACTTGATGCCATGTCAGTTGTGTAGAGCTGGCAAAATGGTAATTGCTAGAAGTTACAATGTACCAAGTTAATTTTAGGTACTATTACTATTACTAGTCTTTTATTTGGTTTTCTCTTCAGAAACAGTGTATTCAAATCAAATGATCTTAGTTCCAAAGCATAAATTAATGCAATGCTACTATTGTAAATTATGCTCAATCTGTAACTGAATGACTAATCTGGCTCTTCTGGATTTCTTCATCTCTTTCTCCCAACTGACTGTTTACCAGATGTCTGAACAGCAGACCTTGATTGAGATGTGTCAGCTAAGCCCAACTAAAACCAATGCTTTAATATCAGTGCATCTTGACATCAGTTCTGTATTTCCTTTTATTTTTGTATGAAAAAATATCATGTTTAAGAACTGAAATTTTGCATGTTCTTTTAAAATAAAAGACTGAGGAACTCAGTTGAAACAAAAAGCCAGTTGATTCTTTGCCTGAATGATGTGAACTGAGTAAACTAAGTAAACTCTTAGGCTTTTGCATTTTACCCTTAAGCCTTTTTGGAAAGGAGTGTAATAAAAGTAGAAACATGTTTTTAATCCATCTATTTTGAGTTTCACTTTGTTATTAATGATATAACTTGTTAGACATCTGTTTTTACACACATACAGTACCTCACCAATCTCTTATTATTTACTTTATGCCACTTAATTATATGCAATTTGGGAAAACATTTTTTCTTAAGATTTTGGTTTTGTTGTTGTAGACCAAAAATCACTTGCAATCTGCAGTGACCAATGCATGTTTTGGAAAAGTATTTTTTCTTTTCATGGCTACATAATATCAGAATTACAGCAGCCTGGAAACAATGAGGCAAGAAAAAAAAAAAAAAAGCTTTTAATTTTGTTCAACATTTGGAAATTGGAGATAGAATCTAGTGTTATGTTGTGGTCTACTTCCCAAGAAGGCTGGGAAAGTGCAAAGTATGCTAGGTTAACAACTTCTTCTCAACACTTCCATTTATTTTTTAAAGCTATCCTTCTTCAGCTTTGAATCTATCAAACAAATGTGCTTAGGATATTTCCTGCGTGGTATGTTCTACATGTGGCAAAGTCAGATTTCTGCACCTGGGGTGGACTAACACCTCCAGCAGGATAAACTGGGAATGTGACTGGCTGGGCAGCTGCTCTGACTGAAAGCTAAAACCTGGAGGTCCTGGTGGATGGTCAGCTGAGCAGGAATCAGTAGTGCACTCTGACAGCACCCTGAGCTACAGCAAGAGGAGCATGGCTGCTAGATTGAGGGACATGATTATTTCCCTTTCTCAGTTCTTGTTAAACCATATCAGTATTACTGAGTCCAGTTTTGCCTCCCCCGCACCAGGACAAAATGGGCATCAACAAACTGGAGCAAGGTTAGGGGAGGGCAAACAAGCTGAACAGGGCGGGAGCACTTGCCCTGTGAAGAGAGGCTGAGGAACCAGAACTTGAGAGAGAGAGAGAGAGAGAGAAACACAACAGCTGCCTGACCATATCATGGTCATGGAGAAGATGGAGCCAAGCTCCTCACAGCAGTGCATGGTGGGAGGAGAAAGGGCATAAACTGAAACAGGGAAGATTCAGATTGGATGTACGGAGAAAACTTTTCCCCATGAGGACAAGCACTGGAGCAGGCTGCACCAGAAAGGTGCCGTCTCCCTCAACAGAGGCTGTCAAGACTTTCCTTCAGCTTGACAAGGCACTGAGCAACCTAGTCTGAATTCAAAGGTGGCTCTGCCTTGAACAGAAGGGTGGAATAGATGCCTATGAGAGATACATTCCGAATTAATGGTTCTGTATGTATGTTGTTTGAAAACAGTCATGTACAAACTCCTACAACAGTTACCTGTAGCAAGCTGATTGTTGCATTAACATATTTTTCCTTCTGCCTTACTTCTCACACAATCAGATGAAGGTAGTACCAGGGGGTCATTGGTTCTTTATTGGCTGACTTACTAAAAATACACAACTGACTATCTAAAATGATGTTTTCTCTATTCTATTTTGTCATCTCTGTTCATTATGTTCTTCCAATATTACAGATATTGATCTAGTCCTCTTAGATCTTTAGAGAATCTTAAAAATCCTGCCCTTTTATGGGAAGTGGTTCAGAAGCAGAAAAGTGAGGGGTTTGGCTTTTTTTACAAGGGAATCTGACTTTGTTGTGATTTAGAATCGCAAAACTCAAGGGAGTTATCTTATGCTTTTTTTCAGTGACCCTTGAGATGTGTGGAACCATGGTGATGAATTGCAAAGATATCTGCAGAGAAAGCTCAACAAACAAGGTGGTTTGGGAGATCTCTGTACAAGGTAAAAATTTTCTTAACTCCTAAAGGGATATCAAAAGCCCTGGAAAATTCATGTTATGCTTCTGAAATTAGTTTTTCCTGACCTTTCTACTTTAGACATGGTTGATTGCTTGAATTTAATATGGAATATTTTACCTTGATACCTCACCTTTTATCTTTAAAGTATTACAGAGCACTTCGTAAAGGTGTAAATTAAATACTGATAGTGCACTAAATGTCTAAGTAAATGTATCAGCAGTTGTGCACTCAGGTGTGGCTTATGCTCAGCTATGCACTTTAGAATGTCTTTTATTAAGAAGAATGCTGGAATTCTTATGTCATGCTCTAACCTTTGAGAGGAGTGCTTCATGCCACCTGAACAGATCAGATTTTAGAGACCGACAGAGTCTTATTCCAAATCTACCCTTGAAATGTAAAGTATGACACCACAATTCTCTATGTCTTGGTGACTGAAATGCACACCCAACTGTCCACAGACTGGATGGAAATGTAAAAATATATTCCTACTGTTGACACAAGCAGGAAAAAAGTAAGAAGCTTGTACTTCCATTGTTTTCAGACTATGCTAAAGTTGGAAGAGCATCCCCCCCCCCCCATTTATTTTGAAAGTAATCTAGTTTTTTAACTATTTGAAGAGACTAGGCACAGAAATTAAAGCTCTGACCCTGACTTAACTTGTATCATTCCGCCCTCAAAGTAAAAAAAAAAAAAAAATTAATAATTTTTTCTGATCATCTGAATTGCTCTCTGAAGATTTTTTTTCTCCATAGAGTAGAGAATGAAACCAGAACAACTAGCTTCTAACTTAATGCTTTAACTTAATTAGGATAAATTTGGACTAGAGACAGTGATTGAATAGACTGGTGCTTTAACCTGACCTACTTCCATTATCTTCTAATCTCAAGAGAAAAATTTCCTTTATCAATTAGACCTCAAGGATAGCAGTGGGCATCCAGTTTTGATCTATGACACAATTTAGAGAAGACTCTGGAATCTCTAAAGATTACTGATGAAAATTTTTGTTTATAGGCACTGTGACCTAGTCACATCCTCTCTTGCTGTAAGAGCCATTACAGTCTAGAGAAGATGTCTATAGTGAATGGCTTGTGTGGCTTTTTTGTCATTCTTATCATCCCTTTCATTGTGACTGTTGGGCTCACCCTATCAGATGATACTCTTGGGAACCTAGCAGATCCCTCCTCCTTCACCTCCCAGACCTCCTAGGGTAGTCTCTAGGGCACAGTTTTTTACTGGTCCAGCTTGTTCTCTGGTGTCTCCAGCAGCAAGGCTGTGTTCCTATTCCTGACAGGTATTTTATGCTGTATACAATATGTGTATACATACATACAGAGACAGCCACACAAACAAGACACAGAGCACTCACAGGAACAGTGACAGCACCTATTGCCTTCTCATGCTCTGAGTGGCCAGGATGAATTTCTACTAGTAAAAGTAAACATGTATGTGCGTATGTATAGAACGGGGATCTCTCCAGCAGCAGGGCTCAGATACACAGTCTGCCCTATCCCCTAATCCCTGTATCTGACTGCCTGTGCTCCTGCCTGTAGAGATGCACAGGCACTCTCACAACTCAGAGCTGCCACTTGAAGACCCATATATCCCCTTGGCTCCCAGACCACTACATCTGCTTGCCAGCCCATCTGGCTTGCTCTTCGCTAGTCATCACACACTCACTTGCACATGTACGCTCACTCACTCCAGTTATGGACACCACAGATCCCCTTACACACAGACACACATGAAGCAGAGATGCCCTCACTGAAAAATAGCTGAAGGTGTGGTTAAATAAGGAAATAGGACAGACTTCGTTGATCAGGTGCTGGGCATGGCCAGACAAGCATACTAACTAGCAAACTATTTACACATGACCACTCTTTTTATTCCTTACCCCTCTTTTTTGCTGCGCTTGTACCTCCTCAAATCACCTAAGTCTGCCCTTTTTCCCACTTTGGTTCCTTCCTGAAACATCCCATAAATCATGTGCAATCCCAAAATATTCTTCCCCTCCATCCCACGGAGGTGATGAGTTTCTGCTGGGACAGGCCTGGCAGGGGCGCAGACAAGGTGTTTGTTCCTCCAGAATCTATAATTTGTGTTCTTACCTGTCATTGTTCCTCTGTGCTTTTCTGGGTTTGTGGCAATGGGCCTTTGATGAGCTGATGTCGCTCCTGTGATGGGCCTGGGAGCATCTGAGGCAGGTTATTAATCAAGTTATTTCTCCTACCGTTATTCCTCTGTGCTTTCTTTGTGTGCAGATGAGTTTCCTATCACTGCACCTAAACTAACCTTGCAATGTAGTACTTGCCAGATAAGAACTCCAAATATCATACTGCCTTGGCAAATATATGCCACCAAGTAGTTAGACACACCAAACAATATTCATTTTGCTGATTTGGAAAATTTGAAATTTTCATAAATTGGTGAACTAGTGTGGGAAATAATAGAAAATTTTGATGATGAAAGAAGTGAGATTTTGCTCATTTCCTTTGAGAGTGTTCATGACTTCCATCAATATTTCCACTAGTCTGAACATTGCCAGTATTTGTTACTAAAATTATTAATAAGAAAGGAATATTTCTGAGCAAAATATACTTGTATTTAAAGATATATTTTAGAGTATCACTGAAAGTATGCAAGAAAAAGCCATTGTCTGGAGGAGAACAAAAGAAAAATAGAATAGATATGTAGACAAAGTAAAACCAAAAATACAACTTGATAGAAAGTGAGGAATGAACTTCTATTCATGCTGTTTAACATTTGAAAATAAAACCTTTACAAAGCAGGAGCATGGACACTATACATTTTTCAAAGTGACTAATATTTTGTGAATCTAGCTTACTTATTTGTTCATATTCCTTGATCATAGATATATTTTTGAGCTTATCATTGTGTTTTCATCTAAAAAAAGAAAAAGGTAAAGCAAAAGAAAAAATCAAACACTTGTATGAAGGTCTCATGGTAGTAAAGGCATCTGTTATTATATATATAAACAACAGAGCAGAATTGTTAAGAAAAAATTATGAAAAAGATGGTATACTCTGTGATGCTACTTCTTCATACCTTGCAAAATTTTTCACTTACTGTCATGCATAGTCTTATAAATGTACCTGAATTATTTCAGATGTCAGATGATATCATGTCACCTACAGAATAACTAGGTGACTGTACTTGCAGTTACACAGTCACCTCTTACGTAAACTTTTATTCTATCTCTGTATCATTGACTAACGACAGTTTTCCATTTACCTTTATATAAAAAGTAAGTATTCCTTAAGTGGTTTTTTTTTTGAATGTGCAAGGCAGTTTAACAATGTGTCTTATATATATCATTTAAAAGCAATATTTCTCTCAGATAATGATGCAGTTGTCATCTTCTGACTCGCTTAGGGTTCCCAAGTTTATTCAAAAACCATACTCCATCAGAATCCTTTCTATTTCTTTTCTGCCTAGCTCTCACTAGCAAAAAGTGGTAAGTTTTCTCAAGAGGCAGACCACAGTTGAACCTCCAAATGATGCTGTGGCAGTGGAGATAATTGGCAGCCTTTGTTCCATTCCTCTGTGTCTGGAGGGTCAACATATGATAATTCATGTTGACTCTGATGTTTCACTTATTTTCCAGTGCACGTATGAACATCCAAGGTAGCAGAAAGTTTTTTTAAAAAATCACATAAAAACCATTTCCCTTCTTCATACAGAAATGGGATATGAATTCGGTCTTGTCTGACTGATTACACTCAAACCCATATGTATGTTAGGCAGATTCACTCCCCATACCTACAATGTGTGTGTTTTAGCTCATAATAATTGTATACATTTTAGGTAATATATGGATCTGATTTGGGCTGAATTTACTAAACACGGTCTGGTTAGGAGATTGATTTTTCAGTCTAGTACTTACCACAGTAATTATTAACAGCACATCAAGTCATTGGACAACATCTCATGAGGCAGTTTATGAAAATTCAAGGATGTGTTCTGCCCCATTTGTTTTTATCCTTACGAGATACCACATTCTTTAAGTTATGATTTCTATATACAGTTGTTTTTTATGTTTATGAGATACACAAGTGTATCTTACCTGTAGAGGTTCAAATGAAAGTTTAAACAACCTAGAAAAATTAGATAATTTTATAGTAAATAGAAGAGTAGCTAATGAACATCTGATTTTATCTATTTTCCCTGCAATCTTCCTTAGCTAATCTTTCTTTCAGCTACACAAGCAAGTTATTACATTCCCCAGTAACTTTAAGGCCATCCAGGTAAGTCTATCAAAATTTTCAGCCCCCATTTGACAACTTAGGTTAAGAAGATCAAGTTCACCTTTGGACCCACTATTTTGTCACTGCCGTAGGGTAGACTCAAGAGAGAATTGAGCCACAGAATCCACACAGGTGAAGAATGAAAGGAAAAACATTCCAAGGGATACCAAAAGCAGATTGCAGATTATGAAACCTTCCAAATTCCTCCCTGTGGTTTAGGGCCACAGGGCTACAGTGATGGCAGCTACTCAGCTGGGGAAAATGCTAAATAAAATACTTTCAATTGAAAGCATACTTTGCAGAGTAAAATGGCATTTAATAAAAATTTAAAAAGTGATCAGGCCTTTTCTTAAAGCAAAATGTTTGAACAACCCTATAGCTGAGAGAGTTATGGACTTTGTGCTGTAGACAGGACAGCTCTGCTCGGCATCCCATGGCTGCAGTTTGTACAGACAGCTGGGTGCAGACGAATCCCTCTGGGTCCCATTCATCCTCCTTTCCCTGCCAGGAAGAGAGCTACAACTGTGGTTTGACCTGTGGTTGGGCTGTACGGGACCCGTCACCTGAAGGCATAGAGCACACTAGTCCTCATGTCACAGGCTTAATTTCTGAAGCCAAGACTTTAACAAGGTTCTAAAAGAAACTGGAGATTTATATGGGTATTCAGGCTATTATTTCATTTCAAGATTTAAGATGGAAGATTAATACATATTTCCCATGGGGGTCATATACAGACTTCTGAAGCACTTGAGCTACTCTCAGCATCATACACAGGATACAGGGTTTGGTGAACCCTGACTTTGATACAGTACAGCAATTACATATTCCTGACTCTTCCCTAAGGAATCGAGGTGGCTCACTGTGACCCTTACAGTGAATCAGACTCACTGGTAGATTATAACCTGGTCTAAAGCACCCTATATAATTAATGGGATTACTACAGGGTAAAAATTAAGCATCTTTTTTGCATGTTCAGATTCTGGGACCATGACAGAATGGCTTCAGGGATCTGCTCTAAGGAAAAGTAACTCCAGTCTCTAGGCTGGTCAGAGGCTGTTCCACAACCACAGAAGTGACTGGGAGAAAAAGAAACAGAATATTTACTCTTTAACTGTAACAAATTACTCCTTCCAAACCTGACAATTGCATTAAAAAAAAAAAAAAAAGTGTTAGTATATGATCAAATGCTTTTGTTACATTAAAATCACAGTTAGTCCTTCATCTAGAGCTGCACATTTGAAAGTTGACAGTACTCTGTCCTTAAAAAGGAAGAATTTAGAACAGGTGCAGTATTATGGTCTTTAGAATGTTATTATGGAAACATGAATAATGTCATTCGGAAGGTTAGCCATCTGCTTTCTGAATATCTGTCACTGATGCAGCAGCAGCAATGTAAAAGTGATACACAGAGGCATTTCTGAAATGGATTTAACAGAAAACTTGTGCTTTTTGTGGAGAAAAATGTGTTCCATTTTCAGTTTGATTTTAATAAGTATATGTAGAGTATGTGTTTTGTAAATATTGTAAAGATGACTACAGGGCGATACATTTTACCTGTGTAACATTTATCTTATTTTACTGAGTTTTAGCACAACCTTTTGTTGCCTTTTTGTGATTTAGGATAATTTTACTGAAATGTGAGTATTTTAAAACGTAAAATGTTAGAGTGTAGTTTAAATCCCAAATATTAACTGCAGATAGCGTTCTTCTAGGACATCAGCTGTGACATGAGTACTAAGTTAACATCCGAGACTTGGGGAAAGCGTCATCTGACAAAGAAGGGAAATGTGAGAGGGCAAACTAACTTCAAAAAGCAGCAGAGTCTATCAGTTGGAGTCAGCATTTACAGGAGCAGTGTTCTACCAATTTATTAACAAGCTTTCTGAAAATGACAGAAATACCACCTCTTAATGTTGTGAATAACAAGTAAATCTGTCTCTGCAGGGACAAAACGTTTTCATTATGGCACAGAGAATGAAACCTTCCTAGAAACTGTCAGGAAACAAGGAAAACTAAATAACTGCTTAGAGACATGCAGCAGAAATATAAATTTTAACAAGGTCAGGACAGAATTCTTATCGTGCTGTAAACACCTCAAGAAAAAAACTGCAGACACACTGCCGGCTACCAGGGATACAGCAGTCACAGCTGCCCTAAACATGTATTTACAACACAGAAACTTCTAGAAGTATTTAGTGAGTGATATGAGACTCCATTTAAATCAAAGGGATTCAAAATTTAAATCAAAGAGAATGTTGTTAAGTGCTGGAGCAATGGTAGAGGAAACAAGCCAACTGTGAGTGCAAAAGGTAGAAATCAGACCACAAAAAGCAATTTGGCTTGCTCAGCTGGAGTAGAAACACTTCAGGGGGTAAAATAGTGAAATTCTTTTTAGGTGGCTGATGAAGTGCTCTGCACACAGTCTGACAACAGACATCAGCTCCCCAAAAGGAGAGCTTACCTGTTATGTTGTACAGACAGGGCAATCAGGAGAGGGAGCCCATCACTTGTGCGATTAGAGCCCAAATCACTCTAAGAAATACCAGACGTACCTCCTCCAGGGAGCTCCCCCTGTGAGCTGTGGATGCAAAAGTACAGACCTGGGTGCCCAGAAGAGTGATTCATTGCTCTGCTGCAGCCTCCCTGCATGTACACTTGCTACACAGGTACATGCTTACCCGTTGCCACAAGGGAAGCCATCAAAACAAGATCTGACCAGAGCACTACACGTTCCAACTACAGGCCTAAAGTGGATGATCTTCACTATATGAAGCAAAGTGGGGACAGTGCAGGAACTGTGTAGTCAATCAAACATCATATTACCTATGCATGAGGGAGTTAAATTAAGGTTGATAAGAATACAACAATCTGACTTTTTGTTGTTATGGAGTGTTTGGCTGTTCAGCTTTAATGCTCCTTTAAAGCAGGGGTTTGTTTGCTTAATTTCTTTTGGCTGCATTTCTTTATTTCTACCAAAGATAAAAATGCCACTGATCTCTAAGTCACCTCAGTCCTGAAGGATGACGAGGTCAGTCATAATGAAAATTAGACACTGCACTAGCAAATATTTAGCTGACAGATAGCAAAAATACTGCTTAGCAGTCTGAAACAGGTAGGCAAGGTAAGGAACCCACTGTGATATGCCTTTGAATTTCCCTTCACTCAGGTGAGAAAAGACCCTAACCAAGACTGCCTTATAAATTTCACCATACACATCAGCATTCTGCTGCTGTACAAAATATTGCATTAAAATTGACAATTAGGAACACATTATATAACTAGGAATTAGAAAATCACAGATACGTTACCAAGATTCACAAATCTCATCCTTACCAGTATTTTCTTTCTGTAGTACCATTGTAGTGAGGCAATATTTTTTTGACGCTTAGAGTTAAAAAGTGAGAACAATGTATGTGTGGGTCTTCTAAGCCACAGAGAAAGTAAACATCCACAGTAGAACTATCACACAGGAGGAAAAGCAATCCCATCCACAATAACTGGGGAAATATTTGGGCCAACCCGGGCAACAGTACAAGTCCCATGTGCAAGTAGTGACTGATGCCTGCTTCTGCCTGGGCTTCACTAGAGATCAGGACTCATACCACTTATAGAAAAACTAATCAACAAGGGTCCTTCTTACTGAGATATGTGAAATGGAATGAAAGAGGCCGAGGACGTGCAATATTTTTTGTGAAGCGTGGCTATGCATTTCCTTTATTTTTTCCTTCTCCACTTTGGAAAAAAGGAAATTCTGTTGATTCTGGCATGCAAATAATATTCTTTTGCATGCCTACAGATACTACTCTCCTAATTTCTGTGTCCTGAGCCATTCAGTCAGTTTAAAATTTAGCTCATTTTCATTTCATTTTCATTTGCATGATACGAATTGATCGTGGTTACATTGCACAGTAATTATTCACAGATTTACTAGAAACATACATGTAATTGTCATGCTGTCTATAGAAATGAAGCAGATAGAAGAACAAAATAGATTATTTAAATAAAATCCTAAATAAATCAAGCCTAGAGTAGGTGGGTTCATTAGATTAAATTTAGGATAGAATTTGCTAGACCAAATATCCACCTTGAGCTACCTGTGTGGACTCCCTCTGCAGTCACTCTTCAATGTCATTCACTCGAAGGCAAATATGTAGAAGAGGTCAATGTGAACAGCATTTTTAAAATGTGTTTATATTGTCTATATAAATAGTATTTTTTTAATATTATTATTATTATTATCATAATCGTCATTATTATTAAATGACAGTATATAAGCTGCCTAGTTTCTTGAAAGAACCTGGAAAAAATATTTGAACTAAGAGGTAACTATGGCCTCTGACTGTCTTTGGTCAGGGAAGCCATTTGTATGCAAAAGCAAGAGTGATGATCAGATAAGGAGCATTCTGACTTACCTTGTATAACAGAGAACTTGATAAGAAATTGAAGTTTATTAACAAAGGGCTAGAATGCAGGAGACTCTTTCAAAGGGAAAGAAGACGAGAAGGTACCAGAAGCTGCCCCCATGCCAGACAGAGCCTGTTTCAGTCACCTCCAAGACACACCTGCCACTGGGCAAAGCTGATCCCATCAGTGACATTGGTAGTGTCTCTCTGATAAGATATTTAAGAAAGGGTAGGAAATGTTGCGCTAACAGCAACTGAGAGAGACGTGAGAAAATGTGAGAGGAACAACTCTGCAGACACAAAGGTGAGAATGAAATCATACTCTGGTTTTCTTTGAAGATGACAATTTAGTGAAATTTGCCAATCATTGTTGTCCTGCCTTTCAACTGCGTTCATGCAAAAGACAATAGAGACACAATCATCACCATTATGTCCTGAATCTTAAATAATGCCAAATGGTCGTTGTCCATCATACTTCCATCAACATAAAAATTCTATCAGTTTTTGACTAATACAATGGAAATATAACTTTGGGTCCATGCAGGATCAAATGCATACTATTAGAACAGTAAATACAGTGCTGTGAAACTGAGCAGTCTTTTTAGTATTTATTTGTATCCCAAATGTAGAATTCTAAAATTTGGGAACCTTTCATGACCTTATTCCAAGGTCAGTCTGACACCATTAATAAAAATTATGCATCATAGGTTTTATATATATATATATGCATGAAGCACTTAAAGATAGAGTATTGGTCTGATGGATCATATATCGTGATTTCATAGTATGAATTTTTTTCAAGTCCAGTTATATATCTGTGAGTATCACAAATGCAACTGTCTGGATGTGAGACGAACTAACCTTATTTACAATAAAATATGTATCTTTGCTTTTCAGATCTTTTTTTTTTTTTCTTTTCACAGAAATTCTTAGTGGAGGCTGTATTGGGTTTACATAGCAAGGTTTTAGTAGCCAAAGAGCTGCTGGAGTGGCTTCTGTGAGAAGGTACCAGAAGCTGCCCCCATGCCAGACAGAGCCTGTTTCAGTCACCTCCAAGACACACCTGCCACTGGGCAAAGCTGATCCCATCAGTGACATTGGTAGTGTCTCTCTGATAAGATATTTAAGAAAGGGTAGGAAATGTTGCGCTAACAGCAACTGAGAGAGACGTGAGAAAATGTGAGAGGAACAACTCTGCAGACACAAAGGTGAGAAAAGAAGGAGGGGGAGGAGGTGCTCCAGGCACTGGAGTAGAGATTCCCTTGCAGCCCATGCTGAAGACCATGTTGATACAGGTTGTTCCCCTGCAGCCCATGGAGGACCACAGTATAGCAGATATCTACCTGCATCCTGCGGAGGATCCCATGCTGGAGCACAGGGATATGCTCTGAAGGCAGCTGAAGCCTGTGGAGAGCCCATGCTGGAGAAGGCTTCTGGCCAGAACTGTGGCCCATGGAGAGGAGCCCATGAAGACGCAGGGTTTCTGGCAGGAACTGTGGTGTGGACCCATGCTGGAGCAGTCTGTTTCTGCGGGACTGTACTCTGTGGAAAGGATCCACACTGGAGCAGTTCTTGAAGAACTGCAGCCTGTGGGAAGTACTCATGTTGGAGAAGTTCATGAAGGACTGTCTCCTGTGGGAGGGACCCCATACTGGAGCAGGAGAAAAGCATGAGGATGAAAGAGTAACAGAGATTAGGCATTATAGACTGACCATGGCATCCAATTCCCCATCCCCCTGCATCACTCAGGAGTTAGGAATGAAGTTGAACTCGGGAAGAAAAGAGGGGTGGGGGGAAGTATTTTTAGTTTTGTTCTTATTTCTCACTATCCTACTCTGTTGTAATTAATTGGCAATACATTAAATTAATTTCCCCAAGTTGAATCTGTTTTGCCCATGATGCTAATTTGGAAGTAATCTCCTGTCCTTACCTGAACCCAACAGCTTTTCATTGCATTTTGTCCCTTTGTCCAGTTGAAGAGGAGGAGTGATAGAACATCTTGGTGGGCACCTGGTGGCCAGCCAAGGTCAACCCACCACAGAGGCTTTAAAATATTACTCTGTACAGTAATACTGAAATCTTTATTTTTATCTTTGGCGATCCAGGAGAGTTGACTACCACTTTAGGGTGGTTATCTGGATTTCTGTCAGAAATAGGATTTAAATCCCAGACCAGTAGGGAGTCTCTTTCTTTCCTTCCTGGGAGAGGAATTCAAACACAGTGAATTAGGTTATTAATAAATAAATAATGAAAGAAATCACAGCCCAGTTTTCTCCACTCCATAAAAACTAGCACGATGAACAGTTTCTTGCAAAGTGAAACATTTTGTCTGTATTTCAGTGAGTCTTATTTTTATTTCTCTTAAATGCTGAAAGGTAAAGACCCAGTCCTATGTTTCTAAAATACTTTAAGTTATGGGCTGGGTTCATCTAGTTGTTGATTTTGTTTGAAGATACTGTTCTAAGGTATGCTTTCACCACTAGCAAGACCAGTTTAAGAGGCTTTTCACTTTCTAGCTTTCCCCTTTCTGCAGAAATACAAACCCCCTTCAGTTGAATCAGTGCAGCTCTCTGTGGAACTTTCTGCACAGGAACTTGACACTTATTCATTTTACAGAGTATTATCTAGTGCGTGCTAAACTCACTGAGAAAAGGCAAGGTCTGGAAAAAAAAGTGTCAGAAATCTTTTAAACAAGATTTGCCACCAGAGAAACTGTGACATGAAATTCCACCCTGGGATCTCCTGCTCACCCTCTTACCATCCACCATGAGCACAATTGGCACTCAGCTTTATTGATCAGTGGAGTGTGGTGTCAAAACTAAGGGACAGGAATCTTCTGTGCAGACCCCGAAGGACACACGTTGCAAAGGTGCTGTCAAATTTGTGTCAAATGCAGCTATATATTTACTTGTACTTACTTGTGTCTAAATGTGATTGACTGTTTATGAATCCTTTCTACATAGAGAACTAAATAGTTAAAGGGTAGCATAGGAAAACAACAGTGTGTCTGTTAGAAAAGAAAAACACACATTGTTGCATATCCACACTTGTTTTAAATTTAGTCAATTTTATCTGCTTCATTACACATACTTTGCTTATCAGATAATTGTTCAGCTGTCTGAATGCAGTCACTCTTGTTATTAACACAATTTAAATTGGAATTAACCTTGTTACAGCCCATAGTCTTTTATAAAGAATGATCTTCATGTCTGTAGACTAATTGCACTGAGAAAGTTCACTGCAAAGACATAATTAATAGTCCATAATGTTTGGGAAGGTGACATTTCTACTTTCTTTGAACTCTCAGTTTGGTATTTGAAAGCCAGTATAAGGTACTGAATCTAGGATATTTAATCTGGAGTGGTGTCTAGTTGGTAGTTAACTGAAACTGCTTCTTTTCCCCTAACAGCAATAAAGCAGAAAGGACTAATTACCCTTTTTTATAGGTGCAATTTGAACTTAAAACTCTAGAGAGAGCATGAGTAGTAAACCACTGTTATAGTCGAATTCACCATCTGCACCTTAAAACTGGGGCTTTGGAACTAGCAAAAGAATACACATAGCAGCGAAATCCCCTAAACAAATTTTGGTTTTGTTGTAGGAAAAAATTTTCAGAAGGCTGTGATAATTCAGTCTCATTTTTTATTCCTTTTAAAATCACTTTCTTTAAATAAATACATATTCCATTTAATCCATCATTAGTACTTAATTGAAACTCATTCATCTAAAGACGATGATGTATTGATATTTTTGTGAGTTTAATGAACCCCACTACATTAATATATTTTTTGCTACAGCCTGTCTGAAGAAAGAAGCCTTGGGAGATTCCTCCAGCAAGAATGGCAACCATCACTTTTCTAAATTCAGCAGAATTTATTACTATATTTTTGTTTTCTTTTGTTGGTGGGTTTTTTTTTTTCCTATGAATAGGCAGGATTTATTAACTTCAATGTAATTCTTTAGGCTTAATGGTTTTTGTACTTTTATTATATTGCTAAAAGGCAAAGTTCTGTATGTTTCTGTATCTTCATAACTGTTTACATAAATGAAAAACTATTAAATCCTTCGTGGTTTCTTAAACTTTCTTTTTTTAGGCTGGAATTGTCAGAAAAAGGGCAAGTTTTGTGAATGCCAGCTGAAGAGTTGTCTGCTTTCACAATATTACCACTCCTTGTCTCCCTCTGCTGCTGATTTTGGAATCTTGAATGGGGTTACTCTGCATTCTTTATTTTCAAAATTTCTAATGCTCACTACAGATTTTGTTGTGCTTTTGGACTGCTAATTTTGCCAAGCCACCTCATAAGCATTTCCTGACATGGTGCAGACTCCTACAGCACACAGTATGATTGTGGTCCCTTGCTTCTTGTATAAACATACACCTGAATTGTCTTAGTGCCTGGAATAACTTCCTGTTCTGAACCTGAACTGCTTAAAGAGCAGAAAAAAATAATTTTTGGCAGTATTTTTTATCTATTTTTTCCTTCCCCCCTCCCCTCTCCTCCAGTTAGTTTCTCTCCTTCCATACTTCCCTGACAATCCAGAAATATGTCAAAAGAGAAAAATCAGAGATTGACACTCAGCCATTTGGGTGAGGAGACTTGTTTTGCCTTTTTTTTTTAATTTTATTTGGTAGCAAAAGTTCCTTGAAATTTCAGGAAAAAAAATATAAGCAATAGCTTATGTTTTAGAGGATAAAAAAAATCCCACAACGTCCAAGGAGATCTGCTTTGCTTTCTCTGAAAGTATGTGAGTGGTGCTATTTTGTTCTATCTATTAAATTAATGCAAAGTCTGAGAAATGCTTCTGACTGTGTGTTTTTCTCAAGTATGCCTGGAAATGAAATTAAGTTTCAAAGGGGTTTTAGTTTCAGTCAATAGTAGCCTGAAAATTGAAAGAGAGGCTCTTGATTTTTGAGATACAAGCAAAAGGTTCAAAGCAATTTTGCCAGAGAGGCAAAAAAAAATGTAAATTTATTGCTAGTGCAGGGTAAACTTTGGAACAGACAAAAAGCAACTTGATTTTGAGCTGTTTCTGCAAAGCATAGCTTGGTTGATTTGCGGGGAGAGAGGACTTATTAGTATTTCATGAAGCCATATATTTTCACATGTAGCTGTTGCTGTCCATAAAGTTGGCTCAGTCGAGGATGTCCTTAATTCACACTGAAATTTGTTATATATAGTTTTTTATATATATATACATAAAAGCCATATAGAGGTAGTCTTAGATGGTTTAAAAACAATACTTGACAAATGTCAATTCAACTAGAACACCTCTAGTATATATATGCAAGGATTCATTTATCTTTTTTTTTCATAAAAGAGTTCTCACTCTCCTGCTTCAAATTACCTCCCAAACCTGAGCATACATATAGGGCTTGAAGTTTATTTTGCACGTGTTTTTAAATTACTAGACCAGTCAGCTTACTGTCTTAACACTCCATGTAGTAACCATAATATACAAACACATATGAAGGCTCTCTGAAAAATAGAAGAAAAAAGATCTTTGATACATTTGCAAAGTGCTTGAAAAGCTTTTTTTTAAGTAATATGCTGTTAGAATAATACCTTTAGATTTCTTTCTTTCACTGACTGTAATTGCTTAGTTAAACATAAAATGCACAGAAGTAGGAAATACTTCTTTTTGTTTGCAAATTTTTTTTCTTGATCCACCAATGCATTGTTTGTGGCTTTGCAGTAATCAACAAGTTCTGAAAATGCCTGATAGGGGGTGACTGCCATCTCTAAATCTGTTAGAGGACAAATTGTCTAAGAATAAGAGGTTTGTGAACACTAAAACAAGATAACAGGAAATCTTGACAAAATTGTATGAATTAATTGAGATTTGAGTGTGGAGAAATCTTTTTAGTTAATAAGAGAAGCAGCATTCTTTTTACATTCATTTGAAAGAAATCAAAATGTGAAATCTAGAATCAACCCTATTTTTTAGTTGGAGGGTCTATGAAAAATTGACAGAAATATACTCTCTGATGGATTTTTAAAAAAACACCACAGAGGTTCCTGAACCAAAAGGCAAAATCTTGTTAAAACCAGAAAGAAAATAAACAACCAAGAAAATGTAACTCCTTAAATCAGTATTTTTCATCAGATTTTGACAGAGCTGGGGGCAATAAATGACAGACAGCAGAAAATGTAGCAGTGGACGTAACATATTGGAGATGATAAATTTTTCCAGGCCCAACAATGTGTTCTTCTCTCTTTTCTTGTTGCATCTCCAGACTTTCCAGTTTATTCCTAACATCTGCCCTGGGACAAAGTTCTGTTTCTGTTGATTTACCTTGCCTCAGAGCACTCTGCTTGCCAATACTGTTGGCTGACGCTTCCTGCCATGACCTGTAGTTCTAATGTGAGGACATGTCAGGAGGCAGGGAAAGAAAATAGAGAAGTTAGACAAAGAAAGGGCAGATTGATCAGAAACTTTGGCCTGAACTTTGTTTTTATCCTCACACACACACAGTCTGTATATGGAGAGATTCTTTTATGCCTAAGTTTCATGACAACACAGAAGGAGATTTAGAAGCCTGTTTGGTTTAATTCTCCACTTTTCTGAATGTATATCTTGAGTTTTGGGGTCTGCAAGAGTAAGAGTGAATTGAAATTGCAGCCATCTCAGCTGGAGATTGGATTTGTTATGTGTGGGGGAACACAAAATTCCCCTCTAGTCAAACATACAGATGCAATAGCATAGCTCCAACTCACCTAATCTTCTCTGTGGTGCCTCTGATTCAGCTAACCATAGTTGAGTTGGCTCAACAGGAAGGCTTTGCCTCTACAAATTCATCATCAGTGGCCAGAGACAGTGTGAATGCAATGGTCCTTTATAAGAGCTATTTTTGACAACTGTCCGGTTTGTCCGGTTAGAGATCAAGGAGAGACCTGGAGTATCTAAGATGTCTGTGATGAAGGAGGGATGTCCTGGGACTTTCTGTCCTAGGAAGTCTCTTACAGTTCCTCTAGTGACACAGCAAGGGACTGAGTTACCTGGAGATGAAAAGATCAGTGGAAAATAAAAACTGTACTTTGAATTTTCCAGTGCCTGATAAGGTAGGAGCTGTGATCAAACTTTTCGCACAGATGAGGCATTTGGAACATGTCCTGAGGGGGCGTCTCTGATTTGTAATAAGAGGCAGCCCATGTTGCAGGCTTTCTTGTGCTGGAAACCAAGACAGACCCACTGCAGGGCACACCTGAGCCCCTCAGCCAAAATGGTGGTGCCTTGGGGAAAGCCTGTGAAAGAAAGGGTAAAACACTGCTGGGCAGCAAGGGATGAGGCGAAAAAAGTGTGAGAAACAGCCCCATGAGCCCCAAGGGGAGAGGAGGAGGATCTGGAGGAAGTGCTCCAGGTGCCTGAGCAGGGATCCCCTGCAGCCTCTGTAGGAGACCGTGGTGGAGCAGAAGACATGAGTGAGAAGAAAGGAGCAGCAGAGAGAAACCACTGCATACTGACCAGAAGCCCCTTCCTGCACTGTAGGGACTGAGCATGACCTGTGGTGATAAGGTGGGGATGAGAGGTCCTTGGTGTGAGGCTCATACAGGAGCTTTTCATATTCTTTCCCCCCGCATTGTGTTGAGGTGGGGGATCAAGAGAGCAGCTGGGTGGGCTTCTGGCAGCCAACCAAGGCCAACCCACCACAAGATAAAACATGCTGTTCTGACTTGATCTGGGATGAATCCAGTTACTGTGCTCCGCAGAGGGGCATATAACCTTTCCAGTCAAGACCCAGATGCAGAGTCTGTAATAGTTATTTTTATTACATATTTCTGTAACAAAAATCATTGAGAAATTTGTTTAACGCTTTTTCATACAGAAATTTGCATTACATCAGGCTGTACAAGAAAACAGCACAGCCACGTGTTTTTGTTTTAAAATTGGGTTAAAAAAAAACTAAACCAGAACAAAGTTCATCTCTTCCCCAAACCAAACCACAACAGATACACATACATAAGCATATGCACACATAAACTGAAATAAAAAGAAAAGGTTTTAAAAAACATTGAAATATTGCAGAAACATAAGCAATGAAGTACAGATTCAATGTATTCAGTGTTTTTTTCAAGGAACATCACATTAAGGTAATATGCTCTTGGGGCAACCTAGTGCCATCACAAAAGTAATTACATTTGATTGTCTAATCATATTATTACATATTTAAATTAAATTAATGCATATACTTTGGGTTCAATAAAACTGAAAGTTGAAGAATAATTGTACTTCCAAACTTTAATTATCTCAAAGATTAACTTTTTAAAGTTTACAGAATATTTAAGCTATCAGAATGTTAAATTAAAGGGGATTGTGTTTTTTTTTCCTTAAAGCAAAATGTATGTCTTTAGCAAACTTTCTAGTTAAGGATGTAGACATTATTCTAGCAGGCAGTGACACTAGTGGCAAGCATATTACCAGACATTTTCTGATAAATATGTCTTACTGGAGAATGTTAGTTCATTTCAGTTGAAATTATGGACAGGAAAATGATTGCTTAAATGACTTTCCTAATTGGAATTGTGCTTGAAAATGTTAAAATGTTGATTTTTTTTTTCTAAGAATGTTCATTTGCTGTTTCAGATAACATCTAAAACCAAACTTACTTCATTTATTGTGAAATTTGCATATTGAAATAAATAAACAATGTTATTATCTTACAAATAAATACAAAAACTTTTGCATTTTTGTATTACCTAAAATATGAGAAAAATAAGATTGATTGAAAAAGCAGCTGACTACTAAATTCTCCTGAAAACAATGTTTCACAGTACTGGCACATAATCACATCAGGACCTTGAAACCTTACTTTTAGGATAAGTTAACATTATAATAATAGTGGTCTAATTGCATTTGTACCACTGTAACATTTGACATTTTAAACTTGCTGGTAGATGAATTTCCTCTAGCCTCAGTGTTATGCAAAATAGTGAATAATTGTTACCTTTCCACCTTTTATTGTTTATTTTCCTTATACCCTCTCTCATCTCTTTGCTAAACTCCATAATCTCAGTGTATTTTGATCTTCATTGTATGGAAGCTTCTCCTGAATCTCACTATCTTTTTCTGGACATCTTCTAGTTTTTTCAAGCCTTTTGAAAGAGAGTAAATCTGGGGGCTATAGACCTGACAGTTCTTTTTACCTGTTCAGTTTTTGTTTCATATGTGGGTATACAATCTGTTTATACTATACCACAGTGAATATTTTAGGATTTGTTCTTTTCCTTTCTTATTAATGGCCAAGTTTCTACTAGTTTCTTCAGTTGCATAGAGCTCTAGCCTGCTCCTTTTGGAGATGGCTACAAACAGTGATAGCAACCAGTAGTTTCAAACTTACACGCTCCATGCATTAAAATATAAGGTTAAGGTTGTTGTCAAGTTAAGAACAAAGGAATTTTCAAAAAGGTGTTTTGGTAATAAAAGTGAAGCTAGCTTTGTTGTAGAACAAAAATAAACAAAATTATAATAAGGATCAATATGTGCACGCAATACTTTTTGCTATGATTCCACAGTATTTTACAGTGTGCTCAAAAAGTTCTGTAGTGTACAAGAAAACCGCTGACAATCCATGTTGCAGGGCACTTGCTAGAAATTTATGGAAGATGTTGAGTGACAATGCTGGAAGATTTCTTTTCCCTAATAATGCTCTGCAAAACCAGTTTCTCAACAAACACATGAAGTTTAATGAAATAGCAGCCATATTATTTCTTATATTTTGTCTGGTAGTGGAAAGCACTGCTGCAGGTTTAAGGGTGTAAGAATTTTCATTCAACAGAACATCTGGGTTTGGAGTAGGTTTTTTTGCTCAGTTACTGCTGTTTGGATATAGACAATTTCATTGGCAATTTTACCTGTAAGCAACCAGAGATAAAATAAAATCACACTCATATCTATCAACATCAGTTCCAATATCAGTTTCAAGAGATTTCTCCCTGTTTCATTCCACTGACAAACCATCCCTTTGTTTATACAGCCTCATGATTGGCACCCAGTTTGTAAAGTTAATGCTCTCATTATATGCTATTACATTTTCAGGATATACGTACCTTCACATCTGTACCCTGATGCCCAAAGATTCTGTTCAGATTCAGTTGTCTCTGTTATACACAGCATTATATGGTATTGCTTTTTGAAGTTTTTATGTAATAGGTTGTAGCATTTCCTACTCTTGAATAGTTATGTTTTGAAGAATTGTGTCTTTAGAATGAAAAAATAATCCCTTTATTTATTTTTTCCTTTGTACTTCCACTGCCTTCACATGATTGCCAGGATTATGTATATGGGAAGCAGTTTTGACTTGTATGAATTTAATAAATTGAGATTTTGATGTATTAAAAATACAAATGCGGAACTAAGTATTCTAAGACTCCTTAGGTATGGATAAGCCTTTAAGGTCTCTGAAAGAGATAAAAATATTGGTAAGAATAAAATAAAAAATATCTGCTTTTATGGTACAGATATACTAAGAGCCTTAAAGTGATACATACATTTTTAGATGGATAACTGGGGAATATGTGTCAGAATTACTGACCATTGGTTTACTTTGAGGCTGTTACAGCTGATCATAACCCCAGTCACATCTTCCTTCTCTGGTGTTTGTAAGGGAGACTGTAAAAGTACGCAGGTGGAACTGTTGCATTTGTGTTTGTTATTGACTTTGAGTCTGTGCTTAAAATCTCCACAGACCAGAACACTCTGTGTGTGAAGGAGTAGACTGTGACGTACAAGTTGAGAGGTAAGACAATGGTTTGAATATGTCATTTCCCCCATCTTCTTTTCTTTTTAAGTCTGTTATGGGAGAAAGTATAAAGGGATGTGAAAAGAAGTGTCTGTAAGTGGAGATTGTTGAAGGAGTGTAGTAAATATTAGCTAGAGGGAAGGCACAGCTCAGTAGATCATTTGCTTGATTATTAACAGTGATACTGCAAACATGGGACTGAAAACCCTGCCTGAATTGCTACACTGCCCACAGTCATGTAGCAGGCTCTTACCTCTGAAGAGTTCCTAGAATATGTACTGCATTTGTCTTCCCAGGACGCTCTAAAACATATAAACTCCTTAGTCAAGGACATAATCTACAACTCTACAAACCAAAGGAAAATACCAGGAGAAATCAAGACCAGTATCCAGTGTACCAGATGCCTGCTGAGTCAGGAAATGTATTGGGTAGCAGTAATAATCCTAGCTAGAGGGCAACCAACAATGCTACAAAGAAAGGGGGGAAGAAAAAAAAAAAACATAGTAAAACCCCAACAGTCTTCTCCAAACTAATGTGAAGAGATATCCTATCCTGATTTTTAATCACCAGCTAAGTAAAGGGGCAGGTTGAAAGAGCTCACGTTTCTATGCTGCGTGAATGCTGTTAGAGAGGGGAAAGCTCCTTTCTCCTAGAGCTTTTGCTCCCATGTTGAAGAGAGAAGCTTCTACTGATATTGCTGGGTGGGAGGGTGGTGGGGGTTTGGATTTTACACACCAATCCTTAGCTGCAGTGGGATTAGCTGTTTTGGGTAGGGGCTTTGGATTTCTTTAGTCCAATCCTAGTCATTTTATGTAAGCCCAAGCTCTGATCTCAAGCACCGCTGCTGTTACAATCAGGCTGTGGGGTCTTGCTTTACAAGGAGCACCTGCAGGATCATTAGTCCTTTCCAATACTTGGCAGAGGAGCTATCAGTTACACAAGAGCTATCAGTACCACAGGTGATCCTAGAGTACAGCTGGAACCCAGAAATGAAGGGTTGGAAACATTAATCCTCTCTACTTGTCTGCTTGCAGATTTTCTTCATCCAAGGTGATGCTGGAGCTTAGTACTGCAGACAAGAGATTTAACTTCTCCCTCCATATTTTTTCCTGCTGAACTTCTGCAGCTAAGAGCAAGAAGCAGATGAGAATGCTTCATAACCCCTTGTTTGTCACTTAAATACTCTTTAAATTCCAAAACAGAGGCAAGCTATTCCCACAACTGAACTCTGTCCCAAGACTCTCCTAAGTCTTGGGTGAGGGCTTTACCAGTCTAAACCAGAGGTTAACCTGGACCTTGTGTCTTTTTGTATATATGCCTTGGTATTACGGACTCCGGCATACATATATGTCTAGCATCTCAGTATTCACCATCTGTCTTTCAGGGCTATACAGGTCAGCATTGTCCCCATACAGGCACATACCTGAAGTGCACAGTTGGGCCCCAAGTAAATAAATATGTGTTTAATGGATGCTGTGGAAAGTAACTGTAATGAGGATTCTTAAAGGTACTGCAACAGCACAGGATATTATAGGAACTTCTGGATGTACAGTCCCTTTGCAGTTTCATTAGCATAATTGGATCTGGAACTTACTTTAGTGCAACTCAGATTTGGATTGATTATATAATTGGATGATAATAGTAATGCTTAGTACTTTAACAGCACTTTACATGGTCAGAGAGCTATGCAAACATTAACTAAATAATCTTCACAGTGCCCCTGTGAGGTAGTAATTAGAAATCGAAAAGGCCCATTACTAGATCATAAAATTCCATTCTCTTGCCAGGGCAGCATACATTTGCCCAGCAGAGGACATAGCAGATATTAAGCTACTGCTATGTTTGACCTTTGCTCCCCTTGTGACAGTATTTCAATCTGGGACTCCCCTGAGACTGTAAAGGAACTTTACAAAGTTTTTAAATAGCGTAACTGAAGAGCTCCTCTTTGATGGAGATAAAATAGACTTTTACTGTCCTCTCCTTGCATACTTTTCAATGTCAGTGGAAAGCAGTGTATTTGATTTTCCTCAAAAGGAATAAAGAAAAGCATGAAGCTGTTTAAAGATGGGTTAGCAATCTCTTGCTTAGAATAAAAAGAGATAGGAAAGACTCCTGCCTTTCCAGAACAAACTCCACTAATACTACCTATCTGCCAACAGTTCACCTAATTTATTTTGTAATAGTGTTACACAGAGAAACTTAATACAAATAAAGGGAAAAATATGGACTAAACATAACTTGCCTATTTAACAGTCAACAGTGTTGATTCAAAAAGGATTAAACAGTTTCCTTAGCTCTTGGTCAGAAGATGGACTTTATACAAGCTTTGGTAAGTTTTCTCAAATCAGTGCTAATTTCTTAATGTTATGGGTTTGATATAAAGAGGTTTAGATGGCAACCTTTATCAGCTGACAGCTGGGCTCATGGCTGTCCATAAGGATTTCTTGAACTTTTTTGCTTTTTACTGCTGTAAAAAAAGGTGGTTTAAAGTTTAAATAAGATATACAGTACATGCTAGATAAATTTCTCCATGAGTTTGCTACTTTCAGAGTATTAGGTTTTGACCCATATTAGCAACTCTGAAACTCCAGACAGCCAGCTGTAGAACGTGGATAACTAAGGCTCTTGGTTGGTAATTTTCCAGAAAGACCAGGCTGGCAAGTGAGACAAGTGGGAGCCGGAAAATTGGGGGCACTTATCTGACATACTGTTCTGCTGATAAGCATGAAAGCATTAATTCCTTCTTAGTCCCTTCAGCTTGTAATTTTCAAGTAATATTCATTATAGTATCAACAGAAATCATTATCTGTGAGTGCAATAGCACTCTTGTAAACAAAAACTTGGTTTTTCAGTTATCGCAGTTTTGTTATCATTCTGAAGCATTACTTCTTATCTACGTTGGTGTAACAGCAGAAACACCTGAACTATTAAGAATCAGAGGAAAAAAAAAACTGGAGTCACATTTATAGTTAGTTATAGTTACTATAGTATTAGTTTCTATGTTAGTGTCAGGTTCTTTTTCCCAAACACATTTGAGAACAAGAGCTCATTTCTATCTATCAAGTTTTACTGAATTAATGATAACTGCAACTATCCTTTTTCAATGTTAATAGCTGTCTTGATGCCCTAATTATTACTAATTAGCTTTGAATAGAAGCCAATCACATCCATGGCATAACTGTGGTTATTTTTCATTTTTAATATCAATGAATAATTTTAGAGAGCATTGATTAAAAAAAAGGAAAATACAGAAAACTTGGTTGGTGAACATGAACTGAGCGATTGCTTATGAACATTTCAATGCTTATATAAACATTGTAAGGATACTGAAAAAAATGTCTGTTTACTTTAAGGTAGATCAATGACAACAAAATATGCTTTTTATCTTTTTGAATACATCTAGCTTTGAGTCAGCTACAGATAAACACAATCTGAGGATGTGCTAGATTGAAAAGGCCATTTACACATTCTTTTTGTAAGAAAGAATAGCCCTGATTTTAGTCAGCACTTTTTTTAATTACTAAACAAAATATCTGGAAGCCTTGACTGAAGTTAGAACACCACTGTGAAAAGCACTGTTCAAATAGAAGAAAACAGGTGGCATGGTTTGAAGAGCTTAAAATGTCAGCATTTGTAAATTTAAATACTTAAAATAAACTAGCAAAATAGAAGGATCATAAACAAATTATGAAATATTTGAAGATCTTTCATTATCTGCTTGATTCTTTTAGAAATCACGTTTTCAAACTCCTTTTGCAAACTTAATTAGAATCTCTAAAATAACAGAGCTGGAATTTTAATCATGTGACCTTTGTATCTGCAAATAAGATTCATGGCAACAGTGTGTGAGATCTGGCAACTAATAAAAGTAGCAAAATGAGGTGGTGTCTTAATCCACTAAGTATATAACTGATAAAACTATGAGTATAATTCAGGCCACCAAGCTGTCACTCTGTCCTGGTTTCGGCTGGGGGGGGTTAGTCAGTCAGTCGCGGGCAGAGTGGTCGCAGCTCAGGCTGTGTGATCGCGGCTCGGGAGGATTGATCACTGCTCGGGATGGGCTGGGCATCAGTCAGCGGGTGGTGAGCAATTGCATTGTGCATCACTTGTTTTATATATTCTGTATATTCTCTTACCATGATTATTATTGTTATTCTTCTCTCTTATTAAACTGTCTCTATCTCAACCCACGGGTCTTACTTTGTTTCTTCCCAATTCTCCCCCCCATCCCACGGGGGGGGGGGGGAGGGCAGGGAGTGAGCGAGTGGCTGCATGGTGCTTAGTTGCCAGGCGGGTTAAACCACGACAGTCCTTATAATGGTGCCCAACACTGTGGACTAAATGAACCCAATGGACATTTTAGATGGATGGTCCATAGACTAACGGAATGATATCTGTGTGTATATATATAAAAAAATGGGAAGGTGGTGGTGATTAATTGGAATGTATTGTAAGGGTAGGACCCAAGCATGATGTAAATGGTATAGAATAAGGGGTGTCCTAGCTGTGCTGTACTCCCTCCCAGCTTGTTATGCACCTGGCCAAGCAGAAGAAGCTCAGAAAGTCCTTGAGTAGTCTCAGCACTACGTAGCAACAACTAAAAACATCAGTGTGTTATCAACATTCTTCTGGTACTAAATCCAAAACCACAGCACTATGCTAGCTTCTATGAATAAAATTAACTCTATCCCAGCCAAAACCAGGACACACTCTGGTGCCCTGCGCACTAGACTGCCTTGGCTAAGTTTAACATTTTAAGGTGGAGTTTTACCAATTTAGATGCCTTCTTTCTTCAGCATATCAGAAGAACATGAAGATAAAAACCTCCTTCTTAAACTGATGTAGTAACTATTAAAAGTACATAGAAGATGGTAAAGGCCATACCAATATTTTTATCTTGGAAAAGAAAATTGCTTTTGTTTTATTGTGAGTTTTGAGCTAGCTAACTTGATAATAATAATACACAGGACAAACTTGGCCCTGCACTGGCCAGTGCAAAGTCATTTTATGGGATTAAATTTATACATCAGTGATGGAAGAAATTAAAAACTTAAATATGTTTTGATAGACTAGAATAAAATAATCGTTGTTGGAATTGGCCCTTGATACTTTAGTTGATAAGGGCTACCACGTTTTAAAAAAGCATAAAATAAGTGATACCAAGATAATATCTCATTGTTCCGAACTTAAATTACCCTATAAACCAGACTGGTCTTATTCAAAACACATTTTAAATAATTGGTTAAGTTTATTTGGATATTTTTAGTATTTATTATAATTTTATCATACCTGATGAATGAATTTCATTGAAGATAAATTCTGTGCCTCCTGTCATCGAATTGTAGCTAATCTGAGGTATACCTGTATAATCTGCAATAGGTGAAAGGCTAGGGATCCTGGCTTCTAATTTCCGAAAGATTCAAATCCTGAAAAATTTTCCATTAATTTCCCTTCATACTTTTGCTGACTTTAATACTTCAGATTGTTCCCTCTCTTTCATTTTCTAAATTGGTGATCAAATGGAAATAGATACAAATTCAAATGGATCTATGCAAATGTTTTAGGAAAGTGTCACAACTACAAGCCACAAGGTAAAAGATGTTTCGTTTCAAAGTATCCATGGAATCTGCTCTGTAGCACACTTCACCTCCTGTATAGATAAATAAAAAACTACAGATATTCTATTGCCGTGCTCAGAACATTGCCATGGTTGTAAAAGTGTTGCTCTCAGAGGGCCGTATATAAACTGAATATCCTGTGAAACATAAAGCTGTTCCAATGTCTGAACTTTGACTGAGAAATCACAATAGATGTCCAAAAATGTGACAATTAAAACTATTTCCTTCTCCCCTGAATATGACTCTTTGACCCAAGGCCAGTACCCTAAACTTTTCTCCTCTCTGTACCATACGGCCTTGTATCGCAGTGTTGATGAAAATCAAAACAAGCTTGAGTCCATTAGTGAGAAGGACTAATTCATTTCTCTGAGAGTACCAACTTCTGTCATTCTTAAAATAAAAACTGTTTTGGATAAGGCTTTCACCTGAGAAAGTGCAATTTATTCTCTGCAGATTCAATTCTCTCTTGTAGGAGTTAATTAATGGGGATCCAGCTCCAGCCTCATTAAAATTTCTCTTTGGTTTGGATTGTGATCAATATTATAACAGTAAATGAGGGCAAACGAGGACCGACTGAAGACATAGTGTCTTTGCAGCATCTTTCTTGCAGCTAAGGAAAAGGTTTTATTGGTTAATCTGGACAACTGCACTGTCTGCTGTTTGATCATTTTTGAGCTATCCAAAAAATGTCTTCCCTCCCAAAGAACAACTCTTGAAGTGACTTCCTTTAATGAGGTTTCTCTGCTAGCACAGAGTACAGGATTGACTCTGGTGTGGTATAGCTTGTGATACAGTTTAACAGATCAAAAAATAATGAGTTCCTCATCAAAGAAGAAAAAAAAATCTTTAATACCTTTACATTTTGTATGTTTGTTATTTGGAACAACAAGGGTAATGTTGCTTTCTGTAACCTATTGGTTTTAAATCTTTAATCCTTGTCAGCTGAGATCACATTAGAAAGTGCTGGTTTTAATTGAAAGCTCACATTTCACCAGTCTCTTGGGTTATGCCAAAAGCAAGAGAGTTGATAATGCTTCTGCATGGCAGATGCACACAATAGCTGCAACTACGGTTCTGTCACGGCGTGTAGGATGTGGTGCTGTAGGTAAAGTAGTTCAATATAATATTTTCTTCACTGTGTCTGAAAAGTTACACTTGAAATCACATCTGATAAATGATTATATTTTAGAAAAGTAAACAGTAAAAAAAGCATGTAGAGTAGGAAGTGACCTGAACTGAAACTGCATTGCAAAGATGTCAGCTGGTGTGGCGGCTCAGTGATAAATTATTTCCTGCCAGTATTTGTATGTTCATCTTTTTTGCTTCTTACTAGAACTTCCAAAAGCTTCTTACTCTCTGACCTCCACCTATCAGTAGTGACCACCAACAGTATGTCACTGTATCATTCTTTTTTAATTATAGCAATAATTGTGCAAACATATGTAGATTAAATGAGGGATTGGACATACTAAAGAGCTTTTTTGAATTCCATTTTGGGCACCGCTTAAGATAAATTCCCAGAAAGCTCCATAGAGGCTTGAGCATATTCTGTGGCTTGCCAAATGTATTTTCTATTCAATCCTGACAACTAAATGCTTCAGCAAAATTGACTCTTGGTTCTGTGGGGGTGGAGAAAATATTTTACAAGAGTTTATGCAAGGGAGATTGGAACTAGCAGCAAAGTCACTGCTGATATCACGCACGCACAGATGTTTTAAGAAAAAAATACCTTGAAGCACGCACATAATTTTTAGCAATTGATGTGGTGGCAACCGCTGAAAGCACGATAAAATTTTAAAGTATCACTTTATATAACATTGCATTGACACATACAAAATTTTTGGTAGTGTGATTGTAAACAAGATTATTTTCCACACAGTACACAAGCATGCCATCATATATTTTCAGGCAGTCATCTGTTGCTTGTTAGATTATTATAATTTTTTTTACCCCCGGCCATTATCCTCTCTAAATATCCCAAATTATAGGCAGCAAATGAGCTATGGGAAACATATCCTGTTCCCCAGGCTCCTGTTAGTGCATTCGCAAAACTCTGACCCTAACCCATGGATTTGAAGTGCTGAATCATTGGCACAGAGTCCTGACTTTTCCCTTTTCAAGCTGGAAAGCACTTGAAAAAAAAAGCCATCTGGCTTTGGCATAACAGATTGAGACATTCCCTGCTCAACAAAAAGATGGCTGCCAGGTCTGAGTCAGCTGTGCAATGTAATCAAAGGTCTCAGGAGTGAGCAAAAACTATGCTATAAAATGTCAAAGCTGAGGATTGGCTCCTGTTTATTTACATTAGCAATTTACTAAAACTCCTACCATAGGATTGTTTGGTTATGCTAGTGCTGTAAGAGATGCATAATAAGCCTGAATAAAATAAAGACACCATCACTGACCAAAATTCTAAGCCAGAAAAAAAAAATTAGCATAGAGTGAATATTACTAAATATTTTCTTGGGTCTTTGTCATATGCAAATCGTGGATTTAATGGGAAGGTTAATATGGGAAAATTGGTCCTTGACTTTTTTTTTGTTGGGCCAGAAGATTACTAATGATTTTACTTTCCAAAAATGCTACAGTCAGCCAGTACAACAAAAGGTGACTTTTGAATCACCCTATTTGTAAGCCTTCAGTTTGAGGGATAGGATAATGAAGATATTTCCAAGTATTGAGAAGAATTTACTGTTACTAATCAAATCTAAATTAAAGCGAAGAGATGTTGCGGGTGGAACTGCCCCCTGCCATGCCGTTCCTTATATTCGATGTGAGAATAAGTATCAAATGCCCTGATGATATAGGCAGCGATGCTGCTGTTCCTGGTGGCTCCTCTTTTTCCAGTGGAATGAAAAGGCATCCTGTATTTTAAATACGTGATAGCTGCCTGGAATTACAAAAATGATTGAGACTCAAAAGCTTTCCTTATTTTGTTTCCAGCTAAACTCCGACCTTTCAAGTCAACAAAGGTAATTAACCTAATACTGACTACTCTGTGTATTCTTATTGTGATCCTGATAGACCTAATTTACGACTGACAGCACTAAAAGGATTCCCCATTTAGCTTGTTCTCCCATTCTCCTGATAACTCATTAGTGAGCCCTGGCTTTGCTTAATGCCTGCAACACAAACAGTAAATTGGTTTGCATAAATCATTCACTACCATCAAGGGACAAAATATTTTGGCACACTGAGTTTATATTTCCTTGGTTTTCTGTTCAATGGATTTAGAGGCCAATTTTACATTTTCCCCACAGGCAGACCCTGTGCCTAGTTTGGTATAGCAAACACTGAATTTATGTTAAAGTAAGGCCATATGACTAAGCAAAGTGTTTAAATATAGACTGTCGTGAAATAGAATTGCACCCGTGGGATTCAGCAGTGACAGGAGCAGTCTGTTCACCGATGCACTGAATGTAACAAACAGTAATGACGATAACATCTCTAAATGGGACAACTTGCTTTCCCTTCCGGATGTTATTAGCTACTCAGAAAACCTCTGCATTCCTATTTCAACATACAACTGTTTCTAATTTTTAAAGTTAAGTAAATTTTGAATAGTACATGCTGGTGCTATCTGTTATGTCAGAGTATGCCTATAAAACCCAATTAAAACAATGGGCAGTTATTGAAAAATGTAGTTAATCAAATTAAAAAGAAATTTCAAAATGTCTCACAGTCATTGAGCAGAATAGTTAACTCAGGTTGAATCTGCAAACATATTTCAGTGCATGTTAAGATCTTTACATTAAGTACTTTTTTATGGTAACATGAAAGGTCTCACAAATTTGCTTTTATTGTAAAATTTGGCTAAGTGAAGTTGAAACCAAAGTGAGTTTCTCTCCTTTCTTCTTTGATTTTCCTTACTTTTGCCTCATGTTTTTATTCCTTTATTGCCCTTCCAAGAAGGTGGCGTCTCCTTTCCTCCCTCTACTGCTTATCTTGGTTTTGGCTTTGCCAGTCATTCTTCTGGTGTATTTGGGAGTAAGTTCTGCCTATTTGTAGTCCTTTACGCTTAACTTACCCTCTTTCTGACAACTTTTTTTTTTAACTCTGACATGTCACCGTGCCTGTCTTTTCTGTGTCTTTAGTGGTCACATTGCTCACATACTTAGGTAAAACGCTTATACAAAACTTGCATGCTGTTGCTTCTTACACTGGTTTAGTAAGCTCATATTTGAATTCAGTGCAAGGTAGTATTAATTAAAAACCTATTTATAATTTATAGGTGTCATGGACCTCCAATTTGTCTATATCCCCCAAATTACTTTCTGACAGCAAGATGCATATGGGAGGACTTTGCGTGGTGATTAGGGATTTCCAGTTGTATGATAGTTCCTGTGCAGTTCATCTGGACATCCCTATGAGATTTTTGGTTGTTTCTGTAATGTGCATGCAGATCTACTGTACTGCACATGCGGAGCACATCTAGAAACACTGTGTTTATTATAGATGAGCTCTATAGAGCTCATCTTTCTGTCTCCATGCTCCACATGTATTGTTCTGTCTGAAATCTAAGAAAAACATTACAGCATCTGCCATTTGAATAGATTTTTTTTCCTGTCCTGTTGAGGTAGATTTTGGAATCTGAATCACAGTGTTCACATGCCTTAACTCATCTCCGTATGCATGGGTGAGGATCGTATGACGTAGGGATACTATGAGATAGTGTAGTTTGGGTTACTGAAGATTCTTACTCATATATATGTAATCATTTTATTTAAATCTTGTTGAAACTTCATAAAAGCTCAAAAGCTTCACTGAGCAAACAAACTTGAAAGAAGAGAGCCTAGAGCAATGTGATATAAAAGCTTAAGTGTAAATGCCTCCTATGATCAGAGAGACTGAGGTTCACATGGCACTACAGTCACAGCACTACCGTTGTAAATTAAAGTATTAAAACAGTCATAGGATCTCTTGGGGAAAAGAAATAAAAATGGAGTATGCTC
>NW_009260028.1:1493447-1503188 GCF_000687185.1 Egretta garzetta | reverse complement strand
CAGCAGGAAAACCCTTATTCAGGAGCAGAGTCTAGAGAAATGCCACAGGCCAGTAAATTATAGGTCCTCCTAAGAAATATCTCTTTTTGTCCACTAGGGCTAGTGAATTCCTTCACTTTCAGCTTTGCACTGAGTCAAACGCTGCAGATTTAGGGAACTGTGCAGCCTTTGTCTTGCTGATATAAATGTTAGTTGTGTTATTGGGTATTTTATCTCAAGGCTGAAGGGGGTGGAAGCACCTTAACAGCTAGTGCTCTGAAAGGTAAGTGGAGCTATTTCTATGAAAATATATAAAGGAAAAAAAATCTAAGGAACTCCAAGGCAAATAAAAATAATGAATGAGCTATGCTGCCCCATTAGATGCCCTTTTTTTGTTAGCTAAATAGCAAGTTTATGCTTTACTCTTTCTGTTTCATTTTGCTTCCTCCCAGCCCATCAAGAAATCTGCTGTCAAAAGCGAAGACATTTTTCTTTCTTCCCTAGGCATATGGCATAAGCTTTAAAGGGAGCATAAAGAAACTTCCAAATAATTTCTTAACAATACCTCATACAGCATTAAAGACAGTAACACATTAATTTCCCTCATGACTAATGTAGGCCTCCGCCTGTCTCCCACCCCAAAAATGAACAACTTGTTAAAAAGAGAGTTCAAGAGATTTATGTCTCAGATGCCTGTCTTTTCATTCTTGTGGGCATCTGCCTGCACAAGGAAAGCTGTATTGATTACTGCAGTGATCTACCATTCATTTTGAATAGACAGCAAGCTTGAACATCAGGCAGATTAAATTCTTTCAGCCATCAAAATGAAACTTTTTAAACTGAGACTCAATTTTGTAGAAGATTGTAAGCAGCTTGAATGTCTGTCTGAAACGCAGGATATAAAGGAAAGCCCCTGCACAGTCAGGGAAATTAGGGAAATAAAGGGGAAAACTGGATTATTCCTAAGCAGAACCAAAAATGCTTAGGTTTTTTTTTCTTTTTTTTCTGAGCCACGGAGCATATGTTTGAAATGTCCAGAACTGAGCATATTCACAGAGATTTGTATGAAAGAACAACTTAATGAGGATTCTCAGCACACACCACATGTTGTGTGTAAAGGGTCTGATCCCAAAACAACTAAGGGTGGCTAAAAGACTTTTAGGCTTTAGACCATGATGGTGTACTAGGTCAACTACTCTAGGCTGAAACTGTAAGCAGACCTTGATGTCCACTATAGTTGATTAGGTAAGAAATGTTTACTTTTTAAAAAATTTCTGTAATCAAGTATTTTTATAGGCAATTTTTTACAGAATAGATCATTCACGTTTCAGAAAAGGTCTTTGATTGTCAGATTTTTGTTGAAAGCAGTCATACCTCCTCTAGCTAGATGTTACAAACTGCAAAAATGCTGCCCAATGAGGATGTAGGGGAGGGCTGCTCCAGAAAGGGGAGAATGAAGTTAACAGGAGAAAGAGCCAAAAGGCAACCAATAAAGAGGCTTCTACCTGTTGGAGGAACTGTTAGAAGATGGGAAGGCTCTTTCCTGTCCTCTGAGATATATGAAATATTTTGGAGGTGCAGAAAAGGCTGAGAGAGCTGGTTTAAACTTGCCCTCAGCTTTTGTTTACATTTTACAACATGAAGATCATGACAGGGAATTTTTAAATGTATGACCTAAAGTTCTTACAGGTCAATAAATGTAAAGACATGGCATCTGTTTACCTCACAAGCTGTAATGGCTCCAGAGCAAAGAGTTTCTATTGAAAAAGTTTAAAAAAAAATTATATTATCTTTTATTCTTTTATACAAAAACTAGATGATGCTCTAGTAAAAATTTTAAAATAGCGAAATGAAGCAGTGACAATTACTTCTCTCAAATGCAATAAAAGCTATTCTGTCCCACTGTCACTGTTGCCAGATCCATATGGTAAACAAAAGGTAATGTATTTTTTTCAGACATTTCCCTTAATCAACATAAAGCTTGAAATAAAAGCTATATCTTATTATTAGCCTTAAATCTTAATCTCCTTTCCTTGTCAGGTCCCTGCCATTACTTTAGCATGTTTAAATATAGATTAATAGAAAGAAGGCATGTCTATCCACTGCAATCATGTAGCTATTAGAAGAGCAAATATCTTTACAGCTCAAACAGAAGTGAAACCCAAGACAGACAAAGTTTAAATTCAGAAGAATGCAGTTTTCAATTTAGGTGAAAACAGCATGGATTATGAATTGTTTGTGACAACCACCTCACTGTTTATTTTGCTGAAGATTTGTAGTTGTAATTAAATGATGACTTCCAAGTAGTGCTGTATATCCATGGAAATAAATAGAGCCTGTCTTTATAGACACAGAGATGAAATGAAGGTATTTGTGGAGTGAGAATTTATTTATTTCTTAATTTAGCTTGTAATACTGTGGAAATACCTGTCTTAATTTAAAATATTTGTTTATTTGCAAGTCCTGCTTTTTTTTTTGGTAGTAGGAATAAATCAGGCTTTCAGGTGTTTAAAAAAAAAACACCATAAAACTTCAATAGCTCTTTTGCATTGCACAGTGTCTTCATAGGATACTTCGAGCAGACCAGTTCAGAGACAGTTTTAGAGTGAAGTTACCAAAGTATTTGCAAATTATAGGCTAAGCTCTGCAAGCTTGTCCCTGACTCTGATGTCCATGAGTTTTCAGTACATTATTCTGTGAGGATAACCCTCCTGTAATTGAAGAATAGCAAATCTTCCCTCTGTTGTTCAATTGTTTTCTACCCTCTGGTTCTCTTCCCCATACTTTAACACTGTAATAATAGGTATAGTCCTTGGATATCTGCATGCTCAGTACAATGATATAAAATAGGAATTTTCATTTGACTGTATTCTTGCCACTTAACCTGATTTTTCATTACAATGCTGTTCCCATTTCAACTGGGTAAGGCTGGGTTTGATCAGAAAACAGGACACATTTCCATTTTCTCCTAGAAACAAAACAGACAAACAAAATAATAACAACAACAAACCACAAAAACACTGGGAGAAGTGATAGCTTATGTTCAAACCCAAACTTTATGCCTGTTTTGTGTCACTGTTAGTGCCTCCAATTGCATATGGAGTACTCCTGAGAGAAAATCCTTTCTCTTCCTCAAAGTAGCAAAGGAAGAAAAAATGAGCTGCTGGTTTATTTTTCTGGCTCCCATGTGAATGTAAAGTTTCCAGGGCTTGTTGAGACCATTTTTATATCATTGTTGTTCTGCCCTCTTTTTCTCATAGTGAATATACATCGAACAGGTTTCCAGATTTCCGGATAATCTCCTGGTTTGGTAACTGTTTTGTTGTTTGTTTGGGTTTTTTTCTCATTTTAAGGCTACACTGGCAGTGTCTTTCAAAGAATTTGCAAAAGATATTTCTTCTCACAGCACTGTCGAGATTTAAGTTACCTAAGAAAGAATAAAAGTAGAAAACATGATCACAGAATCACAGAACGGCAAGGGTTGGAAGATACCTCGGGAGATCATCTAGTCCAACCTCCCTGCTAAGGCAGGTTCACCTAGAGCAGGTTGCACAGGATGTCGTCCAGGTAGGCTTTGAATATCTCCAGAGGAAACTCCACAACCCCCCTGGGAAGGCTGTTCCAGTGCTCTGTCGCCCTCAAAGTAAAGAAGTTCTTCCTCATATTCAACTGAAACCTCTTATGTTTAAGTTTGTGCCCATTGCCCCTTGTCCTGTTGCTGGGCACCACTGAAAAGAGTCTGGGTCCGTCCTTATGACAGCCACCCTTAAGATATTTGTATGTGTTGGTGAGATCCCCTCTCAGTCTTCTTTTCTTCAGGCTAAACAAGCCCAACTCTCTCAGCCTGATGCTAAAATATAATTAAGAATGTCTATATTGCCTGCACTTGTGACTGGGAACAAGTTTTGCTTGTAAAGAAGAGGCAAACTTTTTCTTTTCTTGCAAAAGGTTTCCTTTTGTCTCCTGTTCCTTCAATGTGTATGAAAGGATAAAAGGATACAGAAATTAATTAAGTGGAAGAGTCAGGTAAAGGAGGGCCTGACTAACTGCAGTTTGGTGGAAACCAGTGCCAAACATTATATTACTTTATGTGGATAATACAAAAAATAGAATGGCCCCTTTGACAGCCTGCCACATAACTCTTTTCCTATGCTCATAATTGACTTTCATTTACTAACAATCATTTTTAACAGTGATGTCCTAGGTTTAAATGCTTCAGATCAGACTCTGGACTCCTCTTTCGCACTGTATTATAGTGCGGTGGTGGTTTCTAGGCGTGCAAGGTCATGGCTGAAATGCCATTGCTTTAACGACCCACACTCAGTTATTTTCATTTGCTGATGAGGCTCTGAGGCTAGCCAAGCAATTAAAGTAAATGTAAAAATAATTTTAATGGCTCAGTGGTTTCATCATGCGAGTGTTATCCTGTTTGGCCAACCAGTTGAAGAGACATAGTGCTGCTTATACACAGCCTGTCCAATGGGTATTTCTAGGTGTTTCCCAAAGATTCAGGAGACTGAAGCATCAACAGCAACTTCTCACTGTGGTTCCAAAGCACTGCAGTAGTGATTTTCCTTGGTAGAAACAAATGGCACTTCTGAGTTAGGGTCTGGTAAATGTGAAGTTTTCATACTATAAAAAAGGACAAGTTTTGGGGGTGAGAGTAAATACTACAGAATTTCAAAATTATTTTTATTTGGTTAAAAAAGGTAAATGCCTAAAAATAACTCAATGCAATCTTTATTAAAGTATAGCAAGTTCAGAATCAATCAGGTTGATCATGCATTTGGAACTAATGGCAATGAAATTATTTTGAATGCTCTGGGTTTGTGTTTTGCTCTTGTTGTTTGTCTTTGCATATATAACTGCATATTTGCTGCCATGAGAGGCCTCTGGGGCTCTAGCAATTGTGAGAACAGTCACAGCAGTAATCTTCCATGTTTTAAAGTGGGAGCTTTTATTTCCATTTCTCTTTCACCATCAACCAGCAATGTAGTTGTGGGAATATCTCCCTCATATCTCTGTGTGTGACAATGACCCATGAAATGACACCCGTGATGGTAAGAGATGCACATGGAAGAGATATATCATATTTTTCTCTCTGAGATATCCCCTTTCTGATTTCTCATGGCATCCTTCTAGCCTCTGACACAAATGTCATCCTATGCTGATTCCACATGGCTGATCTTTAACTCTGGAAAAACAGCAGATGGACTACAAGGAATCCCTTGTAGAGAGCCAAGAAAAGAGAATTCATTGTTTGCACCTTCTCTGGATGAGCCATTTCAGAGTGCATCATGGATCCACCATGGAAACCATAGCAGACTACTGAGCAGTTGTAAAGTTTCTGCTTCATTTTAGTGATCTATATATTTGTCTATAAAATATGGTAATTGGTCCTCTAAGACTTAATAAAACCAAAGAACTTTGCTTTGCTATGTTTGACATTATGTGAACTAAAGTCCTAAATCACTAGAATTACATGAACAGTATAGGTGGAATTGTTATGGATACGTTCATAGATGAACTTAAAATTTCACATATTTCAGGCATAGGTGTCTCCTCAGATTGCAACCTTTTTTTTCATAAAATTCTCCAATACAAATCTAAACAGTGTTACCTCCCAATGAGAGCAGAGATAAACAGCATTACATTTCCAAAACAAGTGTTTTCAAGCAGAACAAGAACAACATAGTACAGGATGCAATGTCAATTGTTTCTGCATGTGGAAGACTGAAGAGCACTGAAAAGTGGAATACCACATGGTGGGTAGGGGTAGAGTTTCATAGCTGTGGGCTTATGTATCAGAATACCAGAAACCTTGACTATGCTACTTAGGAAAGCACAAATGGTCATTAACCAAGTAGGTAAACAACCTTCAAGATATACTTCTGACTTCACTTCTGTGCAACAAAGAAGAATTTTCAAGAAAGGGGGTTCACCCTCTTTTTCCAGTAACACATATCAGACCAGGGTTGTGAATGGCTGTAAAATGACTGCACAGTGCAGTGGAAAAAGCTTCCTATCAGTCTGCGTACTTCATTTTTGTGTGCTTGGCCTGTGGTCTCCATAGGCTGACTGACATGTCATCAGGACAATTAATCTCATTTTCTGCCTATTCAAAGATACCTTATGCTCTGCTAACAGCTATTTTTTTCCCAACGATGAAGGTTGCTCACAGCTGCTATCCTTTCTAGATCCTTGGCAGCTCCTCTTCTGTCATGCTGAGAACAAACACCTGGTCACATAACTGAGAGGCTACTGAACCCTTTGGAAGGATGACAGCTAAGCACCAGCTGTAATCACTAAAACAGTTCATCCATCTTTCATTCCTCTCTTCATCATTTCCTGAAATGCCTAAAGGAAAAAAGTGACCAAGAGTGGACTGAAGTAATTGTTCTATTAACCACGGCCTACTCCTAGCTGCCTTCTTTCCACAGGGAGGTTATAGCGTATGTGCCCTAAACCAGTTAGTTTCTGGGAGAACGTGGTCTTGCCATACTTGTACAGTATAGTTTAATTGGTACAGGTTAATTAGCCCCATAACATGCATACTTCTGATCCTAAAAGCTGTGTACTCTGTATAGCTAGAAAGACTGGGTGCAAGTGCTCTGTTTTGTTCTAGATCTTATGCCATTTCTATTCCTACAGTGCTAGAGAGTATTTACTGCAGTTTAAAATTTCCCTAAAAAATACCACGTTTCTAAATCCCATCCCAATCACTCACTCACTTGTCAACTTGTAAGCAAGCCCAGCGTTGAATGTTGTTTTAAGTCATAGTTAATAAAATGACAACTCAGGCCTCATCTTGAAACTTCAGGAAAATTTAATTAAGCTTTTTGGGTTCACTGAACTGATTTTCTCTGCTTACTAATATCAGTCAGTTAACTTAACTTTCTCTATTTTATCAAATAGAGAAAAAGAAAAAACACCCCAAAGTAGACTAGTAAGATAAAATAACTACCTTATACACTGTAGCTATAACTATTTCAAAGTCCACTTCTTTTAATGAGTTTATGAGGCAACTGCTAAATCAGCTGGTTGCTTGCTTTCTATCATGGAGTATTCATCTCATTCATTGTTTGCTCTTCTCAAGGTTTTGCCTGGTAGCAAACCTTTATCTAAGCTGCAGCTGATCCTATGCTGTAAGATTTTTCTCTTCTGTCACCTATTCCTTACTTCTCAAACTTCTGTCATGTTTGGTTAGCAAAGCCCTACTCCACCAGTTCTTTCTTGCTGCCCCTTCCCTAATCGCTGCTTGCTCAGCAATCTGTTTGGACTACTGCAGTTTTACTAATAGTTTCCGTTAATTCAGCTCTTAGAATACAAACATCACAGCCTATACAATATCACTTATCCATCTTCAACTGCTTTACTGGAAACTCTGAAGTAAAATATCCCACTTTTCTTTTTTCATAGCCCATAACTTTGCATCCACAGCACTACGGAATTGCTGCTTAAGGTGAGCATTTACCTCAAAAATAGAGTTGTGAGTTGGCTTGTATTTTCCTATGTTATTACAGCTTCAGACTATTCAGAACACTGTTCTCAGCCTTCTATGCTCTCTGAAAATCTCCTGTGATTTTCTTTGAGGATCCAACCATCAGGTCTAATTGAGAATGCAGAATTTCTACTCTGCAGTAGGGCTAGAGTAGTGTATGCAATAGGATGAACCCCATTTTATAATCTCAAAATTAATTTTGAGCAAGCTGAATGTGGAATTTCTTTATCTTCCTTTTTCTTTGAATGATTTATTCCATTCAAAATTCAGAAGACATCTGGTAAAAAAGTAGGTTTCCATCCAGTAGTAATTAGAAAACCAGTATCAGAATAAATTAGAAAGCCACCATATTTAGGCCATACTCTCTGACTTTCTCACTAATCTCAATTTAATCAATAGAGAGAAGGCCTACACTAATAATAGAAGTAGAAATAGTTGGTCAAAATATAGGAAAGCGAGCAAGGAAAGGAATCCACTTCAAATGGATGAATCAATGAAGGAGGAAAAATCTTGACTGTAGGAAGATTAAACATGTAATTTCATTGCTGTATCTGACAGGTCATAACATAGCATACTATGGACAGCCAGTTTAAGAGAAATGGAGTTCAACAGCATAGCACCACCATTCTCCTTTAACAACTCCTTGTTTTCAGATAGCATCAGTAAAAATGCCCTAGCCCTATGGCTATCACAAAATACCAGTTTGTCATCCCACTGAGAGTCAGCACAGTTTGGTCTGAACAAAAGTAGTGACATTGTACACTGAGGAGACACATTCATTTTTTAAGGTCATTAGCTTTCTCCTCCAAATTTGTGTTGCCTGGGCTGTTATGATAAAATAGTTTTTGCCTTCCTGGAAAAAACGTAAGCACTTGATTTTCATACAATTCCATAAAAGCCTCAGTATCTCCCATTACTGCTGTGATGAATCACAGACCTGTTTGATACTCCCTCTCAAACAGCCTCAAACCTTTAATGGATTAAGATATTTACAATTTATCTCACAGAAGTAAATTCCCTATCTCTATTGAAACTCAGAACTTGCTGCTGGGTATCATACACCTGGTTGTTTTCACATGCCATGTCCCCTGCACTGTTAGCTGGAGGTACTAATTTTTCCTTTCTTTGTCAGTAAGACATAATCTCTGGTTTCTGTGGATCTATTTTCTTTGCACTGGCACTGGACTGCACATGCTGTGAAGAACATATTTGTTAAGTCACCTTCGAAGTGAGAGCAAGATTTTTCTAAGCAAAGGCTGGCAAATATGAGCTCTGTATTCACAGTAATGACAGTGATGTTTCCTACCTCGAACAGTCGTCTTTTCCTGAGAGATCTCCTCATAGTGCATATGCTTTCTACAGGCATTGACTGGATCCACCTTTTTCTTGGTGTGAGTTGGCTATGATAACTGTGGGCTATGGACAATAACGCTGGCACAGACATCTGCTTCTATCAGCCTTCAGAAAGCATGAAAATGCTGGACTGCCCTCCTTTCAGCACTGACAGAGGGAGCACTTCATAGCGTGAGCTCAATGTGGAGAAAGACCTCTCAGAGAAAAAAAGTATGTTGTGTGGACTGCTATGTTCTGGTTTTATGCTATGTAAGAAATAGTGTCAAGGCTTGCATTAGCCCTGAGGGTGCTGATGTTTGACAACGGACAGACCCCTGCCTGATCAAGAAAAAAGTATACAGTTCTTTATACTATCTACCTGCTTTATTATCTTGATGCAGCTGAGTCTCACCCAGAATCTGATATCTTGCAAGCAGTGTACTTGAAATGCGATTGAATAGATAGTATGTGTTGAACAGACATTGCTAAATGGATGTGGCTACCATTTTTGCTGGGGGTGCCTTGTAGCTTCTACAGAGTAGCAACCAAGTACTCGCTGTAATTCTCTGAAGATCTGTCCTAGAACAAATTATTTAAGCCAGTTTGGTTTTGGCCCGTCTACTAGTGAGTGCTGTGCTCAGAATGGGAGTTTGGCATTCAAGAAGATATTTGGTATCATACCTTCAAAGGACAAGTGGTGAATCTTACTGATCTGAAATGACTGACAGTAGGTTGGGGCTTTAGTAAAAGTTTCTTGCAAGGAAACCACACTTCAGGTATACCCATGAGGGTACTTTAAATGCTGCAGTAAAGATCTGTTTGAAGCAGGCCATAATATGGAAGTATGCTGAAAATTTCTGTCAGAGGTATTGAGAGAAACTGCCTTATATGATGTCATTAATGTCTTGTAAAATGCAGTTTGGTGTTTA
>NW_009260028.1:1482307-1493352 GCF_000687185.1 Egretta garzetta | reverse complement strand
TATTTAAATTGGTTGCTAGGCTGGCTGTGAAGAAAAAAAATGTCTCCTTGAAGAAAATCTTACTTTTCATTCTTCATGAAGTTCTTGCTTGTTGAGATTTCTTCTTCAGCACGCTTAACTTAATTGAGTTTCTAAGAGTAAAAAATGTTTTGTTGAAGATGTGAGACTTAATAACCATTTAAGGTTAAGTTATGTTTGGAGGATGAATATGCCATATGACACAGGTATTTTAACTTAACCTCATCTCCTTATTCAGAGGAAATACTGTTATACATACAACAAACCTGGTATACTTACAAACTGACACTTATCTAAACCAAATAAACAGTGACCGGTATGTACATTTGGCTAATACTTACCATGAATCTGAACATGGATTTCCCTGGAGTAACATCTCAGTTGCATACCATTTTGAGCTTAAACTCTTAGCAAGAGCTCCTTTTGACTTGTGTAGCAAGGAAGTTCAGCATACTCATTCACAGTGCTCTCACAAAAATGTAACTCTTGATCAGTTACTGCCAGCTTGACCTTGAAGTCTTAATTATTAAATTGTTTTATACTATTCCTTGCAGAGATGACACTTGCTCATTAATTTTTCTTCGTTCTTATTCTCAAGATATTCTTCACCAAAGGACTAGCCATTTTATTTGGCTACTTATTTTCTTGATTTACAGGTTGCTTATATAGATTATAGACTGTCTCTATTTAGGGCATTAGAATTTATCACTTAGATGCAGCAAATAGCTACAAGTGTGTGGTCGTTTACTGTCCTGTAAATGATCCTATTTGTCACAGCAGTTAGCTTGAACTGGGGGGATGTAACCTCTGAATGCTGCGTGCTTTCCATAGCAAAACTTGTTAACAGAATGCAACTACTTACTTCTGCTTGCCCTGAATGGATGTGGCAACAGCAGTAATATCCAGTAGCTGTTTAATATGATGTTGCTTGTGTTAGAAAAACAGGAAAGGAAAGAGGAATTGTGAGCATATGTGAAGAAAGTCCAGTCTTCATATGTGATTACTTTTCTTTTAACTCTAGCTGTCTTTTTCCAGAAGTTTACAAACAGAGGAGCCTTGAGAATTATGTTCACATGAAGTATATGTTGAGTTTTCCTTGGTGGACAGTATTTTCTGCACTCCTTACTCTGTGAATCCTCCTGAGCAATATAGGCAGGGATGAAGTCACTACTTGCCTGCTGGTCAATATAAAACAGTTCTGTTCAAATGGTTTTCTCCCTGTAACCTCTGTATTTACTCTTTCACAAATCCATTGCTTATTTTAGTTTGTGGAAATGTCTCTTTCCTTTTTTTTGTTTTGCTTGGCCTTAAGTGCTCCTTCTTCAGCATCCTAGGAGAGGCTAGGGACCCTGGCCACCCCCAAAGGAGAGGGTATTTTATTCTAGGCTAGTCAAAAGGGCAAATATAGGGCCACCCACATGTATTTTTTCTTGTATTTCTTGTCTCTCCCTTCTCGAACATAAAAGATGCATCACTACATATAAACCCCAAGGCTTTGTTTCATCACCATCCTCCCCACCCCAGAGACTGAGGGAATTTTCTCAGGGTGTCCAGAGAGAGAAAGTGAGGGACATGGTCAAACCATCACCCTCCAATATGACAATGCACTCACTTTGTCTTCTGGAACAGGAGCTGGCTCCAGGACTCTTGTTTTAATCATATGCAACATAAACCATTCTGGAATTGTAATAATATCTCTCTGCTGCTTCCCTAGCAGATTTAGTATCTCATTCTTCAGATGAAATACTGTATTTGTTGAACTTACCTGTGACTGTTCGACTGAGAACTGAGGTTATGAAAACTGCTTACCTGCACTTCATAAAGAGCATTCGCAGTCATTTTAAGAGTATCTTGGTTATTCAAGTCTTGCCTTCTGAATATATTGTGGGTATGGAACAAACAAATCTCAATTTTCCTTTAAAATTTCATCAAAGGCATAATTCTCAGAAGACACTAGTTTTCTGGCAGTCCAGGAGTGCCATCCACAGGATGAAATTCATATTTTTGTGCCACTTAATTTCTTTGATACTTTGACGTCAGGAAAAAAATAGTTTTAAAAAAATAAAATTCAGCAATTTAATTTTGATATCACTTAATCATTTACATTTCAACCAAATAGAAAAAAGTTTCTCTCAGATAATCTTCCCCTTTCTTCTGGAATTGGCTTACAGGAAAAAATATGATTTAGATCTTTAAACTGTTGATAATAAATTTTTAACAGTTTATGAAAAGTTAGTGGTACAAATATACTACAGTTTGTTCTCCCACCAAAATAACTTAGATATTGCATATTTTATTTCAAAAACTGTCCTGTGATCCTGATACAGAACATACTACTTCTGTATTTGTTGAAATCACAAGAGGAAATACCCCTTTGCCCAAGGAGAGTTTATTGGATAGTAAAACCATGAACTTCTCCAGGTCTGGGTTATCTAGTTAAGATGACAGGTTATAAAAGCCAATTTTCCAAACTAAGGTGATATTGTCTGAGGTAAATATTTAAATAAGAAAACAGTAATTCCTTTGGCTATATTCCACTATTGAGTGTAATGCTGTCTTAATAAACTATAATGAGAATAAAAGAAAGGATGGGGATTTTGATAAACGTAGAAGTCAAAAATTTACCTCTCAAGTAGAGAGAAATCTGCCAGTAGTATGGAATATGCTTATTAAAAGGTAACTGTGCAGGAGCTCTAGTAAATCCTCTGTCACATCTTTCAAAATACTTGTGAGTTAATATTTACTAGAATATTTTCATAATATGAGTCCACATACAGAAATTACTTAAAACTACATTTTTTTCAACATGAGAAACCATTGAAATGCAGCTTCATGGTATTGTTGCCACAGTGAGTGGCAAAATCAGGCTCTGGAGGGGAGTCACAAATTATTTTGAGGGTTATTTTACCATTTGTGAAGTTTGTACCATAGTTCTGGAATTGCTGGCCTGAAATTTTTGTAAGCCTTCTGCTATTAGCTGCAATGAATCAAGAAATGGACAGATGCTCAAGGTCTCCTTAATATCACAAAAAGTTTTCCTTGTCGTTTCCTTTCCCTGTTCTCTTTCCTCCATTACTGTTTTCTGTGCCTATTCTGTTTTGCCAGCTCACTCTAAACATGCTTTCTTTCATTCCCTCTGTGTATATTTGTTCTACTACCTTCTCTGTTTCTGTTTACCACAAGGGTATGTGATGCTTTTTCTGATATGAAAAAATAACGAATGACTTCTAGTCAGTACTTTCTGAATCTTTTTGTTCATTTCTTTGACCTTGAATTTACTTTATTTTAGTACAATTCCTAACACAATAAGTGTAATTATGTCCCCACTGTCTGAATTTTTCCCATATTGTATGCTTTTTGTGTAGTTAGGTCAAGCACATCAAATTTTTTTTCTAGTCTACAAAATATGTTCCAAAAGATTCCAAAACAGAAGTGATATAATTTTGTTTTGAGAAGGGAGTGGGATTAGAATATTTTTGCTAAAGCTAAACGAGGAAACTAAAGACCAATAAGCATTTCAGCTGCCCAGTATACCTTGCAGAATTAACCTTCCATGATTATTTAACCTTCTGTGCTCTCAGTTGAAAGTAAAGTTGAATGAGATGAGATTGCTTAAGTGCAATTGTACATACATGTAGAAATTTAGTTAGGGGACTGATCCAAAAATGCGCTATCTGGTGGGTCTAATTCCTGGCTGAAACTGCAGAAGTGGTAGTTTCAGATTTATTTATTAGGCAAAGATGACCCAGGAAAGAGGGCAGAAAAAAATCACTATTGGTCCCATAATCTTTTTGTGCAGACCAGGATTTTAGCATATCCTCCCTGCAAAGTGTGGCCCAGAAAACTATGCTATTTTTTTTTATTTGTCAAACTTCTGGTTACCATTGCACAGGTCAGTGCTTAAATAATGCATCACTTCAAGGGTTATTCTCCCTGCTTCATTTCTCACAGATAGTAAGTTCTGGTATCATGGGAGTTCTTTGTTTATGCTATTAATCTCTATTAAATTCACTTCTGAAAATGGAGAATAATCCTGGAGTGTGGAGAAAAAAATATCTCAACAATTTTAAGCATTTTTCTGGGCTTCAGATGTTTTCCAGCTTTTTTTTTCCTTGAAAAATCTCTATAATGTTTATTCACTAGACTAGCAACTCCTCACATCTGATTGTTTCTTTCTGCATCCTCTGCAGTCTTATTCTTTGATACCCAACTCTGCAACCAACTGAGTTTGTTTAGAAGTATTAAGATCTTAGCATGTTGCCATCAACATGTATTAAGCAGACCGGAATGTCTCATTTTGTCTTCACTTTCATATGTCTGTCATTGTTGACAGTCTCATATTTGGCTTCAAGCTTTTTATAGCTTGGGAGCTCTTATTCTGTGTTTACATGGTATTTACTACAATGGGATCTTGGCCCTTAATTAAAGATGCAAAAAACTACAGTAATATAGGTGACAGATAAAACTAATAAAACAACCATTCCCAGAAACAGGTACCTCTTCCAGGATCATAGGGGAAGGCTAGAAAGAGATAAATATAACTGTTCATAGGTACAAGATTTAAATCAAAGGTGCTCTGAGATACTCAGGTGTTATGTTCTATGTGAAGAATGTATAGGGGCTAAGAGAACAGCGCAGCTTCTGTTGTATCAGCAGTACACACTAAAATGGTTTGCTATCATTTTAACATACAGAACATAACCACAGAGAATTCTGCCAGCCTCGAGTTTCTGAGCAAGCTACATTTATTCCGTGATCAAATATTGATATGATGAGAGATCATGCTCTTTTCTGAAATCCCATTAGTAACCTGTGTACTGGGGGAAGGGGGGGGAAACAGGACTCCAGAATTATTTTTAAACTTGACCATTTTTGAAATTCTTGGCTAAGATATCTATAAATAATACATATCTCAGGCCCAGCATAAAAAAATCAAATTCACTCTGAGCTTACGGTCTTGACTAAAAACAGATTGCGAATGGTGGAGGAGGTGTGATTTGCTCAGACTTTCAGGACAGATCACAGCATTATGGAACAGAAATGCTGATGACTTTCAGAAGGTCTCATTTGAGAGTTAATCTTCAAAACTGACCTTCCCAAACCTGACAGGGGAGATGAGCCCATTGAATATTAACCAGTTTCTGCAATAAGGGCAGGGACTGCTGGGGAAGGTTTAAGGCTTCCAGGGATTGTCATCTTTGTTCACAGGGTTTAAGGCTGAGTAAATGAACAGGAAAAGTAAAAAAGAAATTACCCACTAGGCCAAGGACAGATTTATTTACTCTACAGGCAGTACAGAGCACGGTGCATTATAAGCATGTTTAACAGGTTGCTCGGGAACCATCTAAGACTTTTATAACATGATATGCCAACCTTTGCTCAAATTTGTGCAATACCAGTCTGGATGCAGCTGTTCCAAGGGCTCCTTATCTTGCCTTTCCACCTGGTCTGTGAATGCAACAATTATTAACAACTTTACTCTCTTGCTACTAATGACAACTAATAATAAAGTCAATATGAACGTTCATAATATTATTATTTGTTCTAAACACAATGCCATCTATGCACCAGAGGAATGCGAGGTCCTATTTTACAGAGCATTATTGCCACGGTTCATTTGAATATCTCAAATTTACAGGGCAATGTACTCTGTAAATTAAGCTTTATTTTATGAACTCATTAGCAAAAATAAAACCAAACAGAACAAACAATGTCTCAATTCCCTTTGTACAGACTAGTTTAACATGTGAATTCACTAATTCATTATTTCTTTAATTCATGAATTCTCTTACAAGTTCTCTAATTCCTAACTTGCACATCTATGAGCAAAATGGTTCTCTAGACGATGGTGAGAGTGATCATTCTTCCTCCTCCTCCCCTGCATCACTCCGGGAAGCTTGAAAGCCTCTGCAGTCTGGCTGCTGTTACTTTCAGCTTGGAAGTTTGGTCTATGCGATACCCATTACTTAGTGGAGTCTGAAGAAACTTCCAGACAATTGCTGTACAAGAGTGCAAGAGGTGACATCTGTAGGAGACAGCAAGCTGCTGGTGATAACAGCAGATAGAGGTCACTACCTCTATCCCTTCCTGTCCATTGTGTCCTGCCAACCTGTTGCTCTGGCTTTGACCTAATGGCACTGCATCTGGCATACACCAGGTCTTAGCATGAGCTGTATGTTAGGCCAAAACTGAAGCAGGAGCTGAGTGAACAGAGTTACGCAGTCATGAGTTGTTTCAATAGCCCAGATCCTGGAAAGAAAGGACTCATAGAGTTCACAAGTTGCTTTGAATACGACCTAATGCAATATAATGTGTAAGTAATGTAGAGAGCAAGAACATTCAGTCAGGAAAAGAGACTAACAAAAAAAAGCGTTAGTCAAAAAAAAGAGGACCATATTTCTTTGGGGAAGTCATCTTAATTTTTAGTGGAAACAAAAGTGTTGAAAATCTTTGGTGAAAACTAAAAATATTTAAGTGGGAAACCTGCATACAAAATCCAAGGTCTTGTCATGTGGAAAACCTGACTGAAATGTGAAGATATGATTGATCTTTTCCAGAATTCCTATGAAACCACATAGCTCATTCCCACTGTATTTATTTAGTTTCATTATTAGAGGGAAGGAACATTCTTTCTTATTTTCTGTTCACTATTGTGCATTTTTGTAATGTTCGGTACTTTTTATGCCTGATACAATACCCTTGTTTTTATCTGTAGTATTATAGAGGAGAAATGTGATGTTAGCTGAAGTTTGATGACCCCAAATACAGTTTTTGTTCATCTATTTTCTTCAAGTCCTATGTCATGGTCTAGAAGCCTTAATTTATGTTAAAAGAAATTAAAAAAAAAAAAAGGTGATTAGTGGATATCACAATGCCTGGAGAGTCTGAAGACATAAAAAAGCTTCCTTTTGTATCCCAAAGGTGAGTGTGTTCTTGGTGCACTTTTATACAGTTGATAAAGAGTATTTTTTCATAATCTGATCTCTGACTGATATTAGCAGAGTAGTATGGAAGGATGGGAAAGTCCTGAAAGACCAGAACGTTGCCAGGAATGCTAGCTTAAAATGCCTTTGAGATCCATCATATGTGCACATCCAACATAACCCTTACTAATTCTGTATAAACCTAAATTTTGCTTATTCTGTTCAGTAACACTAAAGCCTGTCTTCAATGAGTCATCAATGTTACTAATAGTATCCATCCATTTGAATATCTTAGTAAAGAAAGATAGCAAGTTAGTTTGATGAGACCTAATTACTATGAATGTAAATGCAACTGGCATTGTAGATCATCAGGCTATTCAAATATTTGTGTGCTAGTTTGAGTGCTCTGCTTACCAAGGTGCCCCTAAAGAATCACTAGCCAAAGAAACCCAGCAGACTCTACAGCATTAGTGCACTTCAGTTTATGATGTCATTACATTTTCAGAAAGAATTTGTGGGGCAGCTGGGGAAAAATGTCTGAAATTCTGTAACTGGTAGACTGTGCTAAATTTGTAATAAACGTGAAAATGCCCATCTGACAATCTTTGGCTTTTCAGATAGTTAACAAATGTGTATCTCAAAAGGTATATCTTATCCTCCATTATTTTGCATGAAAAATGTGGGGAGTTTGTGAATTTTATCACCTCATGTGAAATTTATGTTTTTAAAGGTCTTTGGAGTGGAGATTATAACAGAATGTACTTTATCGAAGGGTAGTTAAATCATCAACACATTCTTGTTGAGTGTCTGAGATAACATTCCTGGTTTTTACTGCAGTGTTAGACAGTTTTTATCTTCCAGTGGTTCCTCAGTTAAAGTACCATACTTCCCAAAATCTAGTGGGAAAATTATTCTCTTACATTATACCATTTTCTGTGCCTATGGATTGAAATTAAATTAAATTAAATTAAAATTTTAAAAGAATAGCTGAAAAGATTGTTGGTTATAGTAATGCTTTCTCTATTCAAATGAGAATTCAGAAGGACATTCTGTTCTTCTCCAGACCACATAGGGGGGCCTATATGTATTCTATTAGCCTCAATATGCTCTGGAAGTGTTTAAAAGAACACCAGATAGCCACTTCAGCCTCTTCAAAACAGCCATTTTAGAAGTAGTATTCCAATACATTATTCTGTAACTGAGATATCATAACTGACCCGGGAAATTCTGACACGGGAAAGCTGGAATGGCAGCTGGTCAATGACTGCTCAGAACTCTGACAGGAGCTGCAGTTGTCTGCTACCATGGGCAATGCCAACATACATTTTCTTCATAGACTGATTACTTACCTTTTCAAGGCAAGTCCATTTTTGTCATCTCTTGACTGTATTTGGAAGCCTGTCTTCAGAAAGTAAGGTCTATGCTTGTTAAAAACTTTGTTAATTTTAGTGTATATGTATTCACAGACAGTTTTTACCTGTTTGCATTTATATGGATGAAAGACTTATTTTTCCTGCAACGGCCACGGGCTGATCAAAGTTAATATTTTTTACATAATTAGTGGTAGCCCAGTGAGTGATTTTCCTATCAGAGAGAGTGAAAACTTGGAGCCCTTCGTGGTATGAATTTTGGGGGAGAAAGGAAGAGGAAGGAGAGAGAGAGTTTTTCCAAGTTAAATAGTGTCACTTAAGTAAGAGAAACGTTAAGTAATGTCCTTTTTTCCAATCTGAGCTAGTTTATTCTTCTAGATTCATTACTGACTGTATGTTCTAAATCTTCTCTTCCAAAGACATTCTTAGAAAAGAGAATATAACCTATCATTTTCCATATGTACATCTTCTGGATCCCCTGATGGGAGTAGCCTGACTGTAGAAGAAAAGCTGTTCCTGCTGCTTTGCAAAAGGTAACTAATTACAGTGGATTTAAAAGACATAAAAAGATTTTTTTGATTCTACTTTTAGCTATTAACTTTAGCAAAAATCAACTTTCCAATATAAAATCAGGTATCTGGTGTTTCTTCAGTTTTTCTTCTGGTTTCTTGAAAACATTAGAGTCAGTTGGTGTTCTAAGGATTACTCCAGTAATTAAAATAGACATAATTTATATTTGGAACAGAATATTTTCTTATGGTAGCCAACGAAAAATTCTTTTTTAACAACTCCTGAATGTATTATCATAAAGTATACATTATATTTAGAGATAGCACAAACAAAAAATGGCAACAGTGATTACTAGATGAACCTTAGGACAACCTCACATAACCCACTTAGAACTGTCGGTAGTATCTTTTTATTCTAGGTGTTATTTGCACTGCCCTGCTTGTGGAGGGCATGGCTGGGCTGTCCTTGGCCTGAGTGGGGCTGAGCTGGGTTTACCAGGCACCCCATGGCCAAGTGCCCATTGCCCAGCCTGCCTGAGCTCCAGCTCCGTGAGTGTTGCTGGGGAAGGGGCTGACAGCCCCAGGCAGTGCCTGCCAGACAAATGGTCCCTGGGGGCACTGGGGGGCTGCAGGGAAGCTTTCACCCCTTCCTTAGAAGCAGGAGGGAGGGAGCAGGTGGGGAAATGTATATCCACCATCAGCATCAGTCTCCTGAGAAGAATTCGCGATGCTGATGTCACCCTGCACCTATCTGCTTTAAGAAAACTGCCACTGTTGCTCCTAGCAGCCAGAGGAAAGGTGAGCATAATGCACTAGAGGCAGAGATGGCTAGCAAGTCTTCCTGTACAACTCTTGGAAGGGTATTATTGTCAGTGAGGTTTTTTTTACTAGTTTGAACTGTGAGCATTAGTATTTTGTAACTGGATTAGCCACTACTTAATTTTCATTAGTGTGTTAAGGTTTTATTAGGCTAACAATAAATTCTTATCCCAATGTATAAGGTGTGGCCCTTTCCACCCATAACAAGGTCTTTAACAGCGTACACTGCCATTCATACTGAAGTTGTGTACAAAGCAATAAGGAAAAAAGATTAACACATCTACTTTGAAGTCACAGCAAATCCTGAGCCAAAATCAAGGGATAGCAGGACCTAGGCACTAAGAGATGAAGATGGGGAGATGAGTGTATATGAAACTTCAGAAGAGTTTACATGTACTAGTGGAACCTACAGCTATATCAGCAGACTCCACTTGCCCTCATTGCAAAAAAAACCCAAAAACCAAACCTTAATTTAAAATAAGGCTGAAGCAATAGAAGAGTAAGAAAAAGACACAAATAGATACATGAGTTACAGAGATACTGTTTATAAACTGACAGCTAATTTTCCTCTAATTTTCCTTCTAATCAAAGCCCTTGTTATTGTTGGGGATGTCAATAGCTTCTGAGATATCAAGGACATTTTGCAGATGATTTGCGGCTATTTAGCTCTCCATGCTTCTTGTTCAAAGGTTAAGATAAATCAGCTGAGTTTTCTTATTTACTAATTAATTGCAGCCTGTCAGCTTAAAACCCCTTAGCATTAAGAAATAATTCTTTATGAAATAAATCTTTATGAAGTGTCTATCTTCCTCTTTGTGGCTTCTAATTGTGGCCTAACTTTATGAAAACATGCAAATGGAAAAAGCATGGGAAAATAGGGTGGAATTTGTTGTGGAGCTAAAAAATCAGTGAATTTGGAAGACACAGTGATCTTACTAGAACTGACCTGGGGACGGGGGGAGCAGGCTGGAAGGTGACAATATAATAGTGCTGGGAGATGCACCAGGTTGAATTTTGTCATTACCATGGAAAACTTGTCCTAATTTAATATCAGATCAGGTTCTTGCCTCTGCAGCTGTGAGAAGGTCATGTGGTAACACCAGAGAGTCAACAGCCTAGAGGGACCCTTCCAGTATTCCAACAGGCAGTTACAGTTTCAGTATCCAAAACCTTTGAAAAATGGCGATATGAGCAAGAGTGAGTGGAAAGCAAGAAACAGGCAAATGTAGTCAGAGTACAACTGGATTCACTTACCTATATTTGAGAAATTCTCCCTAGAAATTATTTTTCAAGCAGCAATTTAATTTGGCAATTAAAATGAACAAACTAACTAGTGCTATCAGTTCACAAACAGGTTAACTTTTTTTCTTGTAATTAATACCCTTTTTTGAAACCCATGTGACCGG
>NW_009260028.1:1468198-1482212 GCF_000687185.1 Egretta garzetta | reverse complement strand
CTGGGACAGCTCTCATTCTGTTCTGCCCAGGAATAATGATCTACACAGAAATCCCCTCTGTCATATTCAACCTTTTTCCTCATCTTCCACTGAGCTTGGTTGGACTGTTAAAAATCCTGTAGAGGAGAATACATGAAATTGTGCATAAAATCACCACCATGATGAAGATGTTGCCATCTTAGAAAGCCTTTGGGGGTATTTCTGGGTTTTGTAAACAAGGTTTCCATGAAGAGAAAAATTGGAAGCTTTATATTTCAGTACTGGAAATCTGAGTGATTAAAATCCACTGTATTCATACATTGTGTACTTCACATGTTGGAAGTTCATAAAATAGCAATATTTGCACACATAGTGGTAAAGCAGAACCTAAGAAATGCTTATCTCATTTTCATGTGCAGTACTGAAGGTGAGAATTAATGCTGCAAAAAAAGTATCTCTGTTTCTGAATAAAAAAGCACACTAGTTTCTACTCCTTTTTAATCTTTCTTAAACTGAAAAATTTCAAAAAAAATAATCTGAATTATTTTTTGTTGCTATGTTACTTTGTTTTCAAGGATTTGAATGGAAAGTGAATTTTTCAGATACATAGACGGATGTGTTACTGAAAGATTCATACCCAAGGGGTTCATGCAGCCATCTGGAATGTGTTGTTTTTCCTGATCTTTTTATGAAGATGCAATCATTTTATCAAGAAGGAGAATTGTTCTCGCATAGCATATGTGATCATCAGTTTCCAAGCGAATGAAAGAACCAAATAATTTTGGTAATTACTCAGAGACAAAAATGTAATGCTTAAAGCATAACTGGAACAATTTCTGGTAACTGCAACTTTTGTCAGAAACAAAGTTTGTTTGCAGCAGTTTTCTAAAGTAACAATAACAACAGAACAGTGAAAGCAGTGCTCTGGAGCAGGGAATCAAGGCTGTCACTTTCAGAAATATACTTTATTGTTAAATTCTTCCAATTTTATGTAGCTCAAACTGAAATCTATTATTTCTATCAAAGTTGCATCGACTCAGTATAGTCAAAACCAGGGTAAAACTGTAAATTGTTGAAGCATCCCAAAAAGCATACATGTGTAATGTATAGCTGCCTACCCACAGGTTAATTAACTACACCCAGAACACAGCTTACTCTGGGAACGCTTCTGTGTGTTTTGCTTATTCTAAGCTGATGGTGCAGTACTAGGAACAGCAATAAAGGTGCTCTTGTCAGAGCTGCAGCCGGAAAGCCAGGTTTGTTACGTTTGTCCTTTTTTCTTCCAAATAGTGGAGGAAAAAAATGAGATTGGTGAAGAGCAGCACTGCCCTCACGTGGCCAGATTAGTCCTTCACAGTGGTAAGGATTAGTTTTTCCTTCAACACTTGGAAGAGGATTATTTGAAAAGCAATGCCTAGAACAGTACTGCCAGCAAAACATGTGTGCATGGGATTGAAACTTTTAAGTTAGGGTTTGAATATGAATAATTAATCCCTTTTTTTTGTTGTTTTACAGAAATCTGTAAAATATTTCTATGCAAGATTAGAAATCCCTGCAAAATAAAAGTGGACTAAATTTGTCTTTGGTAATCTACAAACACTACAGTGTCAGTAAAGATGAGTTCACTTGCTTCATGTCTCATTCACTATCTCATGAGTTTTATTCTCTGTCTCACCAGTTTTTGACTCTGACATGAAGCATTTAATTAGAACTTGCCATTAATCTGTTTAGAATAAAATATTCAGCTGTTTGAGATCTTAATCTTTTAGTCACTGGACAAAGCACAGTAGATACTAGCTCAGATAAATAGCAAAAATATTCCTATTTGAAACTAATCAGAAAATGCAGGAGAATAGACTGTGTATATTTCAACTTTGTATATATACAACTATGTTTACATAGAAATAATGTTGTTAAGCAGTTGTTTCTGCTTAAATGTAATCCTTATGAAACCCTTCAGCAGGCATTCTTCCAGTTACCAGACCACTGATGGCAGTCTTCTGAGAATGGATTTCCAAACGCTTTGCATCCGCCTTGTAAAATTTTATTATGAGAAAATTTCACGTAAAACAGAATCAGAAGTCTACTTAAGTCAAAACATCTGACTGACCCAATCTACCCCCTCTGCTATCCTAGGAAAACAAAATGAAAGAGATTGTTCTGAGTGAATTCTTCTTGAATTGTCCATGTTCTAACTTCTCTGTTTTCCTAACATCTCTGTTTCATTTAGGATGCTTACAAGTAGTTGGAGTATTTTTGCCATTGTTTTTTTTTTGATGTTTGTTCTGGGAATTGAACCTGTACTGATAGATTTGTGGTTTTCAGCCAGTTGTGTCTTCCTTTTTTCTAAATATATTACATGGTATTCCTTCTGCAGTCATTTAGCATTTGTATTTTAAGTTTCCTTTAGTGTGGTGTTTTGGGTTGTTTTTTAAGTACTTTAAGAAAAGAGTTCCTCATGTCCAGTTAGCTGAAAACATTAATTAATCCAAACTACTCTCTAACCTGTTTTTTTCCCCCATACTTCAGGCTGAGGCCTTGACCCCCTCTTGTTAATATTTACTTCTTCAGACATATGAACATGGCCGAAATTCCTAATGAAGGAGTAATATTTACTCCTTTGCTCTTTTTATTGGCACATCTTCCCTTACAAGCGTATTTTTCAAGCTGTAACATAATTTTTACCCTTCTATATTCTCCCTGGCTGAATGGAAATTTCTCAGGAGGATTTTTTACTCCCCTTGTTCTTCACTTAAAGTCTGTCTTGACTTTACCAGGTCAGCGATGACTGGTACTACTATGTCAGTAGTAAGATGGATGGCATTTCTGACTGTGACATAAACTTGTGTTTCTTGTCCATCCACGTGCCATCTGTTTTACATTAAGAAAAAGTAAGCAAACACGCCGCATATGATCTTTATTTTTGGACAGATCTTTAAGTCTGCCATTATCATATCACTGTCCCCTAGTACCTTAGTTTTCTTGACAGATTTCTACTTCCCCTTGCCCATCTTCTCAAAAGATGTAAACTCTTACTGGAAATCTTACAGTGCAACATCCTTTTTCTTAGCATGTTTTCTACTTTAATTTACTCATTCATGTTGGTTGCACGTAATAGACAGGATTAAGCAAAGCATGATAGAACATGCTTAGCTTTAAGCATATGTTTCCATGCTTTATTGAATCGAAGCTAAAATTATGAATCAAGTTTAATTACTCTTGATGATTTTCCAAATGTTGTGGCAATATGTTTCCCTCTACAATTAATTTGTTTAGTATTCATGAACATGCAAGTTATTTTAAAACCATTCTCAAGTTGATCACCAGCACATCCCACCTAAACACTTTTTAATACATGGGACTAAGCCTCACTGGTTTTTAAGTAGACTGATTAGTTGAAATAATATAGAGACTTTTAATGTGGCTTAGGTTCTCTTTAAATATTGACAGGAGTTCAAAAATAAGCTGACACTTTTATAAATAGAGTAACTGAACAATATGCATTACAGTTTGTTAGAAAATTACTTTTAAACTTGTTTTCTTAATTAAATATGTATTTAAGAAGTTGTATATGGGTATAGATTTTAAATGCCAATGAAATCTGGGATATTCACAGTGAATTTATATTTTAAGTAACTTCTATGTAATGTAACAGAATTCAAATACAAGTATGATTTTTGATTTTTTTAAAATATAATCACCATTGTGTGATCTCCTAGGGCTTGCTTCACAACCAGCTGATATCAGATGCTAGCAATGGTGGTGTCAGTCTCTCCATTTGAGCGGACTTTGGATCAGGCCTATTAAAGGCAATTTCCAACTATGACCAAACGGATTTATAAGAGTTAGGTGACATAATTCCTAAAAAAGCAATGGTCTTTTCCTAAAGAAATAAATGCACTACACCCCTAAGTTTAGCTGATCCTTCCAGATATTAGAACAGACAAACTAATTATGTGTGTCTGTCCATTTTGGGTGATAAAAGGGACATACCTCCTTGCTATCTAAATGCCAGTATACAAAAAAAGACCTAATGAAGCTGAACCCACAGCTCCAGGAAAGAACATTTTAGTTCTATTATTCTGCAAAATTGCAAGAGGACTAATACAGCCTGGGGAAGATTGTAAAATGAATTATCCTTAGCTGCACTTTCCCTTATGGCCTGATTCCAAAGCAAAGCACTTTCCTTTCATTCCCTATAAATACCTTTTCCTGTCATGCCCTGGTTTATTTCACTTTAGGGACATGATCAGCTTTTATCTGCTTTTAAAGATCCATTTCTGACAGCAGGTAACGGCATTTGGAACCTTTTGCCTTCACTATCTCTTTAGACTTTTAGTGCCATGAAATTGGTCTTTTTTTTTCCTTCCTAGTTTGCAGATAGTGAAAGCTGATTCATCAGCTTCCTTGATGTTTCCCATTGGGCACCAAGAAATGACCAGGCAAAAAGCCAAGTCTGAATGAGATCAACATAGAGATAAAAAAATCAGCAATGTTGGTTTTTTTTCTTTTTCTTTTCTAAACTTTTCATTTAGTTGGAATTCCATAAAGACTCTACAAGGTACGAAAAAATCTAAAGTCCTCCTTTCCTGTGGATGGAGGACACACTCTATAATTAGTTTAGTCAGTCAATTTGTATACTGTGATATCTAAGTTCAAGGGAGCAGTGAAGGATTCAGGGTGCTTGCAGGGCTACCAGATTCTCATTCCCTATAGAGTCCACTGAATTGATTCTGCATATAGATCCCGAATGTCTCCTTTATCCATGCTACTTAATCTATGTATCTGTTCATCAGCACCAGAATCCCCTAGATCATCTGCCTGGATACACTTTGATGTTCGTAGACAGCATCAGGAGTCCATGTGCTGTGTTCTGTGAGCAGTTTAGTGGTATGGAGTATGGATGGATGAATGGTATGGATTAATGTGCTCTGACCCCTCTTCAGTCATGACTGGCATAGCTGAGCCAGTTGCAAGGAGCACAATTTTAATTTGATACAGCCCGTTGAACAAAAATGTCTCCTTTAGAGAGCTCAGAATGCACTTACAAACTTTAAAAAGTTGTGTGACTGAGAGAAGTGTGTCTGGGGTGCAGTTTTTATGGGCTTTACCTAAATCTGCACTTAACCCTTATGAGTAATAGAAGGATGTCATGCACGGTATTAGTACAACTAAAAATAAGCTGTTTCCCACTTACATTGAAAGTCAGCCTAATATTCTGTTATATATTATCTTTGGGCACTGCTTATGTTATAGAATGAAAAATTATGCCAAAAAAAGCTGTAAAAGAGACAAGAAAAGTTAGATTAAAACAGTTAATAATTTCTTGGAGAATATTAGATTTACAAAATTAAATAAAGGATAATTTTTCATTAACATTTAATCTAATGTTCACAATTTTCTTTTTATTAAAGATTTTTTAAAAGTTCATGTCTACTTAAACTATAATCATCACAGTATATATAAAGTACTATGAAAAATAAACACATTGATTGGAAATACATAACATTTGACTAAATTTCTAATTTTTAATTGGTATTAAAGACAAAATATTAATATCACTGAAATAGCTGTGTCATCATTAACTCAATTGAAGTAATTGGGGTATGAATAAGAAATAATAGAATATTAGAAACTAAAATTTGCACACAGAAAATTTGAGGAAAACATTTGAAGCTTTCTGGTGTGTATTTTCCTGAGAAAACTCTCTTAATTTTTAGTATATATGATAATGAAGGGAAATGTTCAGAAACTTTCAGAAGTTCTTGGAAAAGTTCCTTTGACATACCAGGAGCCAAAAATCTGTGTAGATTAACCACTCCTTGTAAAAGAGGGCTTTTCAAAAGATACATCTTAAGGTGTCTGAAAATAGACTGCTGTCAGGCAGGTTCCAAAATTGTCACTACTGAAATGGTGACCAGTGAGCACAGGGTACCACGCTACAGTCAAGTGTCTGTTTAAAATTTCTCCACTGCGCAGTGAAGCATCACTATGAAAGCTAAACAGAAAAGATGGTCAATGTAACTATAGCACAATGAAGAAATCCTAGTGGTTCACAAGGTAGTATGAAACCTCATCACTGAGAATAAAAAATCTTGCTTTCTAATCATGGAAGAAGAAAACTATGTTTTACTTGTCTGAGTTAAAATAAGAATAATGTGAACAGAATAAAATTCAATTATAAACAAAGTGGCTGCCTCCTGATACCTAATATGTTTTTTCCAAGGGGTGGCAAATTGAGCAAGGAGCATTATTTTTAACCTAGGAAAGACCTTGAAATTGAATAATAAAGAAGTTTTAGTTTGCAAAAAATGTCAAATCCTCTTTTAGAGATGCGCTAATCTGCACAAGAAAATTCACAAGGGCTAAAGAGCGACTAGTAAGCAGTTCTCTTTTCCAGAACAAGGGCCAGAACTAAAGGTTTTGGTGCAGCTTCCTGAGAAATGAAATTTAACTCTGTTACTTAACAAATTATGCATAACATCTGACATATAGTAGCCTTAACACCTTGGATTTTAATGCCTTAGAGCACATACCAGACAGATTTTCTTTCTTTTTTTGGTGAAGGGCTATACATAAAGCTGGAAAGTGTATCACAGTGAGTACATATAAATATATCTAACTCAACCTATGGGGCAGAGAAATGAAGCATGTGGTGAATATAGATGAAATATTGTGTAGTTTTGGTTGCAATCCTAATTAGTCTACTCTTCCATGTACTGCCATATTTAATATATGAAGTTATTTCGTATATTTGAACCAGTAGTTTCCTATGTGAAGTGTGGATAATATAGGTAGCAAACTATCTGGCAGTGGAAGAGCAGCAATAAAGTAGCTCGAGTATATAAATTGTATTATTAAATATTAAGAAAAGGAAATCTGTAAGACAGAAAACATTAATTCAAATTACAAGTAAAAGCCCAACATATTAAGCATGAAATTTAAAGTACATTTTAATAACCAAAGTGCTGAATAAGATTACATAATGTTCCTGTACTGTATTGTCATAGAAGAATTAATTTGTCATGTCATATATTATCTGGTTTAGTCATGTTAAATGGCAAGGAAATGACATAAAAAAAGAAAAATTAACCAAGCGCCATCCACTTGTAACTGTTTCATTTTATCATGTGTTTTTTATTGTAAAGTCATACGTTACTCACACTAAAACAGTTTGCTTTTTAGGTTCAGATAAACTCTTCCATTTTATAATGCATTTCCCCTTTCAGCCCAATCGGAAATTATTTTCGTGTTTTGAGGTCTGGGAATTTTCTGCTTTAACTTGATATCATTAGTTCTATTCTCAATACCTTTTGTAATGAATTTTTGTAATGAATTATGTAAACTGTAACTGACAGAAAGTGACAGTGGAGAAAAAAAGGCCTTAATCGCAAGTGGATCAATAAAAAATAAGTATATGGGCTGTGATAAGTCCAGTATTCTCTACTAACTATTACATCCTTTGTCAGTTGTTGCAAAAAAAGTAAATAACCTTTTCTTAATAAGTTACTAAGATATATGATTGGGAAAAAAATACCTTACCTTAATGAATGTTCCTGTACATTTGAAATTAATAAGCACCTTCACTGGTTTGCTGAATAAGTAAAATACAATTTTCATTGATACATTACTTTCCATCATAGGCTTTTTAAGGAACCTAACCATTAATGAAACATTCCTGGTCATGTGTCAACACAATTGAATGTTATGTCTAATAGAATCATAGAATAGTTTGGGTTGGAAAGGACACCGAGTCCAACCCCCCCTTGCCATGGGCAGGGACATCACTCAAAGCTCCATCCAACCCAGGGCATCCACAATTTCTCTGGGCAACCTATTCCAGTGTCTCACCGCCCTCATCATAAAAAAATTCTGCCTTATATCCAGTCTAAATCTATGGTCTTTTAGCTTAAAACTGTAACTTCTTGTTCTACTATTCCAGGCCCTGGTAAAAAGTCTGTCCCTATTTTTCTTATACTCCACCCTCATATATTGAAAGGCCACAATAAGGTCTTCCCAGAACCTTCTCTTCTCCAAGCTGGACAACCCCAAATCTCTCAGCCTTTCTTTCACAGGAGAAGTGTTCCAGCTCTCTCACCATTTTTGTGGCCCTCTTCTGGATCTGCTCTAACATTCGTATCTTTCTTGTGCTGGGGACCCTAGAAATGGGTGCACTACTCCAGGTGGGGTCTCATGAGAGTAGAGTGCAGTACAATAGAGTAGAGTAGAAGTAGAGTGGGAGAATCACTTCCCTCCACCTGATGGCCATGCTTAATTTTATGCAGTCCAGGATATGGTTAGCTTTTGGAAGACATAGGGGCTATAATTTTATACTAGAGGAAATAAAATCTGCACAAAGTCCAAAAATTATCATCTTAGAAAGCAAAAGTTCACACAGCGGTCAACACTCAATCAATTCCAGTTTCTTTACTGAAAGTTTATGGTGTGCAGACTGTCTGGAAGAATATGTGTGTACGTAAGCACTGACTGAATAGTCAGACTCCTTAAGATCTGCCAATTGTTACAATTAATGCGTATGATTACTGAACCACCCAACTCAAAAGTAGCTTGTCCAAATCGTGGACATAGATATCTATCAAGTATGGATCTGTGAGGTGACTTCTTGAATTTGTGGGAATGATCATGCTGTACCTTTTTTGACTCTGAATTCATTAAATAAGAATATGTCTTGAATAACGAGAAGCTTCCTGTAAAATTGCACTGTTTATAATATTTTCAGATTTTCTTTTCTATTCTGCATAAAGTTTCTGGTTCTGAATTCTCATCTGGTATTTTTACAGGAACATGGTTCAAGCATAGGACTCCATTTTTAGAGGAGCTCAATCTTTTAAGCATGAATAAGACATATGTTAGGCCCTGTATGATGTTTGAAAGCAGGTTATGCTGTTAGATTAATATATCCATAGTCTGTTGTTTGAGATCCAAGGGGATTCTAGCCCATCAAAGGATGAGTGGAGTACAACTGATTGTTAGCCAAATCTTCCTGCATTTCTGTTCTTTTCAGCTGCCTGTCAGCATCTGAATCTACACTTTTCATGAAGTTTTAGAGCTAAGAAGTGTGCCATCATTACAGCTTTAAGTCAGAAAGTGAGTTGTAAAAGTCATAAAGAGGAGTTCTGCCTATGGGTTGATTTTTATTCTTTTCTTTGGCCTATAAAGCCACTAACACATGGTAGGTGTAGTTGTCTGTGCTTTAGACAGGCTCTTGTTTTAATCCAGATTTATAGTTCCATAGGCAAATGTTATCTGCCTATGGGAAAACTCCATTCCCCCCCCCACCCCCCCACTTTTCAAAGGCTGAAAAGTATCTTCATTAAAAAAAAATAGGGGGGAACACTTGCTTGCATCATCCTACTCACTAAAGGACCACCTACTGATCCACTCTACTGAGAACGTGTGCAAGAGCACCACCTATAATGTTTAAGTTTTTCAGGGGGGGACCCTAGCTGCCTCTCCAAGCAGGCATTCAGAGCTGAACCAATAACGTCTAGTATATCACTGCTAGCTCACTGAATCCTGTCAGATGAACCTCATCTGGACTAAGGAATTTAGGAAGAACCATAAAAAGACTGTAAGTTTTGTGTTTTGCAGTAAAAGTTTGAGCTATAGGATATGTCCTTTTTGTTTCTTATGTTACAAATCCATAATAAAGTCATGAATTATCATTTACAAGCTTTCAAAAGGCTAAACAGAAAGGTCTATTTCCTCACATATGGAAAATAGAGTCAGAAAGTTCTGGTGGGTTTTTATTCTGTGTTTGTTGAGTAATTTTTTCCCAATTGTGGTTAGTCACCTAAAGGTAACTTCAAATTTTACATCCTCTAAGTTTAAGTTATGAATACTTCAAATCTGGGGGTACAGAAAATAAAAATTGCTTTAGCCTAGATTCATTTAAATCTACTTTAGTAAATAATGTTCTTCTCACAGCTGACAAAAGCTGATTATTGCCTAAGGAAGGAGGTAAACAAATCCAAGGAACTAAAAAGAGAGTCAATGGGTTGAACAAAACAAACCCTAAGAACAAGATTGCTAAAACTGTGGTCTTAGCATTACACCTTTATTCTACTTATAATGACAGACAGTGACTTAATCAAATTCCTGCCTGATGTGAGACACACAAAGGGGAATGGAGAAAAATTTGGGTAATTTATACTTTGTAAAAAACCACAACAACAACAACAACAACAACAACAAAAGAATTTAAAAAATCCAGTCTGTTCTCTCTAGTCTACTAAATAAGCTGAAGTGATCTCATTTTTTCCTGGAAGCCTGTGCAGTAGAATAAAAAAAAGAAAAATCCTTTTTATGTAAGAAAGGGGCTCTAGTGAAAGAATACATGAGCAGAAACTTTCAAATAATTCAGTAATTTCTTGCAACTTTTAGTTTTGGTTTAATAAGAGAGGGGATATGTTTCTTCCTTGGGTACAGTAAAGGGAATACAACCCTAAATTCAGAATTTGTAATAGCCCTGCTTTTTATTTTCAGATGGAACAATAACTCTGATGGCCCCTTAATGAAATAAAGAGTGCTGAAAGCCACAGACTTGGGAAGGAATTCTAATCAAGAAGCGCTCATTTAAGGGAGCACCAACATGGCATCCTCCCTTGTGGCCCAGCCCTCTCAGAGGAGCATTTCTTCCATCTGGCTTGCTATTTTCCACTCTGTCGCAAGCTGAGTAGCTTGTAGCAGTTATTTTCCTTAGTTTTCCTACTCCCTCCAATCCCCATCTGAAATAAAAGTTATTTCCAAAAGGCTTTCTAAATAGCACAACAAACAGAAGTTCCTAATCATAAGAACTGCAGCTATAATAATACTGTTAACTATTAGCCTCAGCGTCCACTGCACTTAGGTGCCCACTGCTGCTACCACCATGTTAACAGAAAGCAATAAATGGTCTTTTTGGTCTTCACCAGCTGTTCTAATGTAAGAATGTTTCTAGTTCCAAATACTTCTTTCCACTACCTAAAGCTATCTTCAACTGTGCCACCTTCTCAGTAGCACATATTGGCCTGTGTGAAAGACTGCTAACGCCCTCTTTTGTTAGAGCATTTTGTTGTAAGGTTGTGGGCGTTTGGTTTTAATATGGACTTGATGGTGAAATCAACATTTTAGCCTATGACTTCCCAGATAATAGGTTTTGAGCTTGGTGATTACAATAACTCGAGGTGTGTAGATTTTACGTCAAGAAAAGTGAACATGAAGTGTTAGGAATGTTAAGACCGTGTGAACCTCAAAATCCTACTCTGGCACATCCAGACAAGAAAAGGAGGAAATATTTGACAGCACTCCATTACAATGACATATTTACAAGACTAGGATTAGTATTATATTTTTTAATCTGTTTTCTGCACTCCATTTTCCTGAATAGTAGTAGGATTACGAGACCTTCCCTTTAAGTCCATCTGTCTTCAGAGGCTGAAAATGTCTTGTGTATTATACCATGTGAAGAGACAGCCTGTAAGCCCTTCCTAAGCCTCATAACAGTTGATGATAGCATGGAAAGTGGAGTTAAATGCAACCAGTTATAAGTCAGTTGCTACACAAAATTATGAGCAAGACCTAACTGTAGTAACTAACTGCTGTAGTAGTTCAGCAGAATCTGGTTTTATTCTCAGGGAAAATACAGTGTTTGACCATTACATAACGTCATAAGTTGCAGATATAGTATGTTAAACTTATCTTTAGTAGCAGTGTGCCAATTAATACAAAACACAGTCTTTTTGTTCAATATTATGAGCAAATATGTGGAGTTTTTAACATGTGAAATACAACTGATATGTTTCAGCTTTTTGTCTCCAAAATTGGAGAATAAATTTCCATTAATATAAAAAGTTGTAATATCTTATATTCTATTATATACATTATTCCATAAAGCAATTAAGATAAAGACCTTATTTTCTGTTCTTGTATAGATTTACCAGAAGGACAATGAGGTAGACTTTGTGGCCCTTCATAGCGTTCATCTGTTCAAACTACTGTGGCGTGGTTTCTTAATCCAGCTGAAACTGTATACTTGTTGTAATCTATACTAGTAAAATAAGACATATGGGAAAGTTAACTTCAAAAGAAATCTTATTTCATTTTTCAGACTGTATCAGATCTAATATTTAAAAAATAACAAAATGCCCGGACTTATATAAGCCATGATATGGGTCTGGGCCACCACTTTTACCTGCAGACCTAGTAGATTTTAATATAGGAGAATGTAGAAAATTCCATCATGCAATCATTTTTATACAGTGGATATTCTTCAAATATTACCACTGTTATTCCACACTTTCTGTTATCTTATACAAAATACTGTAAAATAAAGTAAGGAAGTAGATTAATAGTAGCTTAGTACATATAAGTGCCACAACATTAAGTACACAACAAATATCTTGTGCCAACACAGCATTAGGTTAGGCTAACTGGTAGCAAGATGACCAGGAAATACTAGAGATATCAGAAAGAGGTGAATTGGAGCTCTCCACAGGTAAAAAGGTCAGTATAAATAGCCTAACTGTAGTGTTAAATGTTAAAATAATGTCTTTTATCTTTTAATATTTTTCCTCTTTTTTTTCTTGTCATTTAGTACACTCAGTGTCACCAACTGTCATCAATATGTACGCTTCATATCATTGTATTAGATGTAATGGTTATCATATCTACTTCATTGTTACTTATTTACTCAGTACATTACATCATTATATTAAGTAATATTCTTTTTATCTATTTTACTGGGTCCAGCTGGATGGAGTTAACTTTCTTCATTGCAACCTGCATGGTTCTGTGTTCTGTATTTGTGGCTAAAACAGTGTTTCTAACTCACTAATATTTTGGCTATTGCTGAACAGTGCTTGCACAGTGCCAAGGTTTTCTCTTTTTCCCGTTCTGACTCCACAGTGAGTAGCATGGGGATGGGCAAGAAGTTAGGCAGGGACAGAGCCAGGTCAGCTGATAAAAATTGGCCAGAGGGATATTCCATGCCATATAGCAACATACTTAGCAATAAAAAATACTACAAATACTTTTAACTGATCTTACTGGGGAGATATCCTTGAACATTTGTAAGTCTTTGCTATTGTTTGGAAGCGATGGTGTTAACAAAAGGGCAATGGCACCCCTGTATGTCAAGATGAGTCACTGGATGTAAATGTGTTTGTTCATACCCAACTGTACTTCAGAGATGGCATTCATTTCAAGAGTGTCACATTCAGGAAAGGAAATTTTGAGCACCTTTTCGTGCATGTTTAGTAGTTGTATCAAGCTTTCCATACAAAATTTTAGAGGTGAACATGTTTCTCATTCTCCACCAAGTCAGGATAATCCAAATTCTGTTGAAGGCTCAGTAAACTTGTAAACTTGGGATCATTATTGGACTTGTATTTAAAAAATAAAGCAACACAATATATGTATATAAATTAGGCTTTTAAAAAACACAAGGCATGAACAACTATGTCAGACCAATGGTCCATCTATCCAGGTAATCTGAATAGGATGCTCTGGCTCTCAGTGGGAGATGCCACTTAGGAAGCATATAGAAACCTGTTTACTTCCAAACCTAATGACTTTAGTTGCCTTTTTTTTTTTTTGCCCCCCCCCCCCCAAGTTTTTACTGTTATTCTTCAGATACAAAGAATGGGAACTGCTCATTCAGCAGAAACTGCACTCAAGATGAGAGTGCCCCAAGGGTTTTAAGGAGCATTTGAAGTCAGCCTCACCTCTGTGCCCAGGAAGATCATGGAACAGATCCTCTTAGAAGCTATGCTAAGGCACATGGAGGCCAGGGAGGTAATTCGAGATAGCCAGCATGGCTTCACCAAGGGCAAGTCCTGCCTGACGAACCTAGTGGCTTTCTATGATGGAGTGACAGCATCAGTGGACAAGGGAAAACCAACAGACGTCATCTATCTGGACTTCTGCAAAGCCTTTGACACGGTCCCCCACAACATCCTTCTCTCTAAATTGGTGAGCTATGGATTTGATGGGTGGACTGTTCGGTGGATAAAGAACTGGCTGGATGGTCGCATCC
>NW_009260028.1:1459657-1468178 GCF_000687185.1 Egretta garzetta | reverse complement strand
CAGCGAGAGAGACCTGGACAGGCTAGAGAGGTGGGCCTGTGTGAACCTCATGAGGTTCAACAAGGCCAAGTGCAAGGTCCTGCATCTGGGTCGGGGTAACCCCCAGTATCAGTACAGGCTGGGGGAAGAAAGGATTGAGAGCAGCCCTGCCGAGAAGGACTTGGGGGTGCTGGTGGATGAAAAGCTGGACATGAGCCGGCAATGTGCGCTGGCGGCCCAGAAGGCCAACCATACTCTGGCCTGCATCAGGAGAAGCGTGGCCAGCAGGTCGAGGGAGGTGATTCTGCCCCTCTACTCTGCTCTGGTGAGGCCTCACCTAGAGTACTGTGTCCAGCTGTGGAGCCCCCAGCACAAGAAGGACATGGAAGTGTTGGAGCAGGTCCAGAGGAGGGCTGCTAAAATGATCCGAGGGCTGGAGCACCTCTCCTGTGAGGACAGGCTGAGGGAGTTGGGCTTGTTCAGCCTGGAGAAGAGAAGGCTGCGGGGAGACCCGATTACAGCCTTTCAGTACCTAAAGGGGGCCTATAGGAAAGATGGGGGAAATCTTTTTAGTAGGGCCAGCAGTGACAAGACAAGGGGTAATGGTTTTAAACTAAACCAGGGTAGGTTTAGACTAGGTATAAGGAAGAAATTCTTTACAATGAGGGTGGTGAAACACTGGAACAGGTTGCCCAGAGAGGTAGTGGAGGCCCCATCCCTGGAAACACTCAAGGCCAGGTTGGACGGGGCTCTGAGCAACCTGATCTAGTTAGTGGTGTCCCTGCTCCTGCGGGGGGGTTGGACTAGATGACCTCTCGGGGTCCCTTCCAACCCAAAACATTCTATGATTCTATGATTAATGTTATCCTCTTCATTGTTGCCATTAACCATCCTAATGGTGCCCTCAATATTTTCTTTGCTCTTCTGGCTTCCACCATGCACTGAATTGAAGATTTCAGATGACTACTAACAATTCTCCCAGGACCTTTTTCCTGAGTTATAACCACTACTCCCAGATTTAGCATCATGTAGTCGTATTTTAGATTTTTTTTGTTCCCTTAGATGTATGTTCTTGCATTTCTCTACACTGAAGGTCATGTTCCACCTCTTTTACCCATTAACTTAGATAGGAGAGATTCTTCTAGAGTTTCCTGTCATTAGTGCATCTGACAATTAAAAGCTTAACATCATCAGCAAGCTTGGAGATTTCACTGATTTCTCCTTTCTTTAGGTCACTGCTGAAGAAGCTGGCTAAAAACCAATCCCAGCACTAGCCCTTGGGGGACTCCATTACAGACCCTTCTCTACCCTGAAAAGTGAGAATTAAGCTCTCTACTTTCTGTACATAAACCAGGTTTATGGGTCCCCATTAAGGGACCTATCCACCAGTTCTGTGGCAACCTAGTTTCTTTAATATTTCTTCATGTGGAATCTTGTTAAAGTATTTTGAGAATTGAGATATTTCCATCATATCCCTTTATCTAAATGCCTGTTGACACCCTCATAATACATATTTCCAAAATACTGCCTTATATATTCTGCACAACTGTTTCTAAATTACACATATGTTTTCATCCAGAAATATAGATATTCAGAAACATTAAAAGTAGTTGTTTATATACTCTCCCTCTTATACTTTAAGATTTAAATCAGAAATTCTATATTCGTATCTTTGAGTTTATCTACAGCAAAATGACTTTACACTCACAGTTTCTTTTGACACAGTTTCTTTTAAAAATTGTGTTTATCAAATAGTTACTTCATTGTCACATGCAAAATTTCGCATTACTCTAAAGAAGAGTAATCAATTAATTCCTTTAAGAAAGAAAAATTGTAATAATTAACGCCTGAATTAATCATAGTTGATAGAAAATTTTTTTTGCACATTATGTCACACCTTAGTCTATGTATTTGGGGTTTTTTTCAAAATTCATGAGAAATTTTAAAACTTTTTTTCCCCTTAACTTTTCTAGTATTTCTCATATTGTTTTACCTTAGTTTGCAGGATTTTAACCTGGATTTTATTTTTCTGCTAGTTTTTTTGGGGGGGGTGTTACAGTTTTTATAAATATTATTGTTTATGTAGTTGCATTATTACATCATTTAATAGGCATTTTACTAGACTCTGAAAAATTGCCCTTTTCTCTGTATTTGGCTATTCATGTGATCATGTGTGACTGCAGTGGAAATCACTGTTCTGGGACATTATGCTGTTTTCAGCCTCCACATACTCTTTTTTTGAAAACGCTGCAAAAGTGCATGTGATGACACAATTTGGCTTTATAATTTATGACCTCCTTTTTCTCTTGGATAAACTTGATCTCACAGATAAAATCTAAAAGATAACCAGTAAGAACAAATATTACTGGGATGGGGGAAAGAAAATGCATACTGGTACAAGAAGACATTAGTGCCCCAAATGAAACTGTAAGCTTATTGAAGGAAGTTAGATGTTTGCTACAGTGTAGGAACATATTTATTTTAAAAATAAGAAAAAAAAAGTCAAACATTTAAATAATCCAGATTTATTTTTCATGCTTGTTCTTCTAGAAGGAGTCATCTATCATAATTATTCTTTGTTACTTCCGGAAAAAAAATAGAAACTTATGTTTAATACTTTTTATAAAATATGTGGGACTCCACTAATTCAGCATTTACAGATTCTGAATGTTATATCTGCATTGCCCTGCCACCCTAAATCTCCAAAAACTTGTTAGATCTATGGATCCTTATTCCTCCAGGGCAGAGTCTTGGAGACCAGTTTCTAGCACACCTTGCTAAAATCTTTTTGTCCCCAAGACAATTACTCTATAACTTTAAATATACGTGGAATTTTTTTTTCAGTTGGTAGTAACAGGAAAACCTTGCGACATAGTTGTACCCTAACCGTGATGTCTTAGAATATATGACCAACTCAATCTAATCTCCAAATTTTAAGTTAAAGATGATTATTTTGTGATTGAAAATGGTTTAATTTTCCATTTATAGTTAAAGAATTGGCAGAGGTATGAGACAGGGAATTACATTCTTTTTTATCAACAGAATTGCCAGCTTGGTTCCACTTCTGTAATGTTTTATCATTTCTATATGTAAATGAAAATAAACAGAGATCTCAAATCCATTTGCAGGGTTAGCACTTAATAAGACAAATTTTTAAAGGTAAATTGATTCAAAATGGGTTGCTTATGCAAAGCTGGGGGTTTATAGTGATTACAGGGTTTTGACATTTCTATTGAAATAATTGATGTATCTCTTAGGTGAAAATGCTGAAACTCTTGTACACTTGCATAGAAAAAGTAAGATAGATAAATACAAGCTAAAATGCTGATATTCTTTCTTGTAGAAGTATAATGAAGCATCCCCTTCCTGTTCCCTGTCCCTCCCTTCCCACGAGGGAAAGAATATTGTATGAAGTCTGAAATACCAGTCTCATCCATAGGGAATTTTTTGAGGCCTGATTTTTGGCAGCACTGCAATTTGGTCAGTTTTAATAAATTTTTTACCTTTTTGACACATTTCAGACTGACTTAAAAGAGCAACTGTTTTTCTTTTTTTTTTTTTTTTATTTTTCTCCAAAGCATATCAAATCTGTCAGAGTTCATTTATATTTGTATGTAAATCCTTCCATGCAGAGTGGTCCTGTGTCTCAGTTGCCCAGTTTTCATCGGTTTTTCAGTGGCAATTCTGATTTTTAAATGAAGACAAATTGAGGCTGAAAGCTTGTCATAGAAAGAAGCTATACAATTTAAAATATAATTTTTAGTATTTCATGTGTTCTGTTATATTTGATATCAGGGATTTTTTTTTCCAATTTTGGATAAGCATTAAAATAAAGCATTCATCAATAGTTTTAACAATAGAGCGTTATAAAACTTTTTGCCATTCAGCATCCTGGGAGCATTTAAATTGTTTCAAAAGAGATAGTCTTATTTTTTTAGCACTCACAATGGGTAATGAGGAACAATATGAACACAATGACCAAAATTTGAACTGTTCAAATAGAGGAGTCCAATTATATGAACTTTTGAGAAAGTAATTACATGCTTAGTTGACCTAATTTTCAAAATCCAAGAGCATTTTCCTCATCTGTGTTACCTGTCAGCTACTGTTAAAATAACTATAATGAAAAAAATAAAAATAAGAAAACCATTGTACATTCTTTATTTTATTTCTCCATCATGTTGTCAAATATACAATGTGAAAAGTTAATTTGGTGCAAGAAGCTAAATGGATTATCACAGAAGTTTAACCTGGATGCCTTTCCACTCATGCTTAAAAGAATATAAATTATCTTTTGTTCAGTAGTTATTTTGTGGGTCAAGTACAGAGGACAAGAAAATAAGACTGATCAAATAATTTAGTGATCTAACTTTTGATCCATGTTATCTTGTTTGCGGGATCTTGAAAGATGAAGTGCAATGGATTACTTATCATCCCTTTCCTCCAAAAAAACCACATAATTGTTGCCCTACTGTTATGTTAGGTGTAAAGTGGGATTTTTCAAAGGATTCTGCACTGATCTAACTCTTTTACAAGTCAGGCTCAGCTTCTACTGAAAGTTTTACCACAAATTTTAAAAGGAGAAGGACTGAGGCCAGATGTTTTTGGAAGGATGTGCGGAGTATTTTTAACATTGAAAAATCTCATGCTTACAAAACGCTTTATAATATGTGTATTCAGAGAGAACAAGTTTATGCTTACATTTCACACATTGAGCACTAGGTAAATGCTTATCAGTGCTCTTTACAGCTTCTTTGGCCTCAGCTTTCTCCTCATTTTGTGCACTATTTATATGAGTGAACACCAAGGAATTCAGATTTACTTCTTCCTATCTTCTCCTTTAAATTGAGTATTCTCTGTCTGACCTGTGTATCTGATTTTCCTTTGCTCTGGCTGATCTGCTCAACCAGAAATAACCCCTCTGAGGTGGTAACAAATGGCATACTAATGGAGATATCTGAGACTTTGTTTCTTATAGTGCCTGTCTTTCAAAATCTCAGTCAGTTAAGAGTGTTGTCACATCCATAATATAGCTGTACAGGAGTACAAATGTTCCATGAAACCAAATGGGATTTCACATACAGATTTCCCAAATCATTCCAAAGGCTTATGAACAAACTATCCTGGTCTTTGTAGTATTGATTATATAGGTTAGAAATAGAGATAATTGTTGGTTCTACTTTTCCTGCCATTGAGATATTTATGGCTAGGGTTTTCCAGGGTTGTAAGAAAAGAGATCTACTTTAAATATGAGTTTGCCTAAAACAGCCAGAGATTTAGCAAGACACCCTGGAGACTGGGACTTTTAAAGCACTTAAATTTATGAGAAACAGGTGCTATTCCCATTTTTTATAGTTAAAACCTAATGACCTTGTAAGTACTTTCTGCTAGCTGATCTGCAGAACAGGAGATAGTAATGTTTATCAACTTCCAAAATCTGCAGCCAACAAAGTGTTCAAGAATTGAAATAACATTCATGAAATGCAGGTCTTAATGCTTTAATTTGTATTTGAACATGTAATTTCCCATTTTTCATATTTTTAAGACACAAATTTTTGAGTATCTATGAAGAATAATAGTTTTCTAATTAGCATGGACAACCTGGGGAAAGGTTGCTGGAGACGACACAAAAAGATGAGGATGCATTTTAATGACAGTTGTTGAATATTTAAAACCAGTACTTTTCCCCATGCTTTGCAGAGGTTATACATACAATGAAATGGTTTACAGAGGATGGAAAAAGATTAGACCATATCGAAGTCTTTGTTTCAGACCTTTTTTTTCTGTGTTTTGTGGCCCCTTAAGTTGCAAACATATATGAAGTTTTTATTGCAAAGCTCCTTTAGAAACAAATCTATACTGACAAAAACCCGTGCGTCTAGCATAGAAAAAGTAATTTGCATTTATTCTATCATTTTGAATAAAAGCTAAGGAAGACAAAGGAGAACTATTCCCCTGACATTTTCTTTTCAATGCTTCCATATTGGCCTATAAGGCACAAATCTATATGTGAAGTAATGTTGTTGTAATTGCTTTTATTCACAGAAACTATTACATTGTGGTAAATTTACTGCTGTTTTCAGCTACTGCTCCACACTGTCTTTTACATTAATTCAGTAAGAGCAGCAATAACGTTGCTGCTTCCTCTTGACCTTTGTCTTTTACATGCTTATTTTGCCACTCAGTCTTATCAGCTGAGTTAAGACTCTGATTCTTTCCCACATGTGCTATATCTGTCTCTTCCTTGTCCTATTTACTTGTCACAGAGAACTTTGCATTGGCATGCTCTTTTAATTACTCAGATGGTTCATGCTATTTTCTGCTTTCTTCTATCTTCAGCCTCCACAAACTAGTGTTTTATTTATTGATTTCTATTATCCTCACTTTGTTCCCATGGTGCACACCTTTTTTTACTCCTAATAATAAGGGAGAATATAGGGAAGGACATGCATCTAGGGGTGCAAAACCAGCTAACCAATTCAATATAACTAACATTTTCTGAATGGAAGGCATTGTGTTATACTCAGCTCACCAAATTTAACTACCTAAAAATTATACATTTATGATAAAATATTTATTTATGATGTTTCTTTGGTCAATGCCTCCAGAAGAAAAGAGAGAAGATGTTTTAAGAGAAAATAGCAAATTAGTGATGTATATTATGCCACTTTTCGTCAAACAATATTAAATAATGTATTACACAAAGAATCATATATTTTTAACTACTAAAAATTCTGATAACTTATTTAGTAAATTAGGTCCATATTTTTCATTTCATATAAAATTTGACAGCTGGCTGACCACTACCACATATCCTCCTCATCCTCAATACATGCGGTTCAAAGAGTTAAAGGTAATCAATACAAAGGGTTTGGATTTTTTAAATAAGGCATTACTAAGAAGTTGTGCTTCCGTATGAGCTCCCCTTTAAACTTCCATTTATAATATAATAGTAAAAATAAGCTCATGGTCTGTTTCTGCACTTTCACTGCAAACCCATTGATTTGGTTTTCTGCCTCCCTTTATGGAAGTCTACATAGCAAAAGGGACAAATCACTTCGAGATCTGAAAACAGGTGCCATAAGAAAGCAGATTTTCATTTCATTTTGATAAGGGAGGGCAAGTCTGTATGGGTAACCAAAACATTTTCCCACAGATAGCTAGCTATTAATAGAATGTCAAGCTTTAGGTATGTTTGTGATAGCCTGGGTATTAGAGGAATTACCTGAACAGAGCCTCCCCTCCTTTCTATGTCAGCAGTCTTTTCACCCTGTGCTGGAGACTGATTGAACAAGAAAATAAAAGCAGCCCAATAAGGCTATAAAACCTTTGGAGCTGCAGATGTGGATGCAATATAAACAAACTAAATTATGAGTCTGTTAGGCTTCTACCATGGCAATGGCCTTTCTTTAAAAATGACCTAATCTCATGTTTCACTAGTATGACTGTAGTAATAATTAAAAAAAAAATCAGTTATCAATGTTTAAATAAGTTGCCATATTTCTCCGGTTTTGAACACATTAATAGAGTATTTGGCTTTGTACCATTTAAACTATTTTTAAACCATGGTATAATTGTTTTAGCATACAGTTCACAAGTGGTATCGTAAAATTAGAGCTTAGAAAATAACATACAACTGATTTAATTAGTTTTCTACTTGCAAATTGTTTGCCAATAGAATTGAATAATCTTGTTTATTATTTTTAATTTTATATTATTTTCTCCATTGAATAATTTCTGTGCTGCAGGCTGTTTATAACCTGTGAATATTCACAACTTGCAGTAGATGGAAATTCTCTCTAATTTGGTAGTAACATTGGCTAATGCTCACTCTTTTCCTGAAGAGATCACACCGTTTCACTAGTTTAGTCGTGTAGCAAACTAACCAGATCCAACTTTCAACAGTCCTATCAGTCTATAGAGGAAATAGAAGTGAAAAATGAACTTTAGAATTATAATCAAAAGAAAAAATGTGCAGCTAGGACTGCAGAGGAGAATGAACAAGAAGATGAGTAACCACATGAAGAATGAGCAGAAACAAGTGAACTCAATGGCTAGAAGGAAGTTTGCAGTTACAGGATGAGATTGTCATTAAGAGACATAGAAATGGCCTGACAGAAACCTCATAAAGTTCAATCAAGTTCAACTAGTTCAAAGTCCTGCATCTGGGATGGAATAACCCTATGCATCAGTACTGTCTGGGGGCTGACCACCTGGTAGGGGTGCCTAACTGCTGCTTTCAGCTACCTAAGGGACGATGGCAGAGAGAATGGAGCCAGACTCTTCTCAGAATTGCATAGTGAAAGCCCAAGAGGCAATAAACACAAATTGCAGCAACTGAACTTCCAGTAAGACATAAGGAAAAAAAAATTCTCTATGCAGGCAGTAACAGGGCTGCAGGGCAATACCTGCTCCAGCATGGTCTCTCCAGGGACTGCAGGGGATCCCTGATGGGGCTCCTGGAGCACCTCCTCACCTTCCTCCTCTCCTCCCCTCGGGGCTCCCAGGGCTGTTTCTCACACTTCCCCCCCCCTTCCTCTCT
>NW_009260028.1:1446534-1459505 GCF_000687185.1 Egretta garzetta | reverse complement strand
CCCGCCCTTCCTCACAGGGGCTGCCCTGCAGCCCCCCCGACAGCCCCTGGGCACCTACACCTGGTGCAACTATCATGTAATTCTGCTAGATGTGGAATAACCTAACATGTATAACTGATACTAATCAAGGATACTACCGCCGGGCCAAGATTTTGATTGTGATTTAGAGTGCTTTAAATCTGGTCAGCTGTGTTGCAGATGCTTTCAAATATCCCAGTTCTCAAAGACTGGGCAGAGAACTGTTTTGTCATCCAAGAGACTTGTTTCAAGACTTTCTAATTTCTTCCCAATTTTTATTACCTTCATTTCTGACAATTTATAGGTAGCTAGAGCCTCTCTCTTCCAAAGATTGACTCAGACAAGTTTCCCTTTACTTTTACAGGCAGGAATATGGCTGGTTTGCTCAGATTCTCCAGTTCTGAAAAGAGAGCTGAAGAATGTCATACCATAAATCTGGATTTAGGACCTCTGATCCAGAGTCAAAACCAGCAGCTCACAAGACATGAAACATAAAATCAGTATGACGACTCTTCTGGATGATTTACTCAAAAGTTTTGACAGATTAAATTTGTAACAAAAAATTTCAGACTGGATAGTACATAGTTTGTGTAATTTGCTCTTGCTTTATTAAGGATGCAGCGCTGGCCATCCACAACACTTTGTCTTTATCAAGGGCTTGCATCCCATAGCACATTTATGCCTGTATAAAACAAGCATACATTTCATAATATTTTCTCTGGTTAGTTCTCCAGACATGTCATCAAAGAACCACGCCTTACACAATTTGTACTGCTGAATTACCGTTCTGTGCTGAACGCATTGCTGAACTATGGCATAGTACTAAACAACTCATTTGCCAGCATTTCCTATATATATAAAATTTGCTTTAAAGTTTTTAAGCAGAATGGTAAAAGATATGGGTTTCCTCATAACTGTACTTGTGAAAAATTATCAAAAAACCTGTATAAGTGGTAAATCCAACAGCAGTAGTTTATATTAATTTGCACTTAAAAATATCAAATGACAAGGAATAATGCAAATCCAGTGACTGACCTTACATTTCTGTGGCTTTGCTTATTCTTTATGTGAGACAATCTTAAGTGCTTCCATTCTGAAGAGATTTCTTTTCTTCATATTGTCATATCTTGTATATGAATATGACTGTTCAAGAAAGTTGTAAAAACCTATGTCAATGAAGTTTTATAGTGTAATTACACCATAAATTTACAAGCGTCTCCTATAAATATCTGTTCATGTGGATTATTACCCTCCCTTTCAGGTTGTGTCTTTTGTCAGTCCTTAATTCATACAAGGTTTCAAGACAGAAATGAAGCTGAAAAAAACATCTGATAAGAAATATGTTCCTCTTAGTTACTATGAAATTTTGTTTGCTTCTCTGGTTGCAGTTTTTGTGTGCGTTTGTGTTGGACTGATTGTACTTTCATGGTTGTCAATCCAGGAGTTAGAGCGAGGTAAGTAACCAACCTTTAACCTTTCCAGGAGTTCTTTAGCAGACATTCAGACTTTGAAGCCAGCGCTGTTGTCACTGTAATTATATTTCATATTTCATGCTATGTTTTTAATGCTAGGTTTGGTGGGGTTTTTTTTCTTTGGGGGCGAGTTGGGGTGTTATGTTTTCCTCTTCTACTTCCCTGGAAATTGATGTTAACAAAATAGGCAAAAATGCAAGCACTAGAAACACGTCCTTAAGCCATAGAAAAGAATTTTCATGGTTTAGACTTTGGGAAAGGTTCCTGGAATGTAATTCAAGCTATAAAGCTTTAGTTATTTAACTGGATTCATCAACCAGAGAAGGTAATATGGCAAATTGTGAATTTTTGCTTTTTGTCTCCATGTATGAGATTTGACTTAGAAAGACATTGATTATCCACTGAAATATGTGGGGAGCTACAGGTATTCTACATGTCTTGGAATATTTTCATTTTTATTTTAAAATAAAAAATTTAAAGTCATTTGTAAGTGTGTAAGAGAACCTGCATTAGACAGTCAGCTCCCAGCCCTATGTAAAGTTAAAGTCATTCTTAATATTTAGCCAGTGCTCAGAATGTGACAGAACCAAGCTACTGATACTTTAATAAACTAAATTTAAAAAAATACTTAAGATGATTTTCAAATGGAACTGAAATTTTGGTTTAAAGATCTTGGGCATATATGTTAACTGTGCCCTGGTAAGGCCACACCTGGAATACTGTGTCCAGTTATGGACTCCCCAGTACATGAGGCATATGGGGCTGCTGGAGAAATTCCAGTGAAGGACTGATGAGATTGTGGAGTCACCATCCTTAGACGTATTCAAAAGCTGTCTGTACATGGTCTGTAAGTGGCCCTGCTTGAGCAGAGCGGTTGGACCAGATGACCTCCAGAGCTCTCTTCCACCCTCAACCCTTCTGTGATCTAGATTTTTGATTGGAAGGAAAAGCATTTAGGTCTATGGAACCCTCACAGCTAATAGCAAAAAGGCATCTTGAAATGGTATGAAGGAAACAGGTTAGGCAAAATTTTCAAGAATTTTTTTTTTCATGATAGTGATTTTTGTAGCTGAAAGTATAATTCTGATACATTGAAGTTTTTGGTGCCTTCATTAACCGAACGTCCATACTATTTCATGCTGAAGTACCTGAAGAAAGCCATATTTTTTAAAAAAAATCCTGTTTTGTCAGAATAGTCATGTTTATTCCTTTAGTTGCCATTGTTTTTCATTCTAAACTTTAAAATTTGTTCTCCCTACTGACTTTCTTCCCCTCTTACCAGTCTACTATCACATTCCAGTAAAATAAAATGAGCTTATGTGGTATTATTGCGTCTAGCTAGAGACAGGCTTTAAATTAATTAATTAGGTTTTAGAAGATGAATAGGCAAGAATTTGATCATGTAAAAATAATAATTATAAAACATTTGAAAAAAATTATATTTGACATATATAACAAGAAAGGACCTTTGCTATTTAGAAACATTTGCTGAAACATATTTGCAACTGTTGTAAGGATAAAAGACCTTCAAAGAAGCTCAAAATGGTCTGTTCTTACTAGTTGATAGTAGCAAATTGGTGCCACTGGGCTGTACATTCGGTCACAAGCTGTTTGTTATAGTATTTGTCAGTTACCTGCTTTTGTGTTAAAACTTGTTTGGATGTTAATGCCTTCAAACACAACCTAAAAATACCACTGGTACTGTAACTGGTAAGCAAAAGGTATTTTCTATCAATCAACCACATTAATTCAGATCTTATTGGAAAATTTCCAGGGCGTTACACAGTGAGAAAATATGTTTAATATATAACGAATTCCTTTATGCATACCTCATATGCTGTAACATATTAAAATCAAGATTAAATTTGAAGTAAGGAGAGTTACCTAGTTTCCTCATAAATCCTCCCAACATTTCATGCAAGTATTGATAAGAAAGGTCAGGTCCAAAATAGTTAAACTAGTCTGACACTAGTGTTTCAGTGCTGTCATCAAAACCAGCATACATTTATGCATAAAGTGCACAGCATTTAATACAGAAAGTGTGTAGTAATAATTCCTAATATTTTTAATCCAGAACACACAAAAACCTCATAATTCACTAAATATCATTCTTCCCATGCATCTTTGTCCCTTCTGTTAGACGTAACTGGACATACCATTATCCCCTTTATCCATTCACCATGCTGGTGGAAAACAGTGTTTAAAACAGAACTGAAAGTAATGAGAACCAAGGACAAATAGTATTCATAAAAACATGTTTACAGTTGTTACTATTGTAAAAATTGAAAAGTGTCTAGAACAGTACTAGGGAAAACATTTCTGATTACAAAGAAAACCAGAAAACTAAAAGTTATTGTATTGATGATCTGTGTGTAATAAAATCTAATGTAATGTTTTTTATTTATTTCTACATAACTCAAAACATTGAATTCTATTTTTAATTATCTAGCTGAAGCATATGGGAATACTCATAAATACATGGGAGCATTTAAAATAGTCTCTGGGGCACCATTCACTCCTGCTCTGCAAAACAGATCATCAGCTGATTTCAAAGTCCTTGCCTTTGATGTTGAACACTTGGTAAGAACCTATTGGTTCTCTGGTTAATTCAAGAATGTGTGGTAGGTACATTAATTCCTTAACATGGCTTGTTGTTGATGGCTTTTTCCTCTGTCCAGAATGAGATATTTCGTGTCCTAAGCCTGGTCAGAACTCAATATATTCCTTATTTGTGAAATCAGTGAAGCATCAAAGAAAAAGTTCGCTTCTGTAGTCTAGATTTGGGAAGGAAAAACTATTTAGTATTAAAACCATGAATGCAGTGTGCAACTGGGTGTATTTTTAATTACTGTATTGGTTCAAGATTTCTCTGTTCCATTTAGATACAAGAAGTCTTTCAAGCAAGTGATCTGAAAAATGAATTTGAGAGATGTGAAATTTCCCAGTTCAAGTAGGTACAGTTTAATTAAATTTCGCAAATAAATGTCAAAAGTCCTCACTTAACTATTTCTCTCAAGAGTGCTTACCAATACCTTGCTTTTCAAGAGGTCCTTGTGAGCATCCTATATTATTCCTTTCACATCTTACGTCTTCCAAGTGCTGCTGTGGGAAGTTTGACACCAATGTGTTTCCTTTGGCAAAATTCCTTCTTGGACTCCTATAAGTCCATGCCTTGACCAAACCAGTAAGGCTAAGCCCTAAGACGAACTCACAAATTTTCTGTATTTTAAAGAATTACTAAAATATTTTTTTTTTACCCAAGGCCCTTGCCATCTAGAAGAAAGTTTAGGTTAGAGATCTGCTAGCAGAAGCTGAGATGAATGGAAATACACTCATATGTCCCTATGAACATGGATCCACTTAACTCATATTTCTTAGGGTGTTAGCAAGTGAAGCTGTCGTCTGACACCAGGTAAAGCTGCACCCTGTGTGTGCTAAGGAGTCCATAAAATAAGTACAGTAAGACCAGCTTAATTTATTAAAGTTTGTTTGACCTCATTTTTCAATATCCTATTATATTGGTTGTCCTACTGAAGATCAGCTGGAAAAAAAGTCCAGTATATGCAGTGAGGTCTATAGTGTTAATTCCATCTGCAATGTTCTTAATATGGCCCTGATTCAGCAAAACACATGTAATACTGTTTCCCATTCTTAAACAGTTTCAGAACACACTTTCACCCTATCCACATTATAAACTCTAGGGGAATCATATGCTTTTGTGTTGTGTTTTTTCTTATTGATTTTTTTTTCTACAGGAAATCTGAAGATGGCCATGAAAGATTCAAGAAGTCGGAGACTGGGTAATTGCATATTACAAAGTTTACTTAAAATATAGGCAAGAGACAATGATGTTATTAATTCAGAAAGTTCTTCTGTGGACAGTGAACAGATGAAACAATACATCTTTAGAGATTGGATAAGGCCCTTAAGAGCATATAAAGCTTCAAAACATATCTTTCCTCCAAAAACATCCTTTAGGATTAGAAGGAAAAAAATGTAATAGTCCTTGGAACTGTCAATTTAGAAATAAAAATGGGAAAGATAAGGACAGTGAAGTGGGTAGCAAACTAGCTCGGAAGGAAAGGATACCAGTTTGTGCTGAGCTTGCTTGTGGAAGCTCCTTAGAGTGGGGGGCAGATCTCACATTATCATTAGTAAATATATTTTTAAATAAAGAAAGGTCTGATGACACACAGACAGAGGTCACAAGATTAAGACTCTAGAAGAACTGGAAGACCTTGAGAAATGAATGATATAATTAGATGTCTTATAGGTGAGACCAAAAAATTAAAGAAAAGCACATGTTATATGATAGCAGATGATGCAGTTCTGTGATAAAATTTGGGCATCAAAGATGGAGATATCTCTGAGCCACTTGCTCAAGACTCTTTTTTTAAGTGATGGGGTTTTAGAGTTTTCTCATATGGTCAATTTAGATGCCTTTCTTAGGAGGAGATCAATTATGCCAAAGACCAGCTTATTTCTTTCCATCAACTACAATGGGAATCTAATTATATGCACTGTAAATATCTATACTTGGTACAACCAATTCCACCCCTGTATTTCGACACAAATATCACAGAAATCACAGACAGTCTGATGTCAGTGAATGTTGCATCTGACTTTTAATACATCAGTAAGGATCTCTCTTCATTTCTGCTTTGAAATAATACTTGAAATATTACTCTGTCTCAGAAATTATTTTCTAGTTGACTCTTTTAATTTAAAAAGTGCTTACCCCTTTGGGAAATGTCCTTGTAATTTCACCCTTGAAACCGCTAAGTCACAAGGATAGCAATAAAAGCTTTTGTTTGCTCAGCATGGCCTAGAGGTTATCAGAAAAATGTAAGAAGTTAAAGGGAGTTTTTCCATATATTGCAAACTGCAAACTATGCTCAGCAAAATGGTAGGATTAATCACCCCTTATCAAACAGCACTGCTGAGTCAGTTGCAATTGGGTAGTATAAATGAATAAGAGTAAAAAAGTTTGCACCTAAATTTAAATAAGTGGAGAAAAACTTTAACAAACGTCATACTTTGACACTACGTTAATCTAGCTACAAATATAAAACTTAATAATAGTATCCAGAAAGGATGGAAGAGGGCAATCAGACAACACTGCATAAAATTCAAGCCCTATAGAAGTTAAAAGTGGTTTAACCACTGATTTCAAAATATCTGTGCTTTCAGTTATTACTGTTTCCTTAAGAGAATCCAGGCAGTCACACAGCAGATCCTCACAGATGCAGAATCCACAGATGATGTTTGCTTTATAGAAGTGATCACTTCGTATTACATTTTTGTAACATTAATATATTATATAATTTTCATAACACTTCAAGGTTCACCATCAATATTTTAGGGCTTAAACTAGAAGACTTGTTTAATAATAATAAACCTAATTCTACTTTAGTTTATTCAAATTCATCTCCATTGCAGCAATAGATTTGAATGTTGTTTTGATTTTTTCCACAGTGAAAATAAGAGTAGATAATGAAGAAAACCTGTTTCTCTGGGGTTCAAACCCACTTGATAATTAAAATGTGTCATCTTTGCCAGCCACCACTTAAAAATACTCTTACTTTGCAAATGGAACCTGTCTTGGAATTAAATACTGTCTAGATGTTAAATCATATATCAGATTTACTTCGTTAGTCTGCGTAACTAACCACCTTCTATGTTTTGTGTTGCTAGTGTTGTCGTGATCTTCGACCTTTATTTTACTCAGATGGTACCAGTTGAGGAAGTAAAAAATGAGCTGGCTTCGGGCATCAATGCAAATAAAACTAATCTTACACAGAGTTTGAAAATTGATGTGAACAGCATACAAGTCACAGGTAATGCTAGTAAACTTTTTTCTCTGTCTAAATCATTGAGAACTACAGGTAATATGAATGAAAAGTTTGGCTCCCAAACAGCAAAGGGATTGTTACTTATGCTCATGGGTGCCCTCCTTCCCCCTTACAGAACTTTCAGTAGCAGCTGAAAGAACCATTCACAACCTCATCAACTAGAAAGCACGAGTCAGCATTGTGTATATTCACTAAAGAGACAGTAAAGGACAAAGTAGTGATTTCCCAGAGAAAAAACACTCAATTTCATCTCTTTTATGTAGCATAATATTTATAATTTCATTATCCCTCAAATTAAAGCAATTAACCCCCAACTGTGTTTTTTCATCACTAAATGCAATTATCAATATTTTTTTTTTGAAAAAATTAGGAAAAGGGCTCAGACTCACAGTGAGTGAAGACTCATTTATTGAAAAGATGTCAGTAAGAACAAAAAACGGTACACAAAGTGTGGCTTCTGGAGAAGTATGCCCAAGGAACTGACTGTATATTCCTCTAAAGCTTAGGTAAAGTGTAAATGGAAAAATAGGAATGTGGCTTTAAAGACTAGGTAGTTTTAAATTCTGCAAATATAAAAATATAGTGATTTTATGTAAGTTCTAGAAAATTTATCAAAGCCCAACAAGATCAATGGGAATCCTTGTTTTTACCTCAATAACCTTCAAAACAAACCTTCACAGAGGATGAGGATAAAACGCAATTTGAATCCTTTGAAGTGGAAGTTGATTAGCTGACATTTGAATACCTGCTGGAGATACTATTAAGTAGCAACTGATTGCCTTGAGAAGAGTGGGACATCTGGTGTGCAATGTCTCTTACGCTATTCTAAAAGGTGCATTTTTTACTAAGTACTTCAGATATTGAAAGGCTAAATTCAGAGTCTTGACATCTTTATATCACTATACTACTTGCACCACATATAAGAAGTTGTTCTAAATAACTGCACATCACTGTGGAAAGTGATTGCTCATTATACTTCAAAAATGCCACCAAAGAAAATTATGAAGAGCTTTTTAAAGGCTGTGTATCTATTGATGAACTTAGAACTAGTCAAACTTTTCTTGCTGTGGAAAATTGAAATGCCTCTTTTCGCATGCTATATATCATCTGTCCATTCTATCAGGAGTGCTTCAATAAAATAACAACTGTAACTAATTAACAATCATAATCATATATGGCACTTTTGCCTATATCTCAGTATGTTCTGCAAGAGAGTCTTATTCCCATTTAAGAGAGGAAGGGAACTACAACACAGGTGTGACTTGCTTGAAATCACAGTTTACACAGTCATTAAAAGTAACTTTCTTTGTTACATATTATCCCAGGTTAATTTTAACTCATTTACCTGATCTAAATACTGTTCTATAAGACACAGGTGCTCTGAAAATCTCCATAGTATAAAAAGTGTCAAAACGGAGATTTCCCAGGTGAAGACATTTTATATGCAAGGCAAAGAATAGGGATTGAGGATTGTAAGGTATTAATACAGACCTTTCTTCCTTAGGAAGATCATAGAGTTTGAAAAAATGCTGGGAACGGGGTGAGATGGTCAGAAGGAGGGAAGCGGGACAATGCTAGTGACTCAAAGAGAAATAATCACAGCTGATTGTTTTTTTTTTTTAACCTTTTGCCACCAAAGAAAATTATGAAGAGCTTTTTAAAGGCTGTGTATCTATTGATGAACTTAGAACTAGTCAAACTTTTCTTGCTGTGGAAAATTGAAATGCCTCTTTTCGCATGCTATATATCATCTGTCCATTCCATCAGGAGTGCTTCAATAAAATAACAACTGTAACTAATTAACAATCATAATCATATATGGCACTTTTGCCTATATCTCAGTATGTTCTGCAAGAGAGTCTTATTCCTATTTAAGAGAGGAAGGGAACTACAACACAGGTGTGACTTGCTTGAAATCACAGTTTACACAGTCATTAAAAGTAACTTTCTTTGTTACATATTATCCCAGGTTAATTTTAACTCATTTACCTGATCTAAATACTGTTCTATAAGACACAGGTGCTCTGAAAATCTCCATAGTATAAAAAGTGTCAAAACGGAGATTTCCCAGGTGAAGACATTTTATATGCAAGGCAAAGAATAGGGATTGAGGATTGTAAGGTATTAATACAGACCTTTCTTCCTTAGGAAGATCATAGAGTTTGAAAAAATGCTGGGAACGGGGTGAGATGGTCAGAAGGAGGGAAGCGGGACAATGCTAGTGACTCAAAGAGAAATAATCACAGCTGATTGTTTTTTTTTTTTAACCTTTCTTTCTCTGGGTTGCATAGACTAGATACTTTGCTATAAAAGGAGTTTATGATGAATTTGCTTTCTTCCAGCAGCTGCTGAAAATCTTACTACAATGACGCCTTTAACTTCATCAGGTCAGTATCTTTCCTAGAAGAGAAACTATTTTTTGTTACCAATCCAACATGAAGAAACATAAGACTTGCTGTTCACCTGAGAGAACTCAGTAAAGCTGCCTTGGCTGTAGTTAGGGCTTGGCTTGGCTGCTGGGGTCCAGTGATAGCCACCCCTCACTGTTTCTGCCTATTGGAGAGAGCAGGGATCTGAGGTCTGAGAGCTTAATTAGTGGGTCAAAGCAGAAGTTGGGACTCCCATCAACCAGCTGAGTCACAAATTGATATATTCGCAGTTTCAGACAGGAAGATGGGGCTGGGGAGTCCTACTCTGATGCTGTGGATACCGATATACTGAGCCATGTTGATTGATAAGGCTCTCCTTCCACCATCCCTGGAAGTCTTGTGATGACTGAGTGAGAAGCATACGCAATTCCTTGGTCTCAGAAATTCACTGAGTACAAACTTGCCAAAAGTCAGTCAGACAGTAGAATAACACGATAGGTGCTTTGTAACACTAGATGGGGGTAGAGTTGTCACATACAAACTGCATCCAAGTTATCACATAGAAATTCTCCAGGGCAGGGTACCAGACCAGGAACTTCAGGCAATTTATGTGAGCTAAAGAAATGCATTCATGAATAGAGGAGGCAAGTGTTTGCTGACAGTTTAGTTACAGCCATAACAACAAAAGGGTTATTATTTGTCTAGTTACAGGCCTGCTAATGTGTATAGTCCAAAGTGTACAATTACTACAGCTTGTTCCCAATGATACGGTTAAAACTGCTAGCATACAATTTTCCTCCTATCTGTCCCTTCCACTGGCATGCTATCTCAATGCTTTTGTTGTAACATGTCTTGTTTCCACAGATCCCACAACTCTAATTACAAGCTCCCTGACACCAACTTCAGGTCAGAACTCTTACATACCAGGGGAAGCCAAGAAAGCACTGCTGTTATTTTAATGGGAAATAAGGCCCAAATTCTTTTAAGTTATTGAAAAGCATGTGACTAGAGCTAAAGGAATGACACTTGGGTTCCACATTATTTTTCTTATGTTTATTGTGACATTTGACCTTCAGGATCAAGCCACTCAAGCTGGCATTACCATGTCATTACCTAAACTGGAGTTTGGGGGTATAAGATATTATGTAAATATAAGAGCAGACTAGCTGCTGCTTCATTCTGCCCACGCAAGCATAGAGCTGCTCCCAGAGAGCAAGAAGTACTAACCTTGGGTTGTGTTTGCCCAGGTTCAGAACAACTCACCACAATCAAGTCCTCAACATCTGCAGTAACTACATATGGGGAGAAGCAGGGAAGTTATATATATAACAGTCTGAGATCTTAGAGTTACACTGTTTGCGTACAGCCTTTTCTCCCACCACTCAATTCTTACATCCCATTCCTACAAATACACAATATGCAGGTTTAGCTTTGATTTGAGTAAGAAAATATCTTCAAAAAGAAGGACATTCAAGACTGTACTTTCTATGAAAATGGTATATGTGTTGTGTATATTGATGTATATATTGACACACAAACTGACTGCTCATTTTTTTCCCATTAGTTCTTGGTACTCTGTGAAAAAAAAATAAAATAAAAACCCCAAACCCCAAACATGTTATCAAACTCTCACATGACTTCCAATGGAAGAAAGCCAAAGCTGTCTGAATCTTTGAAATCCTCCCCTAACCTTATTAAATGGTGACAAATATATGACATTTATAGGTGTTATCAAATAGTTCTAATGTATTTACTGCCATTTTTTATTTGAGAATAGAAATTACATTGCAATTTAGGGTGATTTGTTCTTTAAAAAAAAAAAAAAAAGCCAAAATGTATTACTAGAAAATTTTCATTTTTTTCTATCCAGTAGGTGGCAATGCTGTTTAGTTTTCTGAGTTGAAGAATAAAACTAGAATTGATCATGTCATATGTAAACAATGTTTTCTTGCATATTGGGCTTGTGCAAAACATATTCCGAGGTTATTGGCTGAGTTTTTGTTCAGGGTCTAGAATGCAGTTTAATCTCTGCTTATCTGTGACAATTCATTCATTGGCACTGTACCACCTCCAACACTTGACTAAGGTACGTTTGATTTGCTTCAATTACAACTTGGGTGCAAAATGGCAGCTCTTTTGCTTTATGCTATCTGCATTACTAACACTGAATGTTTTTTGTAAAGCTCTTCGAAATGGTGCAATACATCCAAACCAATTTCAGTCTTTGTCACTTAAACTGATATCATACAATACAATATCATACAAGCATTTGCTTAGTCTCATTACAGAACTAACAGTTTTATGAAAAAAATAAATCAAACAGTAATGGTTAGAGGCTGCAAAATCAGTTTTACACATTAATATTTTTTCCTTCTTGCATGAGAAATTTTGACCTTTTCCAGTAAGCATTTACTGAAGTAAAGAAGAGGAACTGTGTGAACAGTGCTAGATGAATAGTTTCCACAGAATTTAATGTAATTTTCAAGAATTTTGAAATTAATAGTTATCCAAAGCTTATTTTAGCTGCATGGTTTTATTAATTTTAATAGGACCTACTTGAATTCCATATATGTCTAAGACCAAAACCATCTAAAGACTAAAAGAACATGTTTGCAGTGGATATACATTTATGCTCTAGGAAAATACTATTAGTGAGATTCCACAATTTTAAGGATCTGCCCATGTATTTTTTTGCAGAAATTTGCTCTTAATTTACAAATTTAATTTGCAGATCTGAAAAGAATAGGGTTTCTGATATTCCCAGTGTTTCAAAATACCATCTTAAAGGCTTTAATTTTCAAGGTATGCTGGTTAAAAAATGAGATTCTTTAGCATGCTGAAGTGCAACATCGTGACATGTTGAAGAAATTTAATTAAATTGTATTCAACTAAAATCAGAGATTTTTCACTGTTATTTAAACCAAAGTACAGTTTTCTCATGTTAATCAAGCATAAGAAATTGGAAAATGTCATTTATTATATTGCACAAAGTAGTTTATTTGGGTAGAGGAAGGAAATGTGAATTCATGGAAATTTTCTTCCAGCCCTACTTCAAGCTTTGTGTCAAACAATGTCACTTCTGAGAACTTCTTCCATTCTGTGCCAAATCTATCTTTTTAGTATGTGATATTTCATTCCAGGCTTCTAAAAATGCAGTTTTGTAAAACACAATAGAGTGGTTGATTTGATTTGTGCTAGAGTAACCAGAGGTTAAGTCAATTTTCCTTTGTAGTGAAAGTGCATTACTGCTGTGCTGTTAT
>NW_009260028.1:1423856-1446485 GCF_000687185.1 Egretta garzetta | reverse complement strand
ACCTGCATTAGAAAAGATTTATTTTGTGATGGAGTCTTGGATTGCCCGGATGATTCAGATGAATCTGAAAAAAGATGTGGTAAGAATGTAAACCCCTGTAAATCAGTCTTTTTAACATACTTAAACCTGTCAGTAGTTTGTAAATAGTTTATAGGCAATAAACTGCATAGTGAAATTCAAATCAATTGTACTAAAAGTAATAAGGATTGTTATATCTGTATCTTGTAAATGGAAACAATTTTCTTTAAAATTCTCATTAATGAAGAATATGCTTAATAAATAATGAAGAAATGTTGTATTGTATAAATTATTAATTTAGATACATATAATGTAAATGATAAAATAATATAAAAAATTCATATGAAGTTTTGTACTAAAATAATAAAAATAAATTAAAATTATGACCCTATACAATTATAATGTCACATCACCTAGTATCAGAAACTACCTAATGGCATATTTGGAGTCAGAAGAGAGGTTTCTCTTTTGATTCCAGCATTAAGAATATCTTCATAGAAAACACTACAAACAGCTTTTCCCAGGTTACTCTGTTCACTCAGGTACATTGATACTCTACTTCCAGAAACCTAGATGGGGGGCAGTGGCAGCATTTTGCAGCCAGGGCAGGCAAGCGCGACTGTTGCCACGGCAGAATGGAGCCCTGGCAGGAACTCTAACTCTGTTTGTTGGCCGCCCACCTGCATCTCACTACTCTGGGTGCTGGGGAACGGGAGTGTCTGTATGACTCTGACACAAATGTTTGTGTTGCTGGCACCGCAATGAGGGATGCAAGATGATGATATGAAAATCTGGGCAACTGGCTCTAGGTGGCTCTGCCTGAGCAGGGGGTTGGACCAGTTGACCTTCAGAGGTCCCTTCCAACCTCAACCTTTCTGTGATTCTGTGAAATACTTACAAAACTGGAACCTGTTCGGTTTTTAATGGAAAAAGTTTATATCCTTCAGCGCCTAGTTTGTTTGCCTTTATCTGACTGCCTAGTTTCCCTGAGCACATTTTTGTGCAGAGCAGCCACTGCTCCATGTAGCAGTGAACACTGTGAAAATGTACCAAGGAGTCTGATTGCGTTGCTGCTTATCAAAGTGTGTGTGCAGCTTTTTGTTGAGGAGGCACGTGTGTTACTGTAGGTCTTCACAGTCTCAGCTCTCAGTTAAAAGTCTGTAAAGTTTTATTGCAAAGAGAACTTCTTAAATGTTTAGGAGAAGATGGAGCAATTAACTCACTGAGTGTTTTAGTAGGTTGGTGTTAGAAATCTGGAAATCTTACTTCCCTTCTGCTGTGAGAACAGCCTTCTGAGCTTTCCTGGAATAATGGTGGGGGCAGTCTGGTCTGAGCTTTCAGAAACATGTAAAATGCTGGGGTCTGGTTTAAAAACAAATAAGCAAGTAAAAGACCAATTTAAAAAAAATAAAAATCTGCAAGCCTGATTTTGAAGGCTGGTGACATGCTAAACCCTTCTGCCAGAAGCAGCATTTTCTTCAGAAAAAGAAGGTGGATTGCAGACCTGCCCATTACCTGCATTTTTCTGAGTTCAGCCAACTCAGAAGGGAGACTTAGCTGAACTTTTTGGAGAAAGTATCCATCAAAATACTTTTGTAGAACATCCAGTTACTATTAGTTTTAGCAGTTTCAGCTCATAACCTTACAGAAATACAATTCTGGCTGGAGGACAAATTGTTGCTCTGTGACTCTTATGTTATGTTTTCACTCTTAAGTTTTTCCATCCAAAACCTCAGAGCTTTTCTAAATTTATATATTTAGGTTTCTTAACAGACTTTGCAAAAACAGTGGAAGAAGCCGTATGCATATTTGGGATATGTGCCAATTTTCCTACCTATTTGATTTTTCACTTCTGTCCCATCCCTAGTGTAATTTATCACAGTCATATAAAAGCAAAAATTGTCTAGATTTTCAGAAGTCCTTCAGAGTTTCACAATGAGATTTACAGCCAATTCATAATTTGTGCTACAAGTGCCCTTGCACACAACAGAGTTGCTGCCCTTTAAACAACTTTGTTTTTTTCATCTTGATTATTATTCCTTCTGGTACTTCTGATTTTAGAATATGTTAGTGGGTTTAAAATATAGGACAGAAGGGTGAATTTTAATAGTCTCTTCCTGCTAAAGACAAAATTCAGTAAAATCTCAGATTCTCAGCAGAGATTCAGGCAACTGAACACCTTCATTTTTTTGGTTTTATTGATTAAACTTATCTTGAAAGGTTTCTTTCTGGCTCTGCAATGTAGTGCAGTAACAAAAGGCATTGCAAAAGTGCAGTTAGCAATTTCAATGAAAGGGTCTCTAGAGAAATGTGAAAGTCTGAACAGCATCTATTAATAATGGCTGGCATTGCTGAAAAGCAGCCATGTAGCACATAAGTGTAAGGAAAGGGAGGCTGGAGGCTGATCCCAGGAGGTGTTTCTCTCTGCAGACTCTCTCTGCAGTTATTATATGTCTAGGCTAACATTTTGTGATTGCCTACCTCACAGCATCACTATAGTACTGAGAGAGATTAATCATATGTAAGCCAGGAAGTAATGCACTGCCCTTGGCAGAGAAAGGTCCTGTCAAGTGAAATATGTGGGCTTGATCTGACCAGTTTGGGGAGCTTCTCCCTGCAATTCAAGGATAACTGGATTAAGCCCTCTTAATGTGCCCTGTGTGCAACATACGTAAATAGAAATGGACAGCAAGATGCATGTTGGGGAAAGTGGTTCCTACAAAAGATATCTCCTGTCTCATTAGGAGAACGACTGAGGCTTTTCTGAGGGCTCCAGGAGGCAGAAATGTAATGACTTTTGTGACCCTGCTTGTCTCTGACTACATCTGCCTCCTCCCTGCAACAAGGAAGCACTGGGAGGTTCTTCAGGGAAATAGGACAAGTCCCAGCTACCTTCCTCCCATTCCTGAGATACTAAACTCTAGCTATTGCTAGGCCATGGGTGAGCAGCCCAAAGACTTTTGCCTGAATCTTTCTGTCCAGTTTCAAGATACTCACTGCCTTGTAAGAGATTAGAAGAAACAAATAAAAGGAAACAGGAACAACAGAAATGAATTATTAACAAGAGCAAACTTTTGTCATGAAATTTATTAGAACAGTATGCTATATCTCTTTTTATTACTGCAGTGTTATAAACTCCTTTTTAGATCAGGCTGTGTCTTGCTAACCACTTGTCAACAGCTGGGCACTTTCTTTCTTCTCACACTGATTTTATTCTTCTCAGTGGGAAACGTTTATAAATTTTAGCCCATATGTAAGGACAGGAAACACATGAATTAAAATGGACAGTAAGACTACTTCTATACCAATACCCAGGTCTAAAGCTGTAGCCTATTCTGATTTAAAAGGTTACATAGAATAGTAACGCTCTCTTTCCTGGACCTTTTTTCTCTATGTATTTAAAATCTTATGTGTTCTGTTTTCCTCTCAAAGACCATAAGAATTGCAAAAGGGAATAAGTTTCTATTCCAGCTCATACATTAGACATATCATCATCGGTGAAGTTCATTCTGCACAATCTTTATTAGCAGTGCATGCCTGAGCCTGCTGGAAACAAAGCTTATTTTTTATGTTGTGTTTGCTACAGTGGTAGTCAGAAATAATTTTACATTATAAGTGAACAGACAAGGAGCCCTGATTTACCATTTTATCTATCATTTCCCAGAGGAGGACTATGCTCAATAAAATTTCCATTTAATTTTCAATATGATTGATTATTCATAATTTGGATAGTCATTATAGGTATGATTTCATTTCTGATGTTAATGAAAAGCTCTATCTAATTTCTGATTATCTGCCTCAGATTGATGAACTTGCCATTACCTCCCCAGGTAACCATGTATGGTACTGATTTTATCCTTATTTGAAAGCTCTATGATGCTTTCTGAAAAACTGAAGAAAAATCATCACCAGGCAGATACCTAACATAATGTTCAAAAGATTTAACAAAAGCTTCAATGGTGCTTCAGTGTCTGCTGGAATAACTCAATATGAACTAGCATTTCCAATCTTGCTGAGGCTTAAACCCACATTTTTTTGTAAATAACTGATTTTTAAACTGAAGAACATGTACAGAATGGAATAACAGCATGAAGGAAAGAAAACTAATAAAAGCTTTTTGAAAAAAATATGTGATGATGGATGACATTTACTTCAGATGAATGAATTCGATAGCTGGCATGAAACTTGGGATATCCACTTATCTCTTGGAGTACTTAGTAATATATAAGGTGAGGAACTAGGAAGCTCATAAAAGCAGAGATAGCAATAGTCAACCATATCCCTTCTTGCTGTTATTCACATGATACCAAATTGTTTCTGGTAGTGCAAACTCAGTTTCCTGATTTAAAGTAGCTGTAGATAAGAACTGTTAAGGCAAGATCCTGTTTCCTTACAAATGTATAAATAAAATGGAAGAAAGGGAGTTGGATTCATTGTTCCAACTGTTAGATTTGAATTATTTGGATTGGTTTGGACTAGTTTGGATTACCTGGATGTCTCTAATTCAAAAGTTAATTATCTGTACTGCTTTTCCTCTCATATAGTACTTTGAGATCAAATAGTCATAGGAATGAGAAATGGGAGTAAGTTGGTAGTGTGTTTTACTTTGTCTTCCAATTGTTGCTTACAAAGCATTTCCAAGATAATCCCTGTAAACCAATATCTAAGGTCATCCCCATTTTGGCTCTGATTCTGTTTTTCAAATGGAATTTTGACAAATGTTCTTCATTATATCTTTACAGCTGCAGTTTGTGACGGAAAATTTATGTTGACTGATTCCTCTGGGTTTTTTCAGTCTATGAATTATCCAAAACCGTATAATGCAAATATCATCTGCCAATGGATCATACTGTAAGACATTTTCCAATAATTTTCTACTAACATTTTTCTGATTATTAGGTGATATTTTTTCCTGCACATCGAACTTAATGCCATTTGTTTCTATTCCTAAATACCCCAGCATGGACAATATGTGATAGCATTTTCTCCTTTGTATTCATGTAACTTTTCTTTAAAAGCTTGCATGCCTAAACCCCATAACTAAATCAGTAATTTTCCCACTAATAAAAATTCTTAGGTATGATTTTGAGAAGTCTTGTGTATTATATGCATGTGCAGGAACATATTTGTAAGCTCAAGATAAATCATGTAACTCAAACTAATTACAAGATATTTGTTTCAAAGTATTACAGTAAATACTAGTCTTATATAATTGTTTTATATGATATAACTAAAAGGTGGAATTTTCAAGAATTCCCTTGTCATTTATAGGTACACATTTTGTCTGGGAGTTAACCGCACCTGTGCTCCTTAAGTCATTTAGGAATATGTTTTAAAAGCACATGAGTATCATTTGACATAATAGCACCAAATGCTTTCTAGACCCTAGGAACAAGAAGTAGAATTTATTTAATCAAGGATACATACCTACAGGGAGGGACAGCTATTTGACTTCAATACTCAAGCTCCACTTCATAGGCCAGGGGAAAAAAAAAGATAACTATACTATGTGACAAATCTCATCCTAAAGTACACATCTAAAATAAGTTATATGATTGCAAGTTGGAAGCTCCTAAACATCCCTACAATGACTGCCAACTCAGAAGTTACTGCTTTGAAGGGCGGTAATTCTTATTAGGGATTTGTAGTAATGGCCTTCCTTTGAGAAGTATTAATTTGGTAGAAGAGTTTCAAAGAAGATTAAGGAAATGCCTTTAAAATTGGATAAGAACTAGACTTCTCATTCCCAAGGCTCCTTTGAAAGTGCTAACCTTTGAGTTTGTTCAGGTCTTTGGTCTTCATTTTGACACTTCCAAGAAAAAGTCAAGTTTCTCCTTCTGTTTAGTACATTTGTTCCTTCTAATTTTTAGCAATACTATTCACCAATAATTACTGACTACACCTTGTTTTAGAATACAGGTGTGTCACAGGAAAAGCACAAGCTTGTATCATTCAGAATATAAGCCTGACTTGTTCGTTAGTTCAAAGTGCTACGGAATAATAGCACGATAAATAATCGAGTCTTAAGTGCACTACTTCCCTCTAAGCTGTTAATTTTGCTTCAAATGCTGCTATAGCTGCAAGAAGCATTGCATTAGGTAGATATCTATATGAGGTATGTAGCTAACAAAAGCTTAATTTTGGAAAGAATCATGAGTAATCACAAATAATATAATGCAGGTGCTGCAGGTCTGTGTAATTACAGATGGATCAATGACAAAAACCATCTGGTTTTATTTTCCAGTTATCTATTTTAAAAACATCTGGCATCATTGGCAGTAAAGGCCTGAAAAATTCAATGTGGTACTAAAATTTTCTCTCCCTTTCTAACAGAATTTTTTCTATGAGGGAATATTTTGGATTTTCCAGTAACCAATGAGAGATATTTTATCCTATTATTTTTATAATCCCTATAAAAATGTGTTAAAAGTCACCCTATAATACACCCAAGGTTTGATTTCTCTTCTGCCTTTTTTTGTCTAGAAAGATTTCCCCATTACCTTCAGGAAAAACATTTACATTTTCACCCCATTTAACTCCTCTCCAAATTAAGATGTAATTTCCTTTGCTTTTAAAAGAGCAGTATGCTTAATATATCCCCTAAAGATTAGCTTCCTGAAAGATTACCTTTCAACTATATGTTTTACTCTTTTCAAATCAAAGATATTTTTTTTTTCCTTTGGAGAAATACATAACCAAAAAAAAAGAAAAAAAAAAAAGCAAATGCAAATATTCAAATATCTACTTCACACATCTTTACTAATCACTACTGATAAGCACCAAGATTGCTGTTGAACAGCAATTGAGCATCTCAGTTCCAGAAAACAACAAATAGTGGTATAGGAAGCTAGGCTGATTGTGATAGTAGATTTCTACAATTTGGACTACCATACATGTTTAGTAGAAAGGCAATGGGAGAGCTACTTAAATATAGATTACTGAAAGAACATAACTTCAACAAAATAATACCCAGCATTTTTTACACTTTAGTTAAAGTGACTTTTGTTATTATACTTACTGGGTCATGGTCAGGTTTGATAACATGTCGCCAAACAGTAGGTTTGAGATCCTTAAATCTTCATGCAAATCCTGTTTTTGTCATAAGAGACATTATTTTGGACTTTGAGAAGACAGATTTTGATATCTTGCTATTCATACTGATACCATGATACCATTCCTCTGGCTTTAGAAAGTCTATGTGAGCAGTGAGATGTTTTCCATTAGTAATATGTATTAAAAAGTAATTTTAAATTAATAAGATGCAGAGAAAAAAACCTACAAAAAACTGTTCAGCTGAATATCACATTCTAAAGTTTAGAAGATTCAGTTCCTAAAATATACTTAACTCCAGTGAGTAAAGGAGTACTTGTACTGTTACAAAAGGTTTATGCCCTATTCCTTTGGTAATTTTACAAGCTAGGAGTTAGCCAAATTGGTCATCTTGATTAATAATTTTGATTAATGTAATTTCACATTGTTTCCGAATTTAACATTATTCAAGCACACAAAGAATTTACTATAGTCAAAAAAAGATTACTAGAACATCACTTTCAGTTCTGAGGTTTATTTTTCTCTTGTTATCTTAGAGTGCCTCAAGGGTTATCCATTAAGCTGAACTTCACTTCTTTTCATACACAACAATATGCGGACAATTTAAACATTTTTGAAGGTATAGGACAAAACAAGATTTTAAGAGGTAAGGGTTTTTTCAGCTAATATTACTTTTCCATTAATAAAAATTAAGTGGTAAAATAAGCATTTTGAAGTGAAAAAATTGCATGCATATGTTTAACTGGAAGAATAGATCTCTGTAAAGCTACCGTGTTAGGCAATTGATCTCAATATACATATCTACTTATACAAAGAGACCAGATAAATGCTTCCCTAATATATTAAAGAAATCTCTACTTTTTTTAAAGACCTTATTTGAATGATCTTGATAACTTCACCAGATCCATGACCTTGGGGAGTCCATGGTTCATTGGCAATATGTTGTCAGAAGATCCTCTATAACATCACATACAGTAACATAAAATGAAAAGATCTAAACTGAAACTGTTGTGAGAAGTACTATGATACTCCCTGAAATTCATTACAAGCATGGCATTGCTTTCCTCAGACTTTGAAATATTGATGATACCTTATCTCTGTCTCTATATTCTATTTTGGAAAACTGGGATTTTGCTCATTTTTCGCAAGACTCAGTCTATCCAACTGAATTCCATCAGAGGTGGAATACATATACTTGAAGATAAATATATAGAGATAAGACAGAAAGGTATTTATTCATCTTTATTTTGAAAGCAGGGTGAGAACGGGAAGGAGAAATCATATAAGACTCATAAAATAAAGAACGGAGAAATTCTACCCTTTCAGTACTGCTTTGAATTTTATCCCCCTTTGACATTTCAATTTAGAAGTGAGAGATTGCTTCAGTATTCTCTGCAGCAACCATTAGCTTGCATGGTTTTAAGGACTGCTGTGGAGATGACCACTGATACCACAAAGACAATGTTAAAGACTGTATTTCTGTGGATTGCCTAAAACTTTGCAGTTTGAGGGATAGATTTCCAGGTATTGGAAATACCAAATGTAGAGGAAAGAAGGACTACAAGGCATTTCCAGATTAAGACTCTCCACTTAAGTAAGTAAAAGAACCTGAGAAGAAGAAAGGAAAATATCACACACATAATTAAAAGTGTGAAAGATTACCCCTATTGTATTTCCTTAATAATTTGACACTCTCAAATATATAGTACTACAAGTAGGTAAATAGCTCTTCCTCAGAAAAGCAAAGTCTACCTGTTCAAAATTGGGCAAGGACTTCAGAAGAAAAAGAGTGGAGGCAAAAACTTTCACAGAACAATGAGGCATTCAGGATTTTCTTTATCCTGAATACAATCGCTAGTCTAACTGTTGTTGCCTGGCATCATATCAGCTTTAGATGGAGGAGCAACTTTTTTACTGTGTGATGACTTGTATTGATTCTTTCACTTCAGACTTAACAGAATTTATATGAGTGAATTTACATTGATTTAGAATTTAAAGTCAAAATTTAGATACATTGTACCATACAATCCTAGAACTGCCCAGGTTGGAAGGGACCTTGAAAGATCCTCTGGTCCAACCTTTCATGGAAAAGGGAGCCTAGGTGAAATTATCTAGCACCCTGACCAGTCACTTCTCAGAACATTGCAATTGTTCCAGTACTGTATGCCTTCATGCATACACCACAAAATGAAATTGCTATGTAATTTACAATTTCCTTACTCGTTGAATATCTGTAGGTGTATGTGCTAATTAGTAAACTGTAAGAGAAATTATATATAACAAAAATATGTAACCAGTACTGTGATTCTGGAGTTTCAGAGTGCACGTTCATAAATTTTGAGAACATATACAGAACAATAAGCATGGATATGAAGTTTATAGCATTGCATATGTGTACTATAAGAGATATTTCGCCACTTGCTGGTATCTATATTGATGGATATGAAATATAGGATATGCAGAATACTTATATGTCAGTCAAACAGCTAAATGCTTTCACAGTTTTGAAGCTATTGCAGGCAGGATCACAGTGCAAGAGGGAAAGCATTCTTTAAGACTCAAAAAGTTAATCCACTGTATTTTTGTGACAGTACTGGGGATTTTAATGTTCATGAGATTGTTTTTTCTCTGACTATATTATTCTTTATTTGTTCTCAGCTTCTCTCTCAGGGAATAATTCTGAGACAATTTATATATTTTCTCATGAGGCTACAGCACAGTTCATATCTGATTATTCTGAAAATTACAATGGCTTTAATGCAATGTACACTACATTCAATGCAAATGAACTAAACAGTAAGTGTTCTTTTTGTGTATGTGTTTGTTTGTTTGTTATCCCAGAAGTTTGGTAAAACTATATTTTCAGTTTGACAAAATGGAGATGAAGAGGGAAGCAGTACTTTCTGGCCCAGTCCACTAACTAGATCCACTTTGAGAAATTTCTTACTATTTTAAAGATCAAATCACTGTTTGCAATAAGACTGTCAACAGGTTTACAGGACCATACCTAGCAGTAGGGTGATGCCTTACAAAGTTAATCTGTTTAAATACGAGTAAAACTCTGGCCATATCTCCATCAGATTCCCCTCAGCCAGATTGTTCACTAATGAACACTGTTGAATCACTAACACTAATCAGTATTCTGTGATCACCTGACAGTACCTACTCTCCAGAGTTTCTGATGTCCTAAGTCATTGTCACAAGTAGTAGTCTCAAATGGTAAAACTAAGATTCAGGAAAATACCTGCTACAATAAATAGACACTGAAAAAAATCCAGGTGCAGTAAATCTACAGTGACAACAAAATGCAGCAATATGATTCATGCATTGGTGTTCTTTAGTAGTCAGAAAAAAAATTAGATGCAGTTTGGACAAGTGAAGGCTTCTTCAGCTGCTAAATTTTGAGCAGGATGAGAGTAGGGGAAGTGGCTGGGAAGAGAGAAGCTGCAGGAAGCATCCAGGGTGCCAGCAAATTCTTGTCACATAGAAGCCCTTGGCTGGGGGCTGACCTGCACTTCAAGACATCATGAAAAGACACTGAATAAAATATCATGGGAAGAAAAGTTATAAGGATGTTGCAACAAATATATGTGAGCAAGGAAGGAGCAAAGGAGAAGGACAAGTATAGGGGCATCCCTGGTGCATGGGACATGGTTTAGTGGTGGGATGGCAGGGTTAGGTTAAAGGTTGGACTCAATGATCTCAAAGATCTTTTCCAACCAAAGTGATTCTATGATTCTATGGAGAACAGCACTTATCTTCTGAGCATTCAGCTCTGGTGATGAGCCCTTGTATCTGGAGCAGTCCAGGCCTTGGCAAAGAAAAGAGGAAAAGCGCAGGGTTAGCCCTTGGTGTTAGCTACGCAAGGAGTCCTCTCTCATTCCTCCACCACATTACTGGTGAAGGATCACAAGAGAAAGTTGATGAATGAGTGCAAGATCATGCAGGGCCACCTTCAGCAACAGTATTTTGTTAACAAGTACAAATGACACATTGCATAAAAGAGGAAATTGAGTTACCGTGGGTTCTGGTTTTGAAACATATTTAAAAATTCACATTGTCATTACTTATTCTTATGTAATTATGAGAAAATACTTAATGTCTCTGTCATTTTTAGTTACTAGAAGTTCTTATTCACAGATTATGAGAAAGTCAATTGCACTTTTGAAGATGGCTTTTGTTACTGGTTACAAGATATAGATGATGATTCCGACTGGGAGAGAGTTCAGGGCCCTACCTTTCCCTTTATGAGTGGTCCTGATTTTGATCATACATTCGGCAACATGTCAGGTAAGATCAAATACAAGTTGATTGCAGATTAAAGGAAAAGCTTGATTTAGCTTATGTTATACCACCATATAGTGGTTTCTTCATAATGGTATTATTGGGATGTAATTTTATTCTGCCATAAAAATGAGGGCAGGAGGCTACGAGACAAAATGTTTTATACTACCGATTGCCATCTTGTGGAAATATTCCAAAACTAAAAGAAGAAATGAAAGAATAGATAAAGATATTAAAGTGTGAGGTATTGAAAAGTTTCAGTGATGTTAATATGCTAAAGTGCCTTATCCGAGAAAGGAATTTCTATTATGCAACAGTGTTATAGGTCATATAACTGCATGTTTATCTTAAGGAAGAAAACACATGTATGTTTGAGAAATCACTTTTATTTCATCCCTGTCTACTGGTGACATCCTCATGGTTGTCAAGGAATTATTTTGATTTAACATAAAGTTGACCTGCAGGGTACATAGGGCACTTGTGTCCCCAGTTAGAATTGCACACCAAGCATACTAATTTTCAACACACATGCAAAACACAAAAACACTCCAGTAGCTGATATAGCATATCAACTTAATTGGAAGAGTGATCAGATCAAATGTGGGTTTTAATTAAAAAGACAATACTGATAGGAATCAGATTTTGAAGGTGTATCATGAATGCTTATCCCAGAATTAGACTCCAAAACGTTTTTTCTGCTTCAACAGGAAAATCAAACAATCTCTTTCTCAGGTGATTTGTCAGTCCAGCCAAAACCAGTTATCATAATTTGGATTTTGCAATGATTATATGTATTCTATTCAAGACTTATACAGAACTTATTCAGTGACAATTAACTGGAAAAATTACAAGTTATTCTGGAAGAAGTTACTCGCAGGAAAAGAAAAATATTATTCAGCGTGTTATTGGATAGAAATTTTTCACCTCTCTGAGTAAATGCACGTCTTCTAAACAATCATCAGAACACTGTTTTATCTTCCCTGAATATAAATCAGATTAAAACATGTAAAATTTGTTTAATAAAACACTTGCCCATGATTTCTAGCTCTCTTAAAAATGCTAATTTATTTTAGGTGTTCTGTTTCACTGTGCTAGGTCTAAGCTGACATATGTAATACTGTTATAGATATTGTTGCTATTATATTGAATATTCAAATTTGTATGACCTGTGTTTGAAGTAAAAATGTGAGCTGCATCATTAATATTTAGCTATTACATACATTCAGTGAGACAGTGTATTTTTGTTTTGCTGCTCTTCAAAAGCAAAGGACTTAATACATACTCAGGAATTGATTCTGAATGCTCAGAGAATTGATGAAACAAAGACAGAGAACTGTCTCTTTGCCTATATGAAGACCTTTTCTGAAGAAGAATGCTATGCTCATTTTCTTGAAGCTAGGCACCATCTATACTTTAATACGTGCTTTCTAAGTCAATACAAGAATTAAAGGTCTGATTCACATTTCAGACTAATTTTCAGGTACTTTAACCTCTCATATGAAAAAGCTAATTAATCTAGAAGTATAAATAACAGAATATAATATATATTATTTTAATGATATAATTATATTTATATTTATTTGTAAATTCTATGAATATAATATTTGCATATAAATGTGTTAGATGATAGATAGAATTAAATCTAAGATTACAGCTGTGATCTCAATAAATCAATAATTTAATAAAGCAAGAATTTTATTTTAGGACTTTTAATTCTACCTAATTTTTATTTTCTTGTGAAAAATCACAATGCTTCTGTAGCCTGACCTCAAGTTATATTTCCATATGGCAGCAAGAAGTCCAAATTCCCAGCTGCAAGGAATTTCCCCAAATAATGTATTCCTCTAGTTTGAAATGCTTCACCTTCATATAAAATATTCATGTAGTCACTCTCTTACCCCCCTCAAAATTCAACCCATTTTTCCCATTATTATGTGGATAAAAGTTATAAAAATGTCAGATAATTATTCTGCAAAATCATAAGCAATGTCAAACAGGAAGAAATTTTTATAAACTAAGTAGAAATCACCCAGGTGAATCTCTGCCTTCACTAAATAAAAGGCAGGTCTCCCACTGACTTTAAAAGGACTAGTTTCCCATTTCATATTTAGTTCTGAGGGGTGTCCAACAAGCTTAAAAGCTCTTTTTAATATGTTGTTGACTGATGAATATAACTTATGATAATCATTCACATTTATTGTGTCAGGAATCTTCCAAGTCATGTAACACTATCTGTATTTGATATTATTGATATTATTTTTGATGTAAAAACTCTCATTTAAAATAAAAATCAGTAATGCTGTACTGACTAAATGTGTTCATTGCCTTGCAGGATTTTATATTTCAACACCCATAGGACTTGGATTTGGAGAAGAGAGAGTCCGGATTCTGAGTCTGCCTTTGGTCTCTTCAGATTCATCTTGCTTAAGCTTTTGGTATCTCTCATAATTCCTAAACATATATTTTGTTTAAGAATAAAACCAAATAGCTTTCTTTCATATAGAATATTAATCCAAGTCAATGTGCCAGCAATAAAAGCCCATTTCTGTTTGGATTTCCATGATCAGTCTCAACTCCAGGCCTGAAACTTTGACTCCTTCATAGGTTTGATTCTTACAGTTAGCTTTAATGTATTTTCTTTTTCACCCTGCATCTAATATGAATTTCTATATAGAAACTTTAAGAAGCCCTGAAATGTCTTCTGTCATGAAGCTTAACTAGGCCTCTGCAGAAAATGTAGCAAAGTACCAAGTAAAACTTCCAGGTGTAACCTAAACACACAACTCATTTAATTCTCAAGCCTACTGCAAGTTAGTCCTAATTGCATAAAAACATATAAAAAGCTTGATGTTATTTCATCAAATTCCACTTTGTTCTAATACTAACAAAATTGCTCTTCCCCATGTAGGTATTTCATGTACAGTGAAAATGTTTACCGTTTAAGAGTTAGTGTAAGTAACGAGCATGGTTCAGAAAAGATCATTTTCCAGAAAGAAGGAAACTATGGAAACAGCTGGAATTATGGACAAGTAACTTTGAATGAAACATCTGATTTTAAGGTTTGTTAAACTGCTAGTTCTTTTAAAAATTTACTTTGTCTAAACTGATATCAGAGTTTTCTGCCAAATGAAATGTTCTAAAGATTATATTTAGTACTGTTAGCTAATGCATGCCATCAAATAAATGTTAACATGCAGAACACTGAAGTACCCATTTAAATTGTCATCCCTTCCTCCTTCCCTGCTCTGGAATTTAAAGTATTATTATTGTGGAAAACAGAAAACCTTAACATTGTCATGGGACAATGAATGTTATCATGAAAGAGAGCTTTCCACAAAACAAGGGTGTTCAAAACCTATTGAAATCTGATGTGGAGTATAAAATCTCAACAGTGAGTGTGACATAAAGCACTTAGCCATGAGAAGATCTAAATACAAGTAACTTTAGATTTTGAAGCAGTATTTTCACTAACTAACTACAGAATAATTCACTGAAAGCATGTTCCAGACGGAAATGTATTTGGTGCCACATGGTTAAAAACTGACCTAACTTGCCTGTAAATAAAAGGAGAAGACTTATGCTAGACAGTTCCTTCAGCAACTCTCTGTTGAAAAAAAGTTTCTTTTTGTAGGTATTTGGGATGGCTTGTTCTGCTATAGTAGTTTTGATTGATGCAAAAACACTGTCAGAAAGATGCGTTTACTATCTGAGGAAGTAAATGCATCTGTGACCTGGCTGCATCAGATTTCCAGCAAATGTGTGTTTTATGATCTTAAGAAGAATGCTATACCTATCTGTATTTCACCAGCACAAGTTCCTTGATAGTAGGATTACTTTAAATACATGGATATTAAAACAACAACAAACAAATGAGATTACTTCTAATTTTTCATGGAGATACATCATTAGATCAGGAGAAGTTTGGACTGATGAGATGAGTGATACAGTATTTGTGTCTCAAAAATTAAATGTATTTACATATAAAAGTAGAGTTATTGAATAGTTTTAAATTGTGTTCATCATTTATACAAAGAAGTTCCTGCATTCCTTAGAATGATCCATTCGGCTTGCATAGAGCTGTTTTGTTTTGTGAAGAATCCTGTCTCATCCCTGATGCCCTCCTCTGAGTGTAGCACCAGTGTAGATTACAGTGGAAATAAGAACATTCAAGAAAGAAGACAGAATGGTTCAGCATAGGAAGCTGAAAAATTTTTCAATACATTATAAAATCCTAATTTTTTTTTTTTCATGAATTCCAGGTTATTTTTGATGCCTTTAAAAAGCATGGTCCCAGTGATATTGCCTTGGATGACATTGGCTTGACAAAGGGAAAGTGTAATCAAAGTATTTATGTAGAGCCAACTGTGATTCCAGCTGTTACTACCACCCCTTCAGTTCCTAGTAAGTAAACACTAAATTACAGTTGACTGCCATTTCCTATTACTGTATTTGTGTTTGAGTGATTCCGAAATTTTCAGCCTTCAGTTTTGTAAAAAACTCTCTTCAGCATTAAAAAGTTATCTTCAGGATAACATACTAGGAACCAGGTTCCCTGCCCACGGCTCCATTGATAGCAACAGAACTGGTAGATTCACGACTTAAGTTATCAGTACAGTATCTTTCTGAACTTGAACAGTGGAAGATACTTAAAGAATTTAGAATTTTTCTCTAAAATCTTTAATTAGTAAAGCTTCCAGGAAGCTACTGAAGAGGAAGGAAGAAGAAAGAGAAGGGAGATTATAACCTCTATATTTGAAATTATAAGCAATATAGCAGGGGAATAAGAGAATGAGCAAAGTCACATAATAATATAACTAGAGCTCGTAACAGTAAAAGTTCACAAAGCTCTGAGAACACATGCACACTGAAAGCTCCTATATTTAGGGGAATTAATCTGTAATAGTGCCAGAATGGTTTAAGAATGGAGCACGATCTATGCGAATTTCTAATAACCAAAATGGAGGTATTATCTGGAACTCACAATGAATGAATTTTTTCCAATATTTATTTGGCTGTATTGTTATTCCAACTATATTTAATTACATTAAAAAGGAAAAAGAAAGCAATATTTGCTTTGAAAAAAAATTATATAGGGAAACAGAAAGGACAGAAGAATAGTTAGCAGTTCTTTTGGTTTTGGACAAAATGAGTGGACAGAAAAAACCAGTCAAAGGACTCTCCACTCCTTGATCTAATGAGAGCTTTGTACAGCTTCATCCAGACCGATCGTATTGCAGTCTTTTAGAGGAAAGCACAGAGAATTAAACATCTTCAAAACATTCCAGTTTCACGGAGTTAGTTAGAAGAACCTCACTGAGAAAAATATGAAAAAATACCTTTAGTCATCATTATAAATCTGGAAAACATATATAAAACAATAAAGAAACATTGCATATGCTGTTAACCAGGTCCAAAGCAAAAACTGTTATACATATGAATAAAGCTTGTGGAAAAAATCATTAAAATATGTGATAGGGCTTTGTAATTTTTTGTGAAAGAGGCATGAACTTTCTGGAAAAAGAGATTTCTATAAAAGGCCTATTCACAGATAGCTTCAAATCATTAAAACAAACAGTGACTATGTTCCATGATTGCCTCCTCTTAGAATTATTGTCACTTACAAAGCACAGCTAGTTCCTCTCTTGACAGCAGATAATTAATAAAAATAGTATAAAATTGAAATAATAGAAAAAGACTGTTTGCATTGTATTCATGTTGAAGCACTGTGTACTAATATTGTCATGCTATCAAATCTATCACATCTAAATCTACTGCATCAGGACAGGTAAGAAAACAAAACCTTCTAAATATAAGAGCAAAATTCAGTTTTAGAACTCCATCCTGAGACACAGGGAGGTAAAGTTTAATAAGATGTCTCTGGCAGCAAAATTATATTGTAATAACACTAGCAAATTCAGTTATAATTTACCAAAGTGAGTTTTGGAATTTGATTGCAGTTTTCATTAAAGTAATACTGTGGAGAGGTGCTGATGTCTGCCACCTACAGACATCTTTCAAGTCCTGTGGGTAAACGCACCTCACAAATTGGCATCAGTCTAATGATTAGTTGTAGAATGACCCTGTGGCAAACAGCAGCTGAGTGCTGCTGTCAAAACACCCAAAAAATGTCATTCAAACCATAGATCCCTACCTAAAATATGAGGGTGTTTTTAATATTCAAAAAAAGGAAGTGGTCATGTGGCATATAACTCCTTATGAAACAGATTAGAGAGGATCCACACTGTCTTTCAATATTATACAAGAGCAGTCTAAGCTGTTGCTGGGGAAAAACTAACTTGTCTGCATAACTTTGTTGAGGCATGCTATGTATACGCTATGTGTAACCTGCTGAAAAAAAAGTGAAAGTTATCAATCATCTTCAAAGAAGTATGAAATTACTTTGATGGATATGGTGCAAGCTTACTAACACTAATGGTTTCTCTACAAATGTCCTGTCTATAAACAAGAGATGAAAGAATTTGAGCTGAGCCAATTTCTTTTGCTATACTTAGAGCTTCAGTAAAAGGCACTGGCATTGTTCACAGTGCCACAAAAGCTCATTGAAAAGTCAAATAAAATTTTGGTGGTGGGAAAAGGAAGATGGATTTGCTTTTGTCTTTTGCACAAGACTGTCAGCTTACACTTTCATCTAAAACAAAGATTGCTTTCATCTTCATATTCATTTATAACTTGTCTTTTAACACAAAAAAAAAAACCAGTGTGGAATTTATAACTTGTCTTTTAACACAAAAAAAAAAAAAACCAGTGTGGGAATTACTGTGTAGATTCCACACTTACGATGTGTACGGCAATATAAATTAAAATTTTGGCCAAAGCACAGGGGAATTTTTTTTTTAATAGGTCATATATCATCTTTGACAGCGTTGAGAAAATAATCTATTATGCTTGATGAAAGGACCAAGACTATTGGTGCTGATTGCTATTTGATTCTCTGAGTGACAGCTATACTAATACCTCCACGTAAATTTGTGTTTAAAGATCACTGGACATTTTTAAAAATTTTTTTCAGACATGAGTGAAATCAATTACCTCTATCATTTTTCCATGCGAGAGGAAGAAGATCATTACTAATGTGCCTTACATGTAGTCAACACCAGATCAGATTTCATCATAAGTTGCCCCTGTTCTGCCATTAAGAAAGTTGGTTTTGCTCTGCTCATATCATCAGACGGTAGTGGCTAAGAATCATATTCTTCATGCAGCTTTACAGTAGTGGCGTGTCTGTTTGTACGTGCAATAAAGTTCCATAAAAAAAGCCAATGTAATCTTTATTTGTTGTTAATGGTATTTACAGAAAGTAGTCCTCATCGTGAGCCATACAGCTGAAACATAATACGTGTGTTGGTCAGCGTGTGATTGTTAACAGTTCCTTTCACTTTCAGAGAGTTTGGCTTTTCTTGCCAGGAGGGATTTGGTGAAATAGAAAGTTTTATAAGATGGCTGTTGTGAGAAAGTTCAGATCTTTCTTATATTTAGTGGAGCTTCCTACAAGTGGGATTCAATGGGCAAAGTCAGTAGGGCTTGTAGATTATGCAGTCCCCAAGTGGCTCAGAGTATGCAATACTGGCTGCCATAACGAAATGCAAAATTTGAGCCACAGAGGGTGGTGGCGGTGAGTATTAAAGTTTAGCCGAAGTCTGAAAGTTAAAAAAAATCAATTTTAATTCAAAGAATAAAACAAAAAACAAAATTTAAAAGTTAGATATCTTCTGCTTTAATTTCTATTTCCTGAAGCAGGTGGAGGAGCACTGATTGGTTTTGAATAAAGTAACTGCAAACAACAGAAGTGGGAAACCACCAAAGTTCATTCTGATGGTACAACTGAAATGAAAATAAACAATATTTCTCAATATGAAGTAAAGTTTTGAAATATGAAGCTGACGTATTTCAGATGTAAACCACCATCTAAACTATATATTGAAAAAGAATACTGAATATATAAAGTACCATTAGCTATGTCTATGTGTGTGAGTGTGTGTATGTGTGTGTACATACCTACAATATTTGCTTTTAAACAAATTTTATTCATTTTTTTATATAAGTGCCTGTACATGTTTATGATAAAGAGTTTCTTATTGGAGCAGTTGTTTCAAGGAAAAAGCAAATGGTTACTTTTGCCATTTACAAGTTTAACAAGTTTTTAGGGTCCTGATGAAATCAAAATAACAGTATAAAGGGGTTTTTTGCTATAAGGTTTATTTGCTAGGTGACAAAATGGTCTTTACTTCGGTATCTCTCCTAATGTTGCAAGAAGATCAATCAGATAATAAGCAAGGCATACAAGCTAAGTGCATAAATAGGTTATATTGAATGGGGGAGGGCTTTCCTCTCTGACATTTTCTAGCTTTTATATTAATGTACTAGTAAATTATACAGTTGACTGTATCACCTTCTGTTCTTCATATTTTCTGTCATGTGCACAGCTTGCAGACTAATAATCACCAAATGAACAACAGTCTGTGTCCTCTCCCGAATTACACGGGGAAGATTTCTCATAGCACCATTGTGAATACAGTTGTGCAGCTGGGCACTAGCACTTCACAACCAGCAATATATGAACTATAGCTGTAGATAACACTATGGCATTAATTGTGTATGTCAGGAGGTCTGACTTGGACACTGTAACTAATACAGACAGTGAATTTCTTACATACCTCTCTTCCTCAATTGTCTGTGTCCTTACCAGAGTGTTGGCTTCTCATAACTCATGGTTTAAACTTTAAACCAATGGCACCGTAACTGAACCCTTACAGAGATGAAGTTAACTTGAATATCCTCTTCATAAAATTACTTTTTCCAAATTATCTTTGTTACAATGGACTGCAAAAGTAAGAAAATATGTTGATTATGTTTTTTAAATGTTTTATTTTTCAGCTGACTGTGGAGGGCCTGTTGAACTCTGGGAGCCAAACAGTACATTCAGCTCTGAAAACTTTCCAAACAATTACCCTAATCAAGCTTTTTGTAAGTCATTCTTCTCCAAGTCTTCAGGAAAAGTTTAGCCTTATAAAAGCAGAGATACTAAATCTACTTTCCCAAGTCAGATGCTGTCAAGCAAGAAAGATCTAAGCTATATACAGTGGGATCTTTTAACTGAAGTCTATATGGCACTTAGCAGAAGCTAAGGAGTAATGTGCCGGTTGATTAAAAAGTGATGAAGACAAGCATAATCCCTTGGAATAGGTTCAGACAAGCTAATTCCATCACGCCTATTATGTCAAATATCTATGTCAATGTAATAACAGACAAGGTGCTGAAAGTCCCCATTTTACCATTACACCTCAATGTATTTGCCAGATTAATATCATCTCTTCTGTTAAATAGTTAATGTTTTCTAGGGGCAAAGGATGTGTGTATGAATTTTGCAAGGGATCTGCTCTTTACTGAATATTTCTTAACATAGTAGTGAAAAGACATTGTTATTCTACTGATGTTACTTGATTTAGATTAAGTTACCGCTGGCAAAAGTGAAAATGTTTCAAGGTGGTCCACCATGTGATGTTGATGGATGAAGCAAGGAAAAGAACTCTGTCATTGCTTCTTAATGAAATTTTAATTATTTATTACTTCACCTTTAACTGGAGAATTGTGTTGCAATGCTAATCACAAGAGTTGTAATTTTGTGTTTCTGTTCAACTTGAGATATGGCTCTTATTTTCAGGAATTAATTTCACAAGATCCCAAATGAGATTCACAATAATGAGAAAATACTTTTCATTCTAAGAACAGATTAAAACCCAGTTCTTTTTTCTTAACTTTCTTTACATTACCATAGTATCCACACTTATGTAGATCAAATACAATAAAGCATAGGCTAAACAGAAGCAAATACTTCTCTAAAAAGACATATAACTTGAAAGACAGGCTTCTGTGACTGATTATAGAAATTATCTTACTATCAGATAGGACTTAAGTGACAAGAATATTGGTCACATTTTCACAGCTATCAAAGAATTAGCTTTGCTACTTTAGGGAAACTCATAGTTGTCGCGGATGATAAAAAAAAAATGCATGTGTGTATGTCCTAGGAGCCTAAATCCAGTTTTCAGAAGTGTTTTACTGAATGAGAGTCAACTGAGTTTTGGAACCAGACAGCATAAGTTGCTTTTAAAGACAAGATTTAGACTTCTAAGTCTCTTGGTTGATTCTTAATAGTTTACCAGAGATTCTTTTTTCCCCAAAATCCTTCAACATAAAGATGACATAGTAATTGTAACAACTGATAAGGTGATTTTTTTCTGTGTTATTATTTTCTAGGTGTGTGGTACTTAAACGCTGAAAAGGGAAAAAACATTCAACTTCATTTTCAGGTTTTTGATCTGGAAAATATTTATGATGTAGTTGAAGTCAGAGATGGCAGAGGACCAAATTCCTTACTTTTGGGCAAGTAACAGCATTGGGCACTAAAATTAATGTAATCAGGCAGCTGGAGCAAACTGGTGGATATAATATAAAGGAAATCAATTCTCTCTAATTTCTTTTTACATTTCTTCACATTTTTGTGTCTCAGAAATTAGGAAAAAAACTTGAGAAAGCATACTTTATATGACATCACATTTCCCAAATGTTTGCACACACATCTTTCTATGCAATCCAAATGAAATTAAGCTCTCAATAAATAAGACTGCTCATGTATGTGGACAAACAGAAGTACAATCTCTTAGTCAAACCTTATTTTTCTGTACTGATGTGTCAAATTTGGGGTTAAGCTTTTATTATTGCAGTCTGATAGCAGTTAGGTTTGGGGGAATAACTGTATTCATGTGGTAACAGTATTTGCTTTTGAACCCAAAACATTTTGAAATATGTGAGAACAAAATAGATTCAATGTATTCATGTTCTCCTGGAGAATAGCTGTCTATACAGGACAAGACCCATTGCCAGATGTCTTCTCTACAACAAACCAGATGACAGTAATCTTCCTTACGGACAAGTTGGCAACAAAGAAGGGATTCCTTGCAAACTTTACTACTGGCTACCATCTAGGTAAGCATATGAACCCTTATATTTAAGAGGTTATACCACTGGTCAAATCCATTTGAGAAAACATGGAGAGTGGAAGGTGACTCTCGGCCCTTGATCAACAGAAACATGAAAAAGTTAAAGAGAAAATGCCTAGAAGTTACCCATATTTACTTTATGTTTTCTAGCACAAAAAGTGACATTTTTGTTGCTTTAGTGTAATTGGACCAATGTCAGTATCATCTGCAATTCTGTGTGATATTATGTGAAAAGTTGACTCAGTATTTTGACCAA
>NW_009260028.1:1405243-1423830 GCF_000687185.1 Egretta garzetta | reverse complement strand
CGTGACTTATTTCCGGGTGTCATTAATACATGCTTAAATGCATTTGTAAAATATTATTATTGATCACATCCACTAGAAGAGAAAAATGTATATCATAACTCTGATTAATGTTTGCAACACAGTCTTCTGGCATCTTTAAAAATGTGGTCGTTAGCGTATGGAGGACCTGGGAAGAGTTAGTCTTTTAAATATTTGGACAGTAATGTTTCTGGTCCCAGGCAGTCCCCTTCTGAAAGACTCCCAGTTTTATTGGGGACTGCAATTAGACTTGTCACTCAAATAAATAATTCAGCAATCAGCTCTCCAAAAACATGTAAAGTGGAGGCAAATGCTAAAGTACATGGAACAGCAATATGCTTACCAGGACAAATATTTATACTAACTCTAGGCCAAATCTTGGTGGAATTAATTAGAGGCTTTATATTAATTCTGTGGAAGTCTGAGAGAAGAAAAAAGAGAGAAAAGGCAGTACGTATTCAGAGATGTGTGAAGTACCATTCATTTACATGGACAAGAAGTCAACAAGAATCTATGATTTTTTTCTTACTTTAAATATCATAAAAAGCAAGTGTCTCCTAGGATGTTTAGCTAGTTGCAGCTTTTTTTTTTAGATTAACAGTAATAATAATATTGATCTAGCTAATCTTTAAAAAAATCTTAACTATTGATTTAATTCTGTAAAATCAACTCTGTTTAGTACCATTGAGCGAGACTGAGAGGTAGGTTTATGACCATTTTGCTGCTTCTTGTTCTGCCTTCTCTATCACATTTGTTCAGTCCAACAACACTATGCCTTTTTTTAGCCAGTTCAGCACCTTTGCTGAGCCAGCTTTGCACATATTTTGTTGTAAAATAAAAATTAAGCTTAGCAAGGCAGAGTTCTCAAAGTGGCCATTGCCAATTCTGGTTAAATATATTTAAAAAGTTCCATTTGCAAAATAATTATTCTTGTTCATGATTTTGCAGCCAAAGAACAGACTAATATCATTAGCATGCAGGCCCAAGAATAAAAGGGTTGTCAATAATAAATTCATTTTACAAGAAGAGCAGATTTTTCTTTGTATTTTATTTTTCCATGAAATACTGAGTTTTTGAAAAGGAAGCATAATTTGAGAAGAAACACTTTTTGGCAGTATGAAATACAATAAAAAACTTCTCTAAGTGAGAGCTAAGTTCTATGGAAAACTGGCATCAATTATGGCTACTGAATGTATGAAAACCTGGTTCAGGCCTCTTATAAACCATATTCTTTTGCTTCCATATTATGCAACAGGCTATAGAACGAATCATTTAATATGAAAATTAAAAATTCAGGGAAAAAAAGCAATTATCTTGCCTTAAATAAGACTTCTAGATAATTAAATATTTCAGTATTTAAGTCCTGGAGGGTATAATAAAGGAAAAAAAATTCTTCAACAGAATTTAAGTTTGTGACTGTATAAGTCATGTAAATATATAGAATGGTGCCATTAAAAAATACACTTTGGCATTAGAAAGAATTATAAATTTGTATTTACTCTCCATCTGATCTGCTTTTGTTACACAACTGATACTGAAGTAGCTTAATCCTACTTTTGAGAATGCTTTACTCATTCATTTCTGTTACTTTTGTCTCTTCCATCTTTCCTCCCACATAGGTTTCGAAAGGAGACTCTTGGCTTTCAGTGCCAATTACTTGTATGTTTGCCTTGACATACTCTAAGGTCTCTAAACTTTTGTGAAGGTGCTGAACATTTGGAACTTGAAATCGTTAGTCACTCCAAAGTTTGTTACATGTAACAGAACACTAGTAACTGAACAATGCTAACTATAGTAGAAACTACAAGGTATAATACCATAGATTTTATTCTTAATAAGCTTTTATTTATCTGAAGATAATATTTATTTTGAAAAAGACTTGTATGGGAAAGGAAATAAAAGGAAATCAAAGGTTCTGCATACTATCCACTCATTTTTTCTTTCGGGTGAACTATATGATCTCCACTGAACATCAACCTTCTTCATAATTACGGATTCATTTTCCTTTCCTGTTTTCCTCCAGGAGCTTGTGCAACTGATGAGCATCAGTGTGGCAGTGGGGAGTGTATACCATTGCATAACCTTTGTGACAGCTTACCTCAGTGTGAAGACGGCTCTGATGAAGCAAAGTGCAGTAAGGTTTCCTTCACACAAAGAGAAGGAATGCTTGTGTATTTCGTAGGAATTACTTAGGAAAACAACCACAAAACCTCAGCTAGAGTAAATTACTGCAGCTGCAATGCAGGCCATGCCAATTTACACGGCACTATCTTGTTGAGTTTGCCAGGGCCAAAAAAATATAATCCCTTTTCTGAGACAGTGTAGGTAAGCTGGTGAAGATCTCTGGAAAAGGTGAGAAGTTGCTCTGTGCTTGAAACTGTGGCTGCTTATAATGGCCTCAAAATTAAATGAAAACTCATTACATCATATATGTACATGCTTTCCTTCTGTATCCCTTTCATATTTTTCTGTAATTAATTTGAGTTTCACAGCAGTATAAATTTTGCAGTGTGAGGTAGAGAATGAGAGTGTTCTTGATGGAAATTCCCAGATTGTCTTGTGAGTGTGAAGCTAAACTGCAGCATGTGGCATCCTCCAGCCTGTTTGGACTCCATCTTGTGGCATTGCCATAGGAAGGAATGGCACAGCTGCAAAAGCAGCATCCAGAGCTCATAGTGGATGTGCACCTTCCTACATCAAGGAGACCAACAGCTGCTATTACTTAGTCCTCTGGTAAAACAGTTCTTTCCAAAATGTAGTACAGTATATGGCTTCATTTCATTTAACATGGAAATAGCATCCTCTAAACAATAATTTAAATGCAAAACTGATGTTAAATTCATGTTGGGCCTAGCACAGATATTAAATTGGTGTTTCTGACAAAGTGCTGTTCTGACAACATATTATGGAGGGCTAATGGAAGAGTTAAAAGAGGGCTTTTAAGTTCATTACCACATCATCTTCCTTTGTTTTAAAGAGGACAGCTAGGGATCAGATATGTTCTTGGATGTGTGCTGACAGTTCTCATTGATTTCAATGACTTTTACAGGTGTATGTATATATATATATTCATATATATGGCATCTACAAATATATGTATACATTATATATGTCTGAAGGCATGGATTCACTCTTCATATTAGTGCCATTAGCTATTTTGTTGCAAACATATTCTTCCTGTAAAATGCATAGAATAAAATACACTTCTGCATCTTCCTAAGCAAAGAGGACTTGTATGGGTTTTTCCAGCCATTGCTAGAGAAGATCTGAACAAGGTAACCATCACCTACATTAACATGACGTACATTTTCAAAAAGATTTATTTTGCCATAGATTGTCTGTTACTTCATAAAAATTACCTCATGTTAAAGGACTGGGAGACTTGTTTCCAAAAAACTATTTAATCCAAACATTGGCTGAATCAATCTAAGCCTTAAAATAAAAAAGAAAATTCAATTAGACATCCTCACATTGAGTCTTTTCAGTGTCCAAAAGTCTTGCTCATTGTCCTGAAACCAATTTCAACTTTTTATCAGAAGTAGTAATTTGAACTAGACAAACTGTCATTTTTAAATATTCCAACTTCTAAAACTTCCCAGTGACTGCAAAGAAAAGGTATAGGATACCTCTTCCTTTGAAGGAAATATATGATATTTGAATTAAACAGTTGTTGAGTGCTCAATGACTTATTCTTTACCAACAATGTATTTGGAGAAGAACATGGATCTGATAAGGAGAAAGGAAAAGGAATTATAATTCAAGTAGAAGAGAGGAGAGGTTTCATAAGTAATTTGAAGAAATCTCACAGTGTAAAGAATCCTGAGATTTTTCAAGACTGCTCGAAAATTTTTCATGACTGAGGTTTACCATTAAATACTCACTGTATATCACTTCTTTCATTCATGCATTCTGGGTGTCAAAGAGGCATTCCTAAAAGTCTAATACTTTTTTTTTACTATAGTGGGTTGGGTACGCTTTACTTTTTTGTGGAAATATTTTGGTGGAAAAAGGTTTTCCGGACAACGAATTTTTTAAAAAAAAAAATTTGGCAACCAATAAATTTCAAACGCATTTTCTGTTTTTCCCTACTTCATGCTGGCAATAACTGTCATCTTCCTAAAATGCAGCTGTAGCACCTGAGACATATGTGGGATTCTGTTGACCTTCTTAAACCTCACGGTCCAACTTCCTTTGTCACTATGCCAATAGCATAAGATTTTTCTCCAAATACTTACTGAGTTTCCAAACATTTTGTTTTGGGAAAAGTTTTGATAGAAAGGTTGGTTTTGAAGGAGCTTTTGTTATTTGAGTGTGTGTGCTTTAACTAAAGCTGCAATGAAAACAGTGAAAATTCTCGTAGCAATTGAACTGAGAAATCCAATTTTTCTGTCAGCTCTGCTTTTAACCTTATTTCCAAACCGCGTTACTGGGTATCGTGTAGCTAAAGCTTCACACACTGTCTGGAAATTACATAACACGGTCTAAAAAAAAGCATTGGTTAGAGTTGATGGAAAATGTACTGTTTATTGTCTATTCATGAGACATCTGCAAAATACAGGGTATGAAACTCTCCTGTGGCAGAAATATAGGAGATAGCAATAACATTTCCTTCCTGTGGGAGCACAACATTCTGGAGATGCTGTGTTTATTACGACTGTAACATATTTTAACTTCTTTTTCTTCTTTGCTGGGAATAATAATTCTATTTACAACGTATTTCTGTTTGTTTGGGGTAGGGGGGAGGGTGGTTTACCACCTATCTAAAATGTTACTGTCCATTTTGGTCTACAGTGAGATTGCTTAATGGTTCTCTAAGCACCGAAGGGCTGGTACAGGCCAGGACTGGGAAGACATGGCACCTGGCATGTGCAGATGGTTGGAATCAACAGATTTCAGACAGTGTTTGCCAGCTGCTGGGATTAAGGTGAGTGCAAAATATTCATTGTCCTTGTAACTTGTTTGCAGGTTTGTTGAGTCTGTATATTGCTGTTTTCCTCATCATTTTACTGGTGTCTTTACCATCCAAAAAAAGGGCATAATGTATTTTTCTGTGACAAGCAAAATGCTTCACATGCCAACAAATTTGTAAGCGTTGCAAACCCTGTTTTGATGGCATTCATTACAGGATTGATGACTCTGAATATGACAGGTTAGGCATGAGGACACATATTGGAGAACGTTGAGAGACTGACGTGGAGGTATTAGTCTTTTATCACTTTATGTCATCATTTACATCTTCACTTTTATGAGGATGGGTCAAGAGTAAAGCTGGAGAAGACAGCAGCCTTGGCTGCTCTGCTATCACAGTAATGTTCATTTCAAGTAAATTCAAGATCATCACTTGGGTATTGGGCTCCCAATACATTTCATACCTATCATTAGACCTGAGCTTTTGGGAGAGGAAACTGTATTTCTCTTGAGGTAAACTTAGAGGGGGAAGGGAGGAGGGAAGTATATGACTGAAATATAGATTTGGCTTAAGTCACTGTCCAGCAGAATTTCCAGGGAAAAGGTGGGGAGGGTTGAGTGCAGAAGTGTTGTATTTTTCAATCTATGGTAAAACTTATGGCCTGAATTCTGGCCTTACTTCACTGCAACTTCACTGTCATCCACTGAATAATAAATAGCTTTCCTACAGTGCTGAGGTTTTTAGGGAATGTCACTCATCCAAGTAATAATCAAATTAAATTTTAAGCTTGTGATTAATTATGTTGGTCCCTGACCGAAGTAGGATGCCTGCAAATGCCCTTCTGATAAATTAATTGTAGAAATCACAGAGTTAGGAGGACTTAGAAGAACAAGTGTTATTCAAAAATACTTTTAATCATTGGATGAATGCGTGCTGGTTTTGGTTTTTTTTTTTTTTTACTTTTTTCCCTTTGATAGGTACTGCACTTATGTAAATATCAGACACCTGCATGCACAAATCCTGATTTTAATTTATGTATGTAGTTATCTCTTTTATGCATGCATGTAAGAAAATACAAGCTATGACTAAATGTTCTTCTAGTTAAATACCTTGTCCTTTACAGTGGCCAGAAGCCTTCTTCCTCTGAGTCTCTCTCTCTCCCTCCCCCACCTCCTTTCCCTCTATAGCTTCTGGACACCAGTAATTTTGTGGTCTATTGGCTTAATTTACATTTTTGTGTTTGATAGGCTTCAGTGAACCTTGTCTCCTTGGTACTTTCTATTACCTTCTAAAAATTATTTACGCTTTTGTCTCCGTAACATTCTGTGGCAGTATGTTTCAGTTTGTCTCTATAAACTAGTCAGATACACTTGCTAAAAAAAATTCCTATTAAGTTTCCTAGTTACTTCTTTTTTAATTCCATTTCTCAGTTTATTACATATTCCCATTCACAAGAAAAAGTATTTTTAAACCTATATTGCATCACATTCTCACATCCTGGGTGCTAATGCTGTTACTGATCCCACAGAATAGGATAAAATTCTCATATATATATATATATACACATATATACACGTATCTATAACTCCTGTAAGCATCACGCCAGTCTGCCTTCCACAAATACCCCTGTAGCAGCATATTTGTTAATAAGTGGCATGGTATTTGTTACTAAATGGATGTTTGTAATAACAGGTCTTAAGTAGGCTATAGCTCATGCTCCTATACTGAATAATTACCTAGAATCATGCTTTATTAGAGAAAGAGGCTAAAGTTCATCTAGAAGAATTTACTTCTGCTGTTAATTGCTTATACATTTGCTAGTCTCATTTACTGTTTAATTTATGAAAAGGACTGAAATTATAACGGTCCTGGAGCATATCCTAATTATTTATGTAGCTGGGCTAGAAAGAGCAATGTTCCACACAGGTTCTAATAACTCACACATGTGAATCCTTTTGCCTCCATTTTTCAAATATGTGACTGTCGCATTCGTGATATGTGCCAAACACAAAGCAAATCTGGAGGCATACCTAGGTATTTGTCTACAAAATACAGCTCAGGCAAATCATTTACAAATATTCTTAATGAGTCTGGAGCGCAAGATGCCCAAACTGATGCTCTTGAAAAACCTGAGCAAGATCCTTTGCTCAGCTTGCACTTGTAACTATGTGCATCTGACAACACTCTTAAACCCTGAGTATTGTTAGCATTGCTTTTCCTTGAACCAACAAAGTCATACATTGAGCTTTTCACCATTTAACTGGTCTGGTGTGAAACCTGCTTGTTTCTCTGGGACCAGAGCCAGCTGGGTCTTTACTGAATTGTACCCAGGAATGAGGTTGGGCCTTGCAATTTTGCCATATCCAAAAGTCCAACAGGGACCAAGAGTTTAGGACTTGCTCTCAACCCTGCAGTCTATTTTCTTCATGAACTCACAAAATTCTTTAGAAGGAAATAAATTCATTGGAATACAATGTCTTGTTTGAGATTTCTGGGTCAATTAGGATTTCATCCTCCCCACTTATGAATGGTCAGTAGTAACTACATGCCTAGCTCCTTGAGACACCTCAGAAAATCCTGTCTTTGACTGTCAGACCCAGGTTGTCCAGTGTGCTAAAAATATAACATACAGCCTGAAAGGGGTAGAAATGATCCCCCAAAACTTATGCACAAAAAAATGTATTTTGATGGATAAATTATGATAATAAACAGCATGATCTTACTCTGCTGTAGAGCCAATGAAAGTCATGTGCTGCATGTAAGAAAGAGCTTTGCTTAGCATCAGACACTGCTAGTGAGCTTGGCTTAAACCCATTGGTTAAGAAGCTTCGTTTCAAATCCAAAGTATAGAGAGGTTACTTTTATTTATCATTAGCAAATTTTCATATAAAAATTGTGTGCACGCAAGCGTATAGAAAACAACAGCTCTTCATAGGAATCCACATGTCAACAAAGCTTTTTTATGCAAAAGAAAGTGTCTGCTAGCTGTAATTTGTTACCGTTCTTCATTGTTTGTTTTTCTGACTGTCAGAAAATCAGCAGATGAAACAGAAACACTGCCCTGTGTCTCAAACACAAACTGCAAACATCCCACAGCCTGAGAACTAAAAAATTAATTAGAAAATGGGTGAACATATTTTCTTCAAATAAGAAATGATTTAAAAAAAAAAAAAACAGGGAAAATAATTATAGCTATCAGACAATGCCACTTCTATCCTTACTCTGAATATTTTTGTCAGCATGGTACCACATCATCTGAATCTTTCCCAACATTTGCTTATTGCTACTGAGCGCATATAAGACAGAATTAGAGACTAAAATCATGGTGAACCATAGAGTATTTAGGTACATGAGGGCAAATAATATCAGAGGAATTCACTGCACAGATATCTCTGTACATTTGTAAGAAACTTCTAAGACTATTTTCTCAGTTTTCTGTAAGTTTTGCCTAGTGAGAATGTTGAATGCAATGAGAGTTACTTAACACCTAGGTTAGCCTCTTAAGGGCCATTTTTGTCACAGCCTGAAAGATTTCTAGAAGATCAATTCCATTAACAGAAATTAAAGAGCTGTGACACTGTGTTTCTGGACCTGCAGAACAAACTATATTCTTGTTGCTAAACTGACTATCTCCAGGAAAAGTGTATGATTTCTTATACTTACAGAAATGCTTAAGCTTTGCCAATATTGGCAAATGCTTAACATTTGCCAAAAAGTTAATTACAAGAGTAGCAGATTGATTTTTATGGTCATTCATAAAGCTAAGATATTTCCAGTTATATGTTCTTCAGCGCACTAAGAAACCAAATTAAATCATCAAAGGTTTTCTCAAAAAAAGGGCTTAGATTTTATTTCAAAAGCTGGGGAGCTTAATAAAGCCCCTCTGGTTACAGAGAGGCTCAGAGAAGTTCCAAACTGTAATCCACAAAATTCTGCATTTATTAAAAAAAAAAAAAAAAAAAAAAAAAATCAGAAGAGTGGGAAATGGTTTGCTCAGTGTTTGCTGAAAAAGACAAAGAAAGATACTGAGGTGTGATGAGAGACCTTCACAAGTTTTATGAGGTTGGTGGAAGCTTTGGCTTGGAAGGTTTAGTGTTTGCCCTATTATAGGGTCTGTTACAGTTGAAGTTTCCTAGTATAACGTGCCCTGGAAAATATGTCAGTAATATTCATAAATGTACATACTCTAAGCTTTTCCCGGTAGCATGTTCATTTTTTTACATTGGTAAAAGCTCCTGCTCACTAACTTTCTCAATAAACAACTTAGGTGATTTTTACACACATTTGCACTTATCATAGCTCAGTGATTAGACTGGTTTCAGCGAAGTTCCTCATTGTAGATTTTGACTCTACCTACCTGGGTTGGCACTTCACTACTCTCCCAGACCATCTAAAAGGTCGTGTCAGGGTTCTGGGGGAGTCTCTGAAGTACTTATTAGTATACTAGTGCTTTAAATTGAAAAAAGTCTGTACACTAGGCTGTACATATATCTAGAGACAGAATTAAGCGGGCTTTGTCATTTCCAGATTGAGAAATGCTGCAGTAATAACTTTTTCATTAGGGTCGGTCATGCAGCTCTCCCAGTGGCACAGAAAGGCTATTGAGCAGCTCCTTTCTCCTATGCCTTGTCTTACTCCCTACACACAACAGATTTGCAGGCAGATTCTAGACTTCATACTTCCCATGAGAATGAGTTTTACTGCACTTGAAGAGGTGGTACTTCCTTGGTATACAGGTGTTACCTGTATATTAAACCTGCACAAATGTTTCTTGCTCCTGAGATACGTATGGCTAAAGGGTCAAATGGGAACAGGCTGTCACCCCCTAAAAAATTGTGTAGTCTGACCAGAGCTATCTTTTTTTCCCCACGCTTCGTCAAGAGAAAGCAAATATATTTCTTGGGTGTATGTTCCAAGCGGGTCATATGCAGTGTCACAAAGTATATGATGCAGAATGGGCTAGAAACTAAATCTGGATATGGGTTGTAAACATCAAAACAATTTATCTTACCAACAGTGCACAGAATTCTTGGAGTTTAAAAGGCCATCATTACAAAAAAAGTGAGTCGAGTACACCCCACTTCAAAGGAACTATCATGTTCAATAGCAAACGTGACACCCTTGACTTATTCCACAAATAGTTATTTTTATTTCAATAGATCTACGAGGTGAAACAACTTATAAGGAAGGTAGCATTTATTCCATTAGATTCTTCACGATATAAAATATAGTTCCATTTCTTCTCTAGGCACAGATGTATAGTATCAATGTAATTACCCCCCTCAAAAAAGCAAAACTTTGATATTCTAAGGTTCAGCTATTACTGTTCCATTTTGGATACTAAGTTTTAGCTCCATATATTTAAGAATCGGTACTGCAAACCCTTCATTGTGTCACAGAAAAGGAGAAACAGATAATGTACTGCTATTAAAATAATTATTTTCTGTCTCTTTCAATACTATTGTAGCATTAGAAATCTTAGAATAAGATGTAAGAGTGAAAGTACGTGAGTCGCATTTTAATCCAAAAATCTCCTGATAAACAGTCATTATTTCACAAAAAAAAAATACAGTTTATTCCACCAGCATAATCATTTCCCAAACATTCCTCCACTGGTGGAACATGACAAATATCTAAAAATACGCATGTGTGTCTTTTCCTTGCAGGGATGCAAATATGTCATCAACTGTATCATTTGCTGGAGATGGCCCCTTTGTCCACATCACCAAATCAGCTAACCACAGCCTAATATTTACAAAAAGGTGGGTAGAGTGAGGCTTCTTCCTCGTACAAAGGAGAACTTAAAGTATCGTGGTGATCACTTATACATTAATTTCTAGCTGAAGTTTACCTGAGAGGTAGCATGATCCTGTATGAGGTCTGGACTATAAAAATATCTCTGTTTTATCCTCTGTCTATTGATGAATTCTGTGTAACACTGGGCAACCCACTCTTGCCCCTTCCATTCTTGTCCATCTATTGTAAGTTTAAAAGGAGAGAGATGTTTGCTACCTTTTAGCTAGCATTCAGTACAATCTTAACAGAAATCTTTATACATTTACTGTAGAAACGATAAATACTGCTGGGTTTACAAAATATTCTTTATCTAGAAATATCTAAATTAAGAATATATAATATAGTAGAAGAACTAAAATGGAATGGTGTTCACCCATGGTTATATAGTGGTTATCACACTAGGTTCTCTCTGTAATCAATAGAGAAAAAGAAGCACTGCAAATTGCAATCCATCAAGGCATCTATTGATTTAGGACTAAGTGTGGATTGCTAAAGTAAGCAATCCCGAGACAGGTATCTATATTTAGACAAATTAGTCCCACTCAAAAATTACTTCTGGATTTGTCTCCACATTTAGAAGTGAATCATTGGATAAGATGATCCTCAGAATACATTCGATTCTATTCTAATCTTTCTCAGTCTAAACAACAGATGAAATGATTCTGAAGTGTCCTACAAACTGGTAGAGTTTCTTGCAGATAGATTAAATGAAAATGTAATGTTACCACAGGATTATATTCTCAGAAAATTCTGGGATTTACAGTACACCTCCAAAAGGAGAAAGGCTTGCCATCATAAAATAAAAAATATATACATAATGACTTAAATTACTGTCTTTCTGCTTATAAGAGGGCTTATTATACACATTTTCCTGGAATCCTACCAAAAGCACTGAGGCAGAAAATTACTGTCTAATTGCTAAAATGCTGAAACCATGCTGAGGACGGCACGAGTCCATGTTCTTTCAGGTTTCCTTTATAAACATACCACTTAGTAACAAAGCAGGAGAGGATTCTTAATTTTACTGTATTTTATCTACAGTGAGACAAAAATATTTTAACAAAGGTAAATTTTATGTTCTAATTATACTCTGTTAATCCCAAACATTTATCTTTCTCACTGGTGGTGAAAGTATGTTAAATTAAAGGAATATGATTGCAAGCTATTTTTCTTCTTTTCTCGAGTGGATGTCTAAACCAGTATTGCCACAAGAGATCTTTAAGAGCAGTAATCATTTAACGATGTCTTCTGTTACCACCTATTAAACACTAAAAAGTGACTAATGAAGAAGGAAATTGAATAAGTTCATTCATCTTAGTTGTATTTCTGTTGCAGAAATAGGTATCTTCTACCATGTTTCATCTGGACAGCTGATAGGTATCATTTTACAGGGTGACACCATTACAGATTCACACACTTTTGTACATATAATGAATGACAGAAAGATCACACAGATTTGATAATTAAAAAAAAAAAATTCACTAACTGCTAATCAAATCATAAAGTGTATTTTTCACATTGCCTTTGGCATTTATTCAAGCATAACTACCATTGAAGCAAAGGAGGGCACATATAACAGGACTTGAAAGGTATGGTGGCAGAGACAGCAAAACTGTTCTCTGGCGCCCTTAGATAACGTATTTCTTGGCAGGATAGCTTTGTAACAGGGCAAAATCCTGCCTTGAAGATATATGTGAGCAGATTCCACAGGTGTGATTGCTTTTGTCAGTCCTAAGTGAAGATCACGCTCACAGATATCCCAACTACTCTAGATTTTTGCCCTGCATGCTGCTTCACAGATGACACTCAGAGAGGAACATAGGATGGGTATTCAGCATATGCAATGCCTTTGTTGTCTTTTGGACTCTCCTGTGCTGACCAAGAGGCAGCTGAGGGCTGGTGAATTGAAGTGCAGGCAAGGAAGTGGTTTTCATACTGGGAGACAGCTTCAGAAAGAAGAAAAAGCAGAGGCCCATGAAGTAATTTCTACTAAAGCAATCAGTAGGTACTGGTGGTGGGAAAAAAACCCTCGTTACATGTGACTCCCCACTTCAGTGTAAAAAAAGGACAAATCTGGCATGTTGGATGTTAGTTTGGCTAGTTTATGCATCTACCTAAGAGAAAGCATAGGACCAGATAAAGGAGCTAATACACAGTACCACTGACCACCCTTTTAAAGCCAAGGAGGGGAGCTTGGTCAAGAGTATTTAGTTGCTATGAAGTTTATGCAGAAGATGGTATTGTTTTCCTGTGGGTTTATGCATTTCTGGTTGTCCTCCTTGATGTTTGTCTCACTACAAGGGACAGCCTTATGAAGTCAATACAATTTTGAATACAAATTACAGAATTTGGTTTTGACTTTTTAAATTACAGCTTTAAAATTATGCATATATCTTGAAGTGAAAATGGCTATGTGAGGCTATTCAGGGCTGGAGGTACAACATTCTTACCCTCTCTGTAGTGAAGATTTATCTGGGGAGATGGGAGTGGCTATGAATTGCCTTTCCTGCATTGCTATGCCATTGTGAAAATGCTGGGTCACATCATGCATTATTTCCCTCACAACTGATATTAAATTTTAGAGCAAACATAGTGAGGGATACATAATACCATATCACATTCAAAGTATCCTTCCCTTTTTCTATTTAGAAATTATGTGGAAATGCATACTGTAAACTAGCCATTGGTAGATTTTTTTTTTGTCTGGTATATTTCTGTGTATATCAGATTTAAATTGCTAGCACACACACACTGTCCCAAGCGTTCAAATTCATTACAAGCTATGAAGATAATCTTAAAACCTCTGGGCATCAGAAATGCTTGAGTAGTTTTGATCTGTGGTCTTGTGCTCTTCAGACTCTGGCTTTGTATCTCTGCTAAATAATTTCTAACTCTGTATATGCAGCTATATATTTTATGGTGCATTATAATCTTAGTAAAAAAATACAGTGATATCAAACTAACCTTTTAAATTCTTTGGTCATACTGATCTCTAGTGGTAAGGTATTGAAAACATTTCAAAAGGTAGAAAAAATAGCATGTGCAGTTACAATTTTATTTCACTAGAAAACAAGGGAATTCTACTTCTATTTCCATAACATACACCAACTAAGTGTCCATTGAAAGGGTATATATGCATTTAATACTATATATAATATAATTTTGTCTATTTATAATTAAAATATAATTCAAACATATAGGGCAAAATATAATATTTAACAGTTTGATACTGATAAACTAGTATCTTTACATATATGTACATATATGCTTATATACATTGTTTTATATATGTGTGTATGTATGTGTATTTGACACTCATTTAGTGTTACCTGGTGTGCAGATACTTGTGATTTAATTGCACTTTCATTCTAGAGAACACTGTTCAAACAGCCTGGTGGTTCATCTGCAATGTAACATTAAGCGTAAGTACACATACCCTGGGAATATTTCACACAGAAATCAAATTGTTCGGTCCATAAAGCCTAATGTTTATAGTTTGAATTGAAAGGTTAGGGAATGGACGATAAAAGCTATACTTGCAATGATATAAACACAGGAAAATTTACAGTCTTCACTTGCTTTCAGAGTTAAGTATACACTAGAGATGGGTCCATACTGAAAACACATATATAAAAAATCCAGAAAGTGTGAGGAAAGAACACATCTAAATCCAAGTTATAAAGTGGCATCTTGATTTCAGCTATAGCATCTCAGATACTACAAAGCCTATTTTTCCAAGAATATTATCTAGTCTAATAAAACATGCTATACACCCCTAAAAATCCACTTTTTTTTTTTTTTTTGCTTGTTTTTTAATTTTAGCTTGTGGAAAACACCTGGTAACTCAGAACAATGGAACAAAGATTGTAGGTGGAAGTGATGCCAGAAGAGAGGCTTGGCCTTGGATAGTTTCACTCCATTTTAATTCCAGACCTCTTTGTGGAGCTTCCCTTGTCAGTGATGAATGGCTGGTGACAGCAGCACACTGTGTATATGGGTAATGTTCATTGCACTCATAAACTAATGCATTCTGACACTCCCACAACATGCAAGCATCCAAATGGTAGATAGGCATCAATAAAACTGGGTTGAAGCATGACCTGGGCCATGGATCAGTCCTCTACAGAGCAAAACACGTGTTCAGAAGATCATACTATGAAATGACCAGGGACTGGCACTTTTTAGAGGGTTAGTAGATGTTTAATTTAGAATGAAATTAGTATAAATTCACAAGTGCCTCTCTCTCTCCACTGACTCCAGGGCATCTTTCCAGCTAGCTAAGTTGGCCATATGACATCCATGCCATGTCTTTTCTTTTTTATTTTAATGATGATGAAATAACTTGTATTTTGTGCAGTTTCACTAAGGAGGCATCAGATTGTAAATAATTTGTGACATTGATATACAAAATTAACAGCTAGCTCACTATTTAATTACTGTGTCTTGAATCACTTGTGGGCTCAGCTAAAGGCTCCTTTATTTCCTGGTAGATCCTCAGTCCTTACTTTAAAGCAGAGAATCATGGAAACTAAGCAGGACTTTCTGAACAATGAAGAATTGTACTTTAAATACATGGTATTAATACTGAGCATTTGCACTTAACCTATAATTAATCTGGGCCTCCATTAATTTGTTGAATCTCTGCCAGTCATATAAAGGATGACATCATACTTCATTAAGGTAAACTCAGTGTTGCCTGTTCCTCCTGTATATTATCATAGATTGATCGAGATTTTCTGTGCATCATTAGAATGAATCTTGATTTATGTGCATTGATTAGGCAATATGCGATATCCTCTAGATGGTGTTATTTGCACCATTCAAAGAAGTGATACATGTTTAAATATTTTCTAGGGTTTGCTTCATAATATCTATAATAAAAACAAGAAGACACCTAGAAACGGGAACGGCAAGAAAAGAAACATTAATATTCAAAATTACAGTAGAGCTTTCATTATAAATAGTAAGGCAGTGGAGACTATGCCAACATATTAATGCTGCTCATTGCATTACAGGAGATATATTCCACACACAAACACTGAAATGGGAAGGATCAAGCCCTCTTAGTTTTCTCACAATAAATCCACACCTGTCTTGATATGTACTTTTCACTTAAATCACCTTTATATTTTCACTTAAAACTCATTTTATCATCTTGACTTTGCTGGAATTTTTCTAAGTGGGAGCTTGCAGTTTCACACCTTCATTCTGAACTTTTAACTTAAAACACTCCTAGTTTAGAACAAGATAACCTTGATCTGCAGAAACTAACTCAGTACACCAATCAGGCTTGAAAACATATTTTTGAAACTATGAACTGGTTGATTAAAAAATGGCAAACAATTAAGTTGTCTAACTTAAATACAGCCTCAAGCCAGCATGTGTAGCTCAGAAAAAAATGAAGATTATGTCATATTTTGTCTTAGTGTATCTTTTTCGATCTAGATTAAAAAATTAAAAGACCAATTTTCTGAGTCTATGAGCTGCAGCATTTCCAAAGACATTTTAGACCTATTATTCTTTAGATATTCCATAATAATTTTCTAACTGGGACCAATATTAATTGCCTGGTGGGCAGTCAGCAGTATTCTTCACAGTGTTTAAAAAGCCATAGTAATTTAGTTAATGTATTTTCCTCCTCTGCACTACTGTCTGATTAATTCTTTATAAATAATGCATTATAAATTTAACATAAAAAATCAACTACCTATTTCCCCAGTGTGGATGTTTAAGATAGTATTACTATCACAAAATGTAAGCACATCTGCTACATTCTATTTATTTTGACAAAATGTGCAAATGCTATGAATTACCATGAGGTTAAAGATTAGCATTTACCTAACATACTTTTCAAAACTTTCATTAATCATTCATAATTGTGAATATTCTTTGCAACTTCTAGGAGGCAATTAAAGCCATCTCAATGGAAAGCAGTTCTTGGCTTGTATGACCAATCAGATATGACACAGTCTTCAACAGTAGTTCAAAACATTGATCAAATAGTTATAAATCCTCATTACATGAAGCGTACAAAAGATAGTGATATTGCTCTCATGCACCTTCAATACAAAGTGCAATATACAGGTGAGTTGTAATTTTCCCATCAACCAGATTTATTCTATTTTGCAAAACTCTAACTGTGCTAAGCATATGAGGGTGATGGGGTGGCTGTACGTTTTTTACAACCTAATCATTCTGGAGTCATTCCAGTACTTCCTGGATATCTTGCCCAAAAAGTGGGTTTGAATTAATGAACATTTTCGTGCATGACCATAAAAACCTGAACACAGGGAAGAGGTTGAAATTGATTGCTTGTTTCTCATTCACAGATTACATACAACCTATCTGCTTACCAGAAAAAAATCAGCAGTTTTTGCCAGGAATTAATTGCTCCATTGCTGGCTGGGGTAGTATTGTGAATGAAGGTGAGTCCTCCGCTTGGAAAATGATGACAGGCATGAAGCTGTGAGGGAAAGCTTGCTCCTGATGCCACGGGGTTTGCTAAAGTCAAATAGTTTAGAGAGGTACTCCTCCATATGAAAATTTGGGAACTATTTCCCTTCACTGTTCCTTCTCTAAAGCAAGGTAATAGAGTCATAACATATTTAACAGAAAAAATATACACAGCTAAGATAATTAAATTATGAAAAAACCTTATTGCATCGCCTTAAAAGTTGATGACTACTGTTCTCAATACAAAATATGTACATCTTATTTCCAGATATTGGGTGGGGGAAGAGGAAGATTAGTCTTTCTGACAATATGCGAATGATTTTCCCCAGAAGTCAAGAATACTGACTATAGCATGAAACATATGTTCTGTTTGTATATCACATGCTCCGGATTTGGAGTCTCTGTGAAACAATAAACACGCCACTTCGCTTCCACAGTTCCTTGTATGCATTTACTTCTACCTTTTCAGAATAAAATTGCATTTAAAATTTTGAGTAGGAATTAGTAACAGAAATTTTTATAAAAACTTGAAACACTCAATCAAAATTACAGAATGAATAGAGGAAATGTTGAACAATCCAAGTTCCTAAGCCCTTAATTGTCACTTAGATCTCCCCACAGTCAGTTCATACTCATTTATTCTAGTAAATTTGATTTAATTATAACCAAATTCAGTCCCATCACACAAATGAAAGTCATGATTCAGTTAATGAGAACTGTTTAATCAGTGACTGTGTTACAGGGGTATAAGCCTGAATAATACAGCAGCGAGGCAGGGTTTCCTGCTGCTCAGTAGTGTGCCCAACCTGCTGGAACAGGAACAAAACTTTTGGTTTTCTGAGAAGGGTGTACGTATTTATTACAGTGGGTAAACTTACTTTATATTTCATCAGGTCCCACTTCAGATATATTGCAAGAAGCGGAGGTCCCTCTCATTTCAAATGAAAAATGCCAACAACGGATGCCAGAATATAGTATTACTGAGAATATGATCTGTGCGGGATATGACAAAGGAGGAGTGGATTCCTGTCAGGTAAATACAAACAACTCATTACCACTGCTAGCATACACCACATCTAATGACTGAATAAAATGCTCCCTGATCCTCCAGTCATTAAAACCAGGACAGACACTGTCCATGAATGTAATTTCTACTCACAGTATTTTGCCCATTTAATACTTTATCAGGATGCAAGTTGAAAAGATAAAAAAACTACTTTGTATCATCTTGACATAAACAAGCATGGAGGGAGATAAATATGAGGACTGGAAATTTTCTGCGCTAAGCTTTGAATAATTACTGCTGAGTAATTCCATAAAGGAGAGAGGGACATGCTTAGGGAAAAGCAGAGTACATAGAAATAAATACCAAATAGATTGAAGTCTCAGAAATGCTTCATACAGGGAAAGA
>NW_009260028.1:1387724-1405220 GCF_000687185.1 Egretta garzetta | reverse complement strand
GACTCTGGAGACTTTTTTAAGTGGATGCCACAGTATTTTGGAGAGGCTGCCTTTCTGTATTGATCTCATATGCTGCTTCTTGGGGATCTAGTTTTTATCCATTTCAGCTCTGCTTATAACACACTGCTTCTCTTTGAGGACACAGTCAGAGTCAGCTGTCGCATCATTTTTCTTCCAGCAATAGGGAGTCTATGGCATGGAGACTGGCTGGTTCTCCTCAAGTCTGATGAGGAGCACTCTGACATAATTGCTCTTGCCTCACCCTCACAACCTAAGCCTTCATCAGGTGCAGTGACTTTGGCTAGTTTAGTCTAGAAGGATGAGCGTATACAAGCCTAATTTCACTTGCTATTTGTTCAGCCTCTGTGGCTTTCTTCTTTCCTTTTTGCCTTCTGAACCTCATACAGAAAAAAAGCAGCGTAGAAGTGCAGGCTGATATAGAGTACCAGTGACCAGTGTTGTGATCAAAGACCATTCAACCATGAACAAAGATGAGCAAGTGAGTCCTGATAGTGCTTCAGCCTTTAGGCAGCTGTCACAGCCTTTGAACTTTTGCAGATGCCCTAGAGTTATGGGCAGAAGTATTTTAATGGCTGAGTCCTTGTAGAATTCTCCCATAAAGCTCCATTCACAGGGCCATGGGAAGATAAAAATTATACTGGTTCAACTAACTCGATAGACAACAAAAAATAGTCACTGCTTTCTTTTGCATCAAAACAAGACACTCATGGCTGACTCATCCCCCACTTAGGCTGTGGGGTGAATTGAATTTGGTCTCCCACACTCTCTTGCAATGCTATGTCTGCTAAACTATTGAGAAGAAGGTGCGATAAAAGGACACCTCCTCTTCTGGCAATCTTGCAGTCTTTTTCTCTAATTTTGAAATTGCAGAAACTCTGGGGTGACTGAACACAGAACTGCATTTTTGCTGAATAGATTCAACTAAAAAATAATCCTATATATTTACCCAGGCTTTGTAAAAGATGAAGGGCTAAATGTAAAAGTAAGAAGCAAAAAAAAAAAATCATTTGAAACCCAGTCCTGTATTGAAAAACTGGTAAGAGATTATGATCTCATCCTTTAAAAAAAAAAAAAGAAAGAAAAAAAGGAAATAGATTATCTCAAGAACTTATCCACATGGAAGAATTCATATTGATCTCACCTCTTGTGCCCAAGACATACAGGGATACAATGTCTAGGATGAAGGATCAACATGAACAAAAGATCATAAAGAGGCTCTGCTTCGGAGTTGACACCGTTCACTTTTAACTTTTGAATTTCATATTGCAGGGAGATTCAGGTGGCCCTCTGACATTTGAAGACGGCAACAAGTGGGTTTTGGTTGGTGTAACATCATTTGGCTATGAGTGTGCACTTCCCAAACGACCAGGAGTGTATGTTCGAGTCACCATGTTTGTGGACTGGATCAAAGAAATCATCTATTAGCTTGATATTTTTTAATGATAGAAATAGAATTTAAAGGTTGAAAGTAGGCCATTGTATAATGATGTAAACCGAACTGGCATTCCAGTCTCACAGTTAGAGAAACTGAATAAATATTTAAATTTTGGGGTGGAAAATATTAATAATTCAGAACTCCATTACCAACTGAGAGTAATATTTCAAACCAGATGCTGTGGATTTGTTAATAAATAGTTTTATCATTTAACTTTTTCTTTTATATGAGAATGTGGGGAAGCAGTTTCTTTGAACACCAGTGCATTAAATGCACAGTGGAGGGCTTTACAACGCATGGGCAGTAAAAAAAAAAAAGTTTGCAAACTGCAAATGCTTTATTGAAAAATGGTCTAAATTATTAATTTCAGGCCAAATGATACCTGGTTTTATGTTTTTACAGTGTATTTTTCAATGTGCATTTTCATCTCAATGCATAGTCAGCTCTTCTCAGTAATCTCACTGCATATCAGAATGAAGGTATATGTTATCTGCTTAAACTGGACTCATGGGAGTTTCATCTTGTCTATTACAAAAAGCTCTGGAATGAGGTTTATGGATTGTGCATAAAGGCTTATAATGTATCATGCTGCTTTCTAATGAATAAACTGAACGTAAGCCAAAAGTTCTCTCTTGTATAATTCGTTTGGAATTAATAGAGTTAAATAAGGATTGAATATAGCTTTTCAGTTTTCTTTTTAGGCAAGTGTTTTGGCAATTATTCAAGCAATTATAGATATGTGCTTGTGTACACCCAAGCACAGACTCACAAGACTTCAACTTCCTCTCATAAAAAGTAATGTTTTTAAAAAACATCTGACAATAATGAGCATCAGCTATTCCTGGTAGATAAAAAGTAGTAGGGTTCCTCTGATACATTTTTCTGTACTGGTGACTTTTTACTGATTTTGTGCTTTGTATAAAAACTATCATGATAGCCCATTACAGCATTCTAAAGAGGAAAGAATATGAAGAAAAAAAAGGGGGGTTTTATCTTCTTGAGTTCTTTTCTACATAGGTTTACATTAAAATATAATTCTCTACTTGTTGAAATGCCTTAAATTCAACGCTGTCTTAATGCTTAATGTTAGTGTAATAGCATGCATTTCCTTTATTTCTGTTTTCAGCCTAGTATAGGCATTTAATATATTTTTAATTCTGAAGTACTGCATGAAAATATAAAATGCATTCTAACTTACTGTGTATGTGTATCTACACATATACACATAGATGTATGACTTTTGTAAGTAGCTCCCATGCTTGGTGCTTACAATGCTAAATGCAGATATGAAGTGCTCAAAATACAAGGCTAGCTTACAAACACAGGTTGGCAGTCACTGATAAAAAATATCAAGTCCCAAACTGTTTTCAGGTCTTCATAAGCATTAGAGGACTAGGTCCAGACCAAAATATTTAGCTTTATCAATACATCTGTGACCACAAGGAACATAGACAGATGTAATTAAGCCAGAGAGAAAGTAAAAGGTGGTTTAGACACCTTATTTCACATAAACCATGCAGTTTTTAACATTAAAATGTTAAAGTTGCAAATCCTATCTTTTATAGTGGGCTACTGTTTCTCCTATTACTCTCCTTCACTTGAAAACAGCCACTGAAAATAAAGTGCATTCTGCTATCAGTATAAATTGATTCGGATGAAGCAATTACATTAAAATGCCTAATTAAAATATGACATGATTTCTGCATTATTTGACATACATCACTATTGTAAATGGTGTTTCAATCTGTTAATGAAATACAAGAGCCAGCTCAAAGTAGATCCAGTTACTAGAAAATGTGCTTCCCAGAAATACAGTAATATACATTTATTTTTGCTTCCCAAAACGCAAAGCATTGATGTATTTTGAAGTATACATTAATAAACCATCCCCTCAGACTAAAAAATTTGCCTATTGTAAACTCCAGTATAGATACATATATGTAATCTAGACTAGTATAATTAAAAATAAACATTTTATTTCAACTAATTTATGTCTAGATAAAACTAACATGACCTTAGTCAACCACATTCTAGCCTTCATTCAGCATCCATTACTTCATTTGTCTGTATCTTGACCTGTGGAGAAACCAGTCGTTACTGTGTTAAAACGTGGGTAGAATGGATTATTTTCAACTGAGTCACAGTCCAAGATGCTTTGAAATAGGCAGTGGAAGCTTGATGCTGACTTACACTTGCTTGCACCCAAAAAAAGTTTAAAATACTGAAGAAGGAAACAAGAGCTTTCTCTCTCAGATGATTCTTACTTGCAAAATGCCAACATCACTATGGAAAAAAAGAAAAATTATATTCCCTGGGGAAAATAGGGATGGTGGGAGTATGATGTTTTTAAAATACCAAACCGAAGCCATGCCATCCATCTGAGGGCTAGATAAGGTTTACTGTTCATCCTGCAGTTCCTTGCCTCACCTACTGCTGCCACTTGGAAAAGATTTAGAGAGGCAGTGAGAAGAAGGGAATGTGGCCACTGTAATGGGACCCCATAGCTGTACATAAAAGCCAACAAGCTTATTCAAAGTGGCTTTAGTTGATGAAATCTGTCACCTGAAATTGGAAATAAATTTTCCTTTCTCCATTCTGAAGAGTTTAATGTGAATATGAAGAACAGAGAGAGTTAGGGGGTTTTGTTGGGGGTTTTTTTGGTTTTCTTTTTAAATAGCAATTCTGTTGCCACTGATGGACCATGTCACCTAAATACCCGTTGTTTTTCTGGAAGCCCCAAGAAAATCCAAAGGAAATACCAGCATAAAGTCTAATTTCTAGGTATTCTCTCTGCAAGTGTGGAACACTCCTATCTTTTTTTTCCCCCTTTCCTCTTTTACCCTTACTCCTATCTATCTCCCTTTTGTGTGTGGAAATAAGGGAAACAAAGCTGAAAGAATTTGTATATGTATGGCATTTGTTTGTTTTGCACAGAATACAATCACCTACTTAAAGGTGGAAGTCATAAGACTTTAAGTTAGATTCATGCACCATTTGCAGTCTTCTAAATAGGTTTCTTCAGATTGTTTAGATTTTATCTGGTATCTAGGAATAACATCCTAAATGAAGGAAATAAATGTAAGGAAACTATTTCCTTCCCCTAAGTAGGTGATACGAGATGGAAATATTTTGCTGCAATAATCAATATTTCTTATTTACATATAGAATCTGATTTTATTACAATAAAAGCATTGCATGCCACTTCCCATTCTTCCTTCACACAGAGTTTAAGACTGGTCCATGTTAATAACTGCCTGGAAATTGCCTTCACCCTGTAAGAAAGACATCTGAAGGTATTTGCTTTCTCCTATATGCTGCATGGAAATGACTTCTGTCACCCCTGTGGCATTAATCAGAATATCAACTGCTACACCTTTACACGTCCTTTGGAAGCACAAAGTATTGAGAAATATTTTTATGTAAATCTTCACTCTCCCCTCTTCTCCATTTTCTTTGGAGAGTTAATCCTTCAAGACCATAAAAAAAAACCCCACCAAAAACCCCCACACTTTACTGCAACTGTTCCCAAGAAAGAGGAATCTCTTGCCCTCAGTTGATTTAAGCAATACTTAAGACAGGAGAAAAACAATTCTGGTCTTGGTGATCATGTAGGATCATAGTATTTTCTCTCTATTTACAATCACTACAAATTAAATTTCAGTAAGGGATTGAGCAAAGAAAGAAGTTGTGACTGACTGGAAAAACTACAGAATATTGTGAATAGGAATAGCAATACTTAACCTGAACTACAGAAGGTGGCTTCTTCAAAGAGGAAGTAAAAATATGGCATAACAGTAATTTTAAGATGCTTCCAAAAGCTGTTCAGCAATAGCATTGCACAAGTACTATTAGTGGCATTGAATTTTAAATGTTGGGGTTTTTTTCTTTACTCAGAAAAATTGACACACACTTGTCTCTGAAGTTCAAAGCTGTGGTAAACATCAGGTAGCACAGTGTAGGCAACCCGAAGAGTAATAAGGTTTTGCTTCTGTCCAGCTCTTCACCCAGCAGTAGTTTTGCATCTGTGTTAATGGAAAGCCAACTAGCTTGAATTCATGCTCTTGAACTCTTGCTGCAACTGCGGCAAAATCCCTTAACTATCTGCTACAGCACCAGACTGTCACCAACAAATCAGGCAGAGTGTTATTGCTACCACCCCAAGATCTACTCCTAATGACTGGTAAAACTATTCTTATGGCACAGAAAGCTCTTAAAGAACCGAAGAGAAAGGACATTAATGATATTAATAATAACTCTAAAAGAAGACTTTAAATGCATCAAGCTTACCTCTAAATCTGCCTATCAATTAACATAATTAACGCTTTTCTAGCTAATAGCCTGAGTAACATTGGGATCAATCTATTAGTTCCACTTCCAAGGGAAGCCATTTGTCTTCTCTTTGATCCAGCTTTACATTATTCCTCACAAACTATTAGCTGTACTTAAATGATCTTTAATGTCTGCCTTACATAGATTTACTGAAACAAGTAATTTTAATATTACTCTTGCTCATTGTGATATTTCTTTTTCCCCTCAGAAAAAGTAAAAAATATTTTACTTAAGTAACAACTAATGGCTGCCTTCAAAAGACACCTCATTACCGAGGTATCACTTGCCAAGTGATTTATGTTGACCTTGGACCAGTTATGGTCATTCCTTGGCAAAGTGGATTCATTACATGCCATGAAATTACTTTTATGAATCCTTGAATTTTGCCACATCAGATCAGCCACCATGTTGTGACACTATCTCTGCTAGTGACCATGTTAATACATAATAAAATAATTTGTGTGCCTGAGAATAAAAAACTGTGTTAAATGTGCAAATAAATACTAAACAAATATTTTGTATCAAACATTTATGCAAAGATAAATAATTGTTACACTGTAAAATTGTCAGTTCCATTTACAGTACATCAACTACATTACAATGTATGAGAGACTAAAGGAAACAAAGAGGGTTTAACTACAAACAATCTTAAAACTGATATACATGGTAGATATTTCCCCATAAAAACTTCAAATGCTCTGTTCATTTCATTGCTCACAACTAGCTAACTTACATCTCTCAGCAAAATAAACACATACCCTTTATTTAGCATGGCATATTTTGTTACTGAATTAATAATCAAACTTTATATAAAAATGATCTGAACATTTGCCTCAAGGGGGAGCTTACAGTTCATTCTGGTAGATCCTTTGCATTTTCAAGCCATTCCAAGCTAATGTTCTTTGATGACATTATAATACAGCCTGACAGCAAAATGTTATTTTTGCTTCGTTTGCAGTCAGTAAATCATTATACCTCCATGCTACTGTCCTTCCTAGGCGTCTTGGAAATCCATAGTGTGGACTGGTTTGGACTGGTTTTTGTTCTTCCTTTACTGAAAAATAAAAATATAAACTATTTTCAGTGCATGTGTGCCTTTGTAGTCCTGATTCAGGTTCATGATCAGACCTGGGTATTTCATCCCCTATTTGAAAGCCATCTTTGTTGCTTTCATAGCATAGGTTCCCCAACCACAAAAGGGTCACGCCCATGCTGCACCAAGCATAGCACCGAAGCGGTGGGTTGAGGTAAGCAACTGTTACCAAAGTTACCAGGCCACCCTGCTTCGCAGCATTCCTCCCAGGAACCAAACTGCCTTGGCCTGTATTTCCCGCCCCCCCCTCCCAGTTCACATTCAACCACATCTACTCACACAGAGTGGTCTTTTCAGAGATGAGCGTGGACACTGTTTGACTGGGTGATGGGGAGACTGGGTACTTCCCTTGTCTGGGGAAACATACAGGGGATAGGAGCGTGCACACCCCCGAGCCTATGTCCAATGCGCTCAGGGTGCAGCCCACCCACCCCAGGGGGCCACTGCAACCCTGCCCACACACATCCTGGAGCTGCACCCCCGTGACCATGGTGCACTAACGGGTGCCAGCGTGTACTGGTACGCCAGAAAGCCTCTTCCCTTTAGGGCTTGACCTAACTTCTAATGAAGTAATGGTGCATGAATCAGACTCCTAGCAATGAATGACTGGTAGAAAGCTTCCTCAGGCCTAGTTTTCATTCAAAACTGTCAATAGTAGTTTTTGTGGTTTTTTTTTTTAATAAAAAAAAAAAAAGATAAAACTGGTTTCCAAAAGTACTTGCTCTGCAACACTGCAAAAATGTTCACTCTAATCTTTACAGGGAGCCCTGAGGTACCCTGTAAATTGATGCCAGTCTTTCCACGTGGCTAGCATTTCTGCTACGACTGCCACAACAGACCACCTTCCGTCACCTAGATGGCAGATGACAGTGCACTGCAGCCTACTGAAAAGGCACTTCATGAGCCACTGCAGCTGCATTTCAATCAAAATGTTTTTCCCTCTGGCCAGAATATATCACACTGATGTTTTTTTCCAATCAAGTAAAAACCAGAGGAGAAGTAGCCCTACATAATTCTGAGTTGGAAACCTGAGAGTCAAGAACCCAACAGTCCTATACATTCAGTTTTACTCCTTTCCTCGTGTGTAAATGTAAGCGAGTCTGAGTTGATTTAAAATGTACTTTAAGGGAGCTGTATGGTACAGTAGCTTTTAGTCCCTCCAGACTTACCTCTGAAGTCCTACAAAGTAATGCATTATGTACCTGAGCCCATTGGAGTAATTGAAAAGACTCCCATTGGTTTCAGTGGACTTTAGATCAGGCCACAATGCTATAAACAAAGCAATTGCAACGAATCAAGTAGTTTCAGCACTTCTTTAAGAAACTGATTCACTACTTCCTTCCCAATTAATACAGCAAAATCAGGCATATTTTGTAGATTAATGATGGAATGCTTTGACTGGAGCATCCTTGCCACACAGCAGGAACAATTGCTAAATACCTTGAATCAGAACTTTAGCTGTGTAAGATGAGTTTATCTTCAGCAAACCTACGCTGATTTTCAACAACTATACATCTGGTTCAGGAAATAGGTTTTAGTAAGAAAGGTAAGGAAAATGCAAAAAATAGCTTGAGCATATCACTGTTTTGACCATCAAACACAATCATAGAAACTGAGAAATATACCAGGTTGGAATTTAAACTTTCTGCAAGGCATTCAGATGATAATGGAGATGGGTCTTTGAAGCAGTTTCTCCTTGCTTCCCTGGAAGAAATGAAAGGGAGAGCATCTAAGCATGAATGAGCTGATCATTTCTACTAGCTACAGGGAAGATGTTTTGCTTTGCCTTATTACTACCCTTTAAGAGCCCAACGCCAGGCAAAATTAGTCATGACCTTTCAAGCTAGGCATGTCCTGGTTGGCCATGGGTTGTGGCTTTCAGAGGAAAGGTCACCATGTTGTGGATGCCTAAAAAAGAATGAGAAGTCAGGTTCATTTGGAAAGTTGGGGATCCCTCCTTCCCCAGCAGGACAGAGTCCCTTTCCTAAACCTCTACAGTGTCCAGATGATCAGTTCAAGTGGTTGCCTCTTTTTTTAATTTGCTTTTTAACCAAGAACTGTGCATTTGTGGTGAACCAAAATGATTTGCAAAGTAGGTCATATGTGGAAATATAACTGAAAAAGATGGGGAAACATTTTTTAAAAAGAAAGTTCTGTTTCAACAGATAAAAAAAGAAAATACTTCATCTTTAGTAATACCAGAATATCCTCTTTCAACTTAAATGAATTTTAAAGAAAATTTGTTTTATTTAATTAAAAGCTTTAGTGCAACCCAAAATGAACATTCTGAAAAAAAAAAAAAAAATCTGTTTTCATTCAAATCCATTATCTCCCTGATTTTTGTATCATTTAGTCTACCAAAACTAATCAGCTAACAGAAAAAGTACAATCTTCCAAGCTGAATTTCCAATATCTGTGTCAGGCAATTTTTAAGTCTTGGAAGTTCAGATGAATTGCATCTGGATGAACTGCTATAGCATCAAAGGCCTGATCAAAGCCCACTGAAGTCAACACTACTATTTCTATTGATTTCAGTGGGCCATGACTCTTTCATTGTTTTCCCAGGAGTATTAAGAGAGCTGAACCTTTTCTGGGGAGAGAAAGGGTTGCCAGAAAAGGTATGAACACATATGTCATACTTACCAAGAAATCAAGGTCCATGGTAATAAGGGTTCCCGAGTCAGATTACATATATAATGGCTATTGTTATACATATGATTCCTTTATTACTCTTTTTGCTTTGAGTTTCCAACCTTCTACACAGCCCCAGTGCTGAGGTTTGGATACAACCTTTCACAACAATGAATTTGCCTGCCATAAGACAGGTTGGGAAGTGCATGTCTTCCTTTTCTTTGTAGGAAAGTGCATAACATAAAGACACAATGTAGTTTATGATGCAGACCTCATAATATCTTTTCTTTATGTTCACTTGTTTCAACGAGACACATCACTAAGGAGTGCTGCAAACAACAGTGTACTCATACAGATATAAGCAGACTTGATATTTGGAGTGTTTTCCCACTTGAAATAAGGTATTTCTGTTGTTTGTAGAAAATGCTAAATAAAAACCACAAAGAAAAATACAGACTAAGAGTAAGGTGGAATTTTTTTTTCTAATTGCCTAAACCAGTGGTGTCATATTGCTTACTAGTATTCCTGCTCTTCAAGAGGGATAACAGCTAGTGAATCTGTTTATTACTCTTGTTATTTTACCCAAATAGTGTTTATCCATAAAACATATTTCAGTTTAAACTCTTCTGGATTACATTTACTTGAGAACACTTCCTGAAAAAAACCTACAGAATGAAAAGTATCCTTGAAAGTTTCAGAAAGGCTAGTTCAGGAAAAAAAAATATTATATGTTGTCATATCTTGGTATATCCTATTTTGAGAAAAATTAAAAGTCCAAAGAATTTTAAAGCACAGATCAAAACATATCCTGTCTCATGGGCCAAAATGTTTCCTATTTGCATATAATACATCTGTTTGATACTACATCCATGTACACACATCTACTTATCTTCTTTGATAGATACATGATGTACAAAGGAGTTGCACTGGCGTGTGGCTCAAAACATGGTTTTGCTTTTTGTTTTCAATTTCTCTGCTCCAGTGGCCCATCTGTTGCTCATATGGGATACGCGTTAAACAGCTGCTGGTGCCTTAGGTTTTTCCTTGGAAAAAACTGCACTTTTGGTCAGAAACTGAGATGAGTCCTTGAGCTTGCCCTGTGCCAGTGAGGATCCCACTATTAATCCCCAAGGCCCAGATGCTGTAGAGGTGGTAATCATGATGGAAGAGGTGAAGTAAAAGTGTTGACAGTAGCTCAGCATATCAAAGAGTCAGCAAAGATATCTTTTTCAGAAACAGGTGAAGTCCTAATGGCAATACACTGAGAGATGAAACTATTTCAGTGTATTGTGGAAAAGCCTGATGGTGAATGTTCAGCTGTAAACAACTTGGATTTTAATAGATGAAAAGATGCTTATTTGCATATTTGGGGACAGATGTAAGCAGTCTTTCAGTATGAATAGCTTGCCAATGGAAACATGAATTCTGCATTATAAGACCATTTTGGATTAGCATATTTTACCTTTTATGAAGCATCTGGAAACAGCAAGTCCCAAAAGCCACTAGTATCAACAGCAGTAGTGGTATAGTGGGTATTACAACGTAAATTAGATTTGGAATTATACCTACAAGACAAAAAGTTCTCATTAATGTCTCCCATGTTGAAATACCCTTAATAACATGAGTAAAAATCTGGAGTAAAACATCAGAAATACATTAAATTACACAGAAGAGCATTTATTCATGCCCTCTATAGGAAGAGCTCCAAAAAGATGACACGGCAATATCAAGAATAAAATAGTACTTCACCAGCAATGTGCAAAACATATCTGAAGGACTTAATTTCTGATATTTTCTATATGCATCAATGCAAGATTTCCAATTTTATAATAGAAAACTCAAATATTTAAAGAGAGTCTATTTCATGGCCTATTGTTTTTACGATCCATATAACCTGTCTACTTAGCGGCCCTTACGTGTTGGATTCCCACCCATGCAAGACCACAAAAGGAAAAAACCTTGCTCTTGTCTCCCCATTTCCCTTAAAAGACAAATGTACACTGTCCTTGACTAATGAGGAGAGAACTAAAGGTGCTCCCCTGAAGATCCCTTGGCAAAAGGAGTGGGAAATGGTTGAAACTGGCACTCTATTATCTGACTAGAACAGAGGATGGGGTCTACAACTTCCAGAAAAGGTCTGGCTGTTTTTCAGTAACTATATGCCCTTGTTTTATAATAGTATACATTTAACGTACAAATTGTGGAGACTTTCTTAGCCATTGTCTTCTTTTGAACATATTTTCCCTAGCAAGAATAAATGTGAATGTTCAGGTTGGGTTTGTTTATGAGTTCCACATAGACAGTCTTTCCATGGTTTGTAAAAATAGTGTTAAAATATAGTTCATCAATATATCCATTCCTCTGGAGTTACAAACAATGGGAAACATCAGTTAGGAAAATGGCTCAAATCCAGCCAACGAGTGTGGAAAGGGAGTGCCAGCTTTCCACAAGCCCATGCTGTAATCCTGTAAAATCTGGAGTTGCTCCTTAGAGATGTTCAATTCCTTACATTAAGGCCATGCTACAACTCTTCACAAACTGCAGGACTCTGTTCAGGACATAAGTTGCTGAATGAAGGAGCTGGGAGCATTACAGAAAGCTCCTAGGCAGTAGGTATCCATTTTCAAAATATCAAGTACCATCTCTGCTAGAAATCTCAGCAAAGCATTTAACTCCTTAGCATATTGTATTCCTTAAAACATAGGGTACTTGGGGGAGCTATCACACAGTGCTTATTCTGCAGACAACCGAAAACTTCATGCCCTATCTGTTAGGAGAGTTTCATTTGTGCCTTTTTTGTGAGCCCCAGCTATCAGGTATAAAAGATAACGTATGTACCACATGTTTGTTACACAAGTTGGGAAGAGGTGGAGAGGAGACAGAGAGAGGCAAGGCATAACTTACCATAGCCTAGGAGATGCTCCACAGCTGGGTGAACACGGGTGAAATCTCGCATCTTGACAGAGACTTACCGGGGTCAGAGACAGCGGTGCAGATTTGGATCAAAGTTTGGCAAGACATGGAAATACTTTGTTTCCACAGTTACAAAGAGGGCTGACTAAAACTTTTGAAATGTTATGCAAAAGTATACTTTTTCAGACAACTTCCTGAGGAAATAGACTGCTTTGTCCCATTGACAATAATAGAAATTGTTAAAGATTAATTCAGCTGAGGACTTAATATTTTTACCAGAACACTCAATTCATATGAACACGTTACCTGTTTCAGTAGCAATAACATGATACTGATCTTCTGGTTTGCTTGTGTCATAAGGATTTCCTGCTGGCACCGTTGGAAAAACACCTGAAAAGTATATCAGACATTTTAGGAAAACAGAGAGTACAAAATATGGCTGTTATGTTGTTAAATAAATTAATAGCAATTACATCTAAACTTATATTGGAAAAATCAACATTGTCAGATTGAATAAATAGCTGAATATAAACATGTAAAGAGGATTTTACTGCAAAATTAGGATTACATATGGAACAAGAATTATGAGCAGTGCTATTCTGAAAAATAGCCATATATTTGTAGTTATTGCTCTCCAAAGGATTAATTTTTCCTATGTTCCAGTACTAAACTATGGCTGTTAAACTTGAGTAGTTTTGGAGGTTCTTGTAAGATATCCTTATTATTATGTATTTACCATTGCAACTCAAGTTAATGTTTTGAAATTTCTTACCGTAATCTGGTTCTGCTCTGTCTCCTAATTCTTTTTCTAAGACATTATCTGTTAAATCAATAATTGAAATCAGTTGTTGAAGAATGAAAAGTGTGTGTAATAAAACAGATGTTTTCATTATTTTGCATGCACTATCACAGAAATAGATACACTCTTCACAACAATAATTGCTTCATTCTTCAGCATTTAATCTTCTTACCAAACACTATTTGCAAACTAGTGTCAAATCACTTCTAGTTCATACTTTTTTGCTCCTTAGAAAAGGGCTATAGTTTATTCTAGTTCCAATTCTTGGTGGCCTCTGCTAGGTTACTGGCTACATCACTGAATCACTTAATTTCTCGTGCTGAATAAAACTCCTACCATGTTCAAAGTTTCATTTGTGCAGATGATCCTAAAACAATATAAGAGAGGAAGTGTTCTTGATTAATACTTAAATCTTATTCACATTTTCAAAATAATGTTTACAGAATTTTGGCTATGAAGGAAAAGAAAGCAGCACAGGTTTGTGAGGTTAGATGCCAGCTTCATATAATTTGGTTTTGCAACAGGCAGCCCTAAAATACAAATCATGGGCAGTGGGTACTAACACATCACATACGGAAGTGAAATTACCAAAAGAGGAATGATAGTATCATATTTCTTGTAATGCATCAGGAACCGCTTCATGACTGAGCTGTACTGCAGAGGCTTGCAGTAGGCTTTACTTATGGCTGTTGCTACAACAGCTCACAGAGATTACAGAAATAATTACCTCATATTGAAAGGATGGGCATAGGAGCGGAATCTGCATAGTTGTTTGAATACCACGCCTTTATTATAAGATAATATTAATATTATAGTGCTATTAGCCAGCAGTTCCAAGAGTCCTGATAAACACATAATGCTTGGAGAAATCAAAAGAGCATTAAAGCCTACTTGAACATAGGCAATGATTTCATCTACTCTGCTAAAAACTGGCTACATCTGGCCACATAAAAAGAAAGATAGCAAAATACTACGAAGAACTGAGTTACTGGCTCTAGAGAGCAGAAGAGGAGATGAGTTTTTAATTTGATTGAGTAATCAAACCTACAGGAGCTGGACGGGAACTAAATGTGGTTGAAAGTACCAACCTATAATTAAATTTAAGATTGCTGAATGATCAATATGATCTAAAGCCAGACTGAACATTGCAATAGTAAATGCTGTCAAGGGAGGTACTATAAAGAGGGCTTTGAAAACCATGACTACCAGAAATGTAGTTGCTGCTTGAGTAAGACTGCCTAATAAGCACTGCCCTGAACTTATTGCAGATAGAATTATATGCAACTTCAGCATGGTCATCTACAACCTCTGCATTTTGGCATATGACTGGTATCATACACCGTATACTCAAAACAGACAGGAAAGTTGTGAAAAACAATATACTCGGATAAGAAAGTGAAATTCAATACACTTCTGGCACTTTAATGCCAGTAAAATGGATGTATTTTGTATTGCAAATGGCTGACATTGAAGCTATTACAGTGATTTGGGGGTAGGAGAGGAAGGTCATTTGTAAGCCTTACTAGGTTTTAAATAGCAAATGTAGTTTTCTTACAAACACTGTGGTACTTTTTTCAGGCAGTGAAAGAAATGTCATATACCCATTTATATACATTTATGCATCTACTCTTCTCCATGTGGTAGAAAAATACATTTCTGGAGAATAGCCTCTTTTCCTAAAGAGCACAATTCCAACAGTTTGAAAAGTAAACAGCTTCAATTCAGCAGTACTGTATTTAGCTGCATAACAATGTCAGTCCTAATAATATTCTACCTATACATTGTTTGCCTTAATATATGCCTCATTATACACTGGTAATCTATGTCTACATAGTGAAAGAAATATAAATTCATTTTCATTGTTACTGTTATCACTTTGTTTTCTGCCAATCCAAAATACTCAGCATTTTTTCAGATGGTGAAAGCAATAGTAAAAAACAACCATCACATCACAACCAGAATGGTAAGTAGTTCAGTATTACAGAGTAATTATTTCACTTAAATTTGTTTTTAAAGACATGAAATACACTTGAAACGGAGACCTCTTAATTCAACCTGCATTTTCTGACGTAAAAATTGTTATTTTTAACAACTTATGACACTTTTATTGTGTTCTCTTATTTCAAAATAATTGTTATCAGGTGTAAAAGAAATAAAATTGTATATATCATAGTTCCCTGAACGGCCTGTGTGACCCAAGTTTATAACTGATCACCATAAGACAGTGATTGTCACAAACAATTTTAGAAGCAGGAACACATTTGGAGGTGGGTGTAAAATGTGTAGGTATATGAAGCCTTCCAAGTATTTAATATTTGCTTGCAATATCAATTGCCATTAATAGCTCCATTAAGATATTAGACAGTGAGAAAGCTACCTATCCACCAAAACTGAAGGAAGAAAATAGCCTGGATCTCTACAGATGGATCTCTACAAAGACTGTGATTATAGCTAGATAATGAGCATAGAGAGGGTAGAAAGCAGGTACAAAACTGCAGAATTAGGTAGGTCAAATACCTGCCAAAAGTAGGATTTCATGGGTAATCTGACTTTCAGCTTAGTTTTTGAAAAGCAAACACACCATAAATTATTTGGAAATATTGTTTCCATTCACTGTAACTACCACCACAAGTAGAAACTGTTACAGGCACAACTTGAAAGTTTACTTTTCATGTACTTTTTCTGTTTGCACAAAGTTCTAGTTTATAGTTCATGTTTCCTCTACTGACATATACAGAACCTATGTCATGTCTGGAAGTACAGCCAAATTGCTTAAGATCTGGCTTTTTCTGTCACCATCTGAACTTGTGTGCATCTGCTTTTCTTATCTATAAATCTACATATATGAATGCAGAATTTTCTTCCTGCTGTTCTGGAGTTCTATTTTCTTTCTTTAAGTCAAAACTTTTATAAAAAGCCATCACACATAAGTTGGTATAAAATGTCAGATGCCTGAAAGTGCAAGGACATTGTGATTTTTTTTTTTTACAGTAGGACCAAGAGATGTCTTGGTCATCCTACTTGATAGCGAGCAAGGGAAGTAGTAAATGGCCACTTAAAACACTTTATGGAGAATAAAATAACAAGTGAATGAGTTAAATCAAAGTAAACAGTTGGGCTTGGTGATCTTAAAGGCCTTTTCCAACCTAAATGATTCTATGACCCTGTGATCCTATAAACGTGGGAATGTATGACAGTGAAGATAACCTTGAAAACATTCTTATTGGATACAGATAGGTTTACTTAAATTACTACTGGATTTGATATATTACATCCCCTGTTAATGTCAGCTCAGCTGCGCACACACCAAAGGAATCAGTACTACAGGCCACAAGACATTGGCAGATTCCTTCACAAAAGGCAGTTGTTTTTCTAAGAAAGTGTCCCACCTGTGAAATATTCGTTTACTTTCACCTACCTGGGCCATACTTGCAGATAAAATTGTGCTTCATGTTGCATCTATCATCATTCCATTGATAAAGGTATGGCCCTCCCAGACCAGGGTTTGCAGTTGGCTGATGATACATCACAACACAGGCTTCACTTCCACAGGAAGGCTCATCTGTATACCAATTTCTAGTGACACACATAAAGACAAACTTTCAAATTTTGAAGGTAAGGTTCATTAGGATGACAGGAAAAGGAGTTTACATCAGTGAAAACATGTGATCCCCCAATGATCCCATCCTCCTCAAAGATACACTGCATTTCCCACAACTCCTCTGTGAAAGAAATTTAGGGCCTGGCTCTACATCTCTGGATATTAAAAAAAAAATCTGTCCAAAGCACCTTTGCAGAAATAACACCCTACTGCTCCGCTGCCTCTTTTCCTTCCTATCTGACTCTTACCTGCCCCATTGTCCTGAGTTCTGTGAGCTGCTGCTACTCTGGCCTTTTGCTTAATCAGGAAAAGACAGGGTAGAAACAGATCAAGTTAGACTAAGAAACACGCATTAATTTACTTGGTGGCTGGCTCCCTGATTTGAGGTGGCCAGAGTCTTGCACAAGTTGTCTGACAGCTTTCAGACTACATCGTAAATCCTCTATGTGGGATATAAAACCTCCAGAAGCCATACAGAGGCAAACTCATGAGATGGGAGCAAAGAAAACTGTAGACTGAAGCCATACTATGCCATCCTTTTACTGCTTCAAATTCAAAACCCTAGTTGCCAGCTTCCTTTTATCTGGAGGAACTAAGGAGGGATGCTGCTAACTTCATGGGGCAGCAAGTCTTCAAGCTTCTTTCTAGAAGACTTGCCGGGCATTTCACTCTTT
>NW_009260028.1:1370905-1387709 GCF_000687185.1 Egretta garzetta | reverse complement strand
ATTTTACAGACTTACCTGAATGGTGAAATACTTCCATCAGCCCACTGGTAGAGGTCAGGGCAAGCACCTGAGGTGGCTAGTCCATCACCACTTCTCCACAACCCAATCCAGAAATCGCCATCAGAAATCCCAGAGCCTGACTTAGTGAGGTTTTGCAACATGTTTTCTATTAGTTGCTGCTCAGCTTCACTTTCCAGGCTCAGTAAAGCGCCACCATCAATTTCACAAGCTTGGCGGGCCTCCTGAAAGCCCACACGTCTAGACAAGTCCTGGAAATAAGCTAACTTGTAACAAGAACGCTTGAGGTCACCATAGCACACCTTTTGACCTGAAAAACATAAATATGAGAGTGTTTAGAGTATTAGTATTTAATGAATATAACAACTGGAAAAAAAAAATAGCACAGCATCCATACAGTGATGGAGAAGGACAGTAGGTTTTTTCCTATGCCCCTCTATGAAAGGGCTCACGATGATACAGTGACACTGCTGAAAAACTTAGCTTTAATTTAAATTGCAAATATCATACAGTTCATGGGAATCTATGGCTTTCTTCCCAAGGCCTGTGAAATTCTCCAAGACACTGAAAACTCCCACTAACTTCTGGAAGAATGTTCTCTACTTTAATCACTGTACCATCAGGCCCCTCTGTTAAAGCCAGGATCTGTTTGGAGGGTATTTTCTTAACTATTTCGTACTAAGGGACCAACTCTACTTCTATTTGGTAAGCAAAGCTATCTGATCAAACAAAAGTGTTTATAATTATCAATTTTAGTGGCAAGAAGCAGCTAGAATTTTCTTGATTCTTCTATCTACCTTGAGAGGGTGTATTTACAATAACCTCATAGCTACTCTTCACTATAATGCGTCTAAATACAGCCTGTAAGGGTGTGTGGAAGAAGAATGTCTGCTCTTTTAAGAGTATCTGGTCAATGACTTTTTCAGTGCAAAGAAGGGTAACAAGAAAAGGAGGAAGCCACAAGCAAAATAGTGAGATATAAACCTGACAGGAAAACTCAATGGCGAAAAAGACAAGAAAAAACCTCATCAGACACACTAATTGGAAGGCTATCAAGAAACCGCAGGCAAACAGGACTTTGCAACTTCATAAGGATGCACACCTGGGGACCCAGGATGTTGGTGGGACTATGCCACCTGATGAGAGACCTTGAAGGGGAGGAACAAAGGGGGAGTGGACAGAAAGCAGTACAAAAGAGGCCAGTTGCATGTAAAACAGGGGAAGTGTGTGTGGGTCTGGACATGTGCCTTCCCTAGTGACCTATCTCTACCAGCCAACAAGGAGGCGGGGAGTTGGCTGTTTATGTTTTATGTGGGTCCCACACATGGATGCTGTTGAAGGCAGCACCTTGTCTGTGGCAATCTGTGTGATGGCCATGTCACAGTCCCGTCTGGGTGGTGCTGGGATACTTGCTCAGCTTTGCTACTGGTTGAACCAGCAAAGGGGAAAGCGGCAGACGCATCCATCAGCTCAGAGAGAGGCCCTGGGTACTGGGGTGGGCACCAGTGGCTAGACAGGAGGAGGTCCTGGGACTGGAGGCAGGGGTCACACTCTTAACATCCCTTAACACAGCCAACAGAAATTCCAGATATTAGCAGATATTACAGTACTATCCAGATACCATAAAGATGCCCTGTGGTGCTTTCAAAAAGCACTATATCTACTGCATTCACACCAGTTTTTCCTTGCCCTTCAGGGTTATGTCTGTGGAAAGAATCAAAACCCAAATGACAAAATAATGGTTTTTTTCCTTATAGTTCTTTAGCTGAGAAAGACATCTCCTTTTTCCTAAAAGGAAAAATAATTATCATCATCTTCAACTAGTGAGATTCTCTAGAGTTTATTCAATATACACAAGATGTAGAATCAACAAACTCACTTATCAGCTACAACTGAACTCCAGTATGTTTATTCAGGGATAGGAGAAGGGTTTTATATATTTATATATATAAGAAAATAAGCTAACCATCTCTTAAAAGATCATGTTTCTTTCACTATGGAAATTTATCATTGGTGAAGAAAAGTAGGAGAGTTTATTTTGCTAAGTAAGAATTACCAAAGGATACTGAAGTAATAAGAGTTACCAGGCATTATCTGGAATGTTTAGAAATCAACAAATTTTATCATTTTCCTGGAAAATTTTGCAAGGACAGTATTTTATTTTACCGTGTTAGTTTTGCATTTGCAAATCTTATATTTACTCCCACTCTTAAGCAAACCCAGATACATGACTCTCTCCCTTTGGCTATACATTTGAACAGGTTTTATTCTGTTTTACCTTAAAAAAAAAAAATTGTCACTGGGAAACAGCAACATCATCCTATAACTTAAGTAGTACTCAAGTTGTTTAAGGCAGTGGTTTTTTATACACAAAAAATAAATACAGAATTGAACAAAGAAGCCTAAAAGATACAATAAAATTAATTCTTCTTGGTTTAGTGTTGCTTCATTTTCATATTTAATGTCAGAGTAGCATACTTCCCATAGCAGATTGCATACAGGCATACAGCACAAGATCTGACTTCTCTATATTTGCACAGAGCATAGTTTCAAGACTTTGCAGAGAATAAGCAGACTGTATCAAAGTTACATAAACAGAGGAACATAAAACCATGATCGTCTCATACTTTTTAGCTTTTCACACTTAAAAAGATCCCCGCAATAAGAGATACTTTCTGATTTAGCTATCTAAATTATAAGGACAGTAGGGATAAACTATGTTTAGTTTTCTAGTTTTTCCTACGGTTTTTGTAACCTTTCTCAAAAAAAAAAAATCTCTGAAACCTTTTCTCTATGACACCTTATTAAAGTCCATCTGGGAGAAAGACTGTCGGTAACAGAAGTGTCTTTGCGGTCTTGGCAAAGACTTCTGAAAAGCTGCTTGTTATCAGTAATTGATCTGCCAAAATAATACAGGAATAAGAATAACCTAATCTAAGGACAAGCTTGTGCCACAAAAATCTATGGAAAAATCCAGGCTTTGAGGTCAGGAAGAGACCATCTATTTGGACTTTCTCTGATAACATCCTGACAATGCTGTGTACGTCCCAATTCCTTTCCTGTCATTTCCCTTTATTCATATAGGTTAAAAGCCTTGCTATCAGTGAAAGCAGTAAGAGCCATAGTCTCAAGGCATATAAAATAATGGGTTTCTTCATAAGATTTCATAGAACGAAAAGAAAAACTACCCCTATTTATCATTGTAACAAAGTGACAACTCTAAATGCTCAAAAGCAGGAAGTGCAAGAATGAAAGTCTCATGTGAAATTGCAACTCATTCCCTTCATCTATAATGTTGCCATTCAAATTTTGCAAACATGATCACAACCTTTTTATTTTCCCCAGGAGCTCTGTCTCATTGGCAGGATAGAATGCACACTGAAGGAGGAGCTGTTCAACATCTTAATCCTTACCACTGGGTGAGTGACTATGGCTTATTGCCAGACTATGTACATCGCAATGCAAACATCCAAAGGCTAGCACTGAATTATGTAGGACACTAATCATTTACAAGGAAAGGGGACCACACCTCTCCTTGTAACCAAAGATTACATTTGAAGCATTAATTCAAGATGTATGAGCAGAATTATGGAGAGTCCTTTGCCCATTGTCTTGTTCTTCTTATTTCCCAGACAATTTTTAGAAATAAATTCTTTTACAATTCCTTTCATTCTGTGCATATACTCCTCCTTGACCAAAGTATAAATTATGAGCAAATTCAGGTATCAAAATATCCCTACCATGATTTCAGTCATGCAGGAATGTTCAATCCACTAAAATGAGCGGGCTGGCCACTACCGATCACAATTCCTGTGCTGCGCTTCCCTTTCATGGGAAAACTGGTAGCTTTCCATCCATAACTCACACATCCACTCCCCTTCCCTGGGTGTTTCTCAGGTGGCTGAACTGCCCCCCTCACTCTCTGTTCTCATACAGTCTCTGCTCTTCTGTGATTGTCCCAAAACCTCAATCAAATGACCTCTCTAACAGGAGAAATGGGTCCTCGCTGGCTAACTGATCAAGCCTCTTCAGTGTACTTATCTTCCAGTCAGCTCCTGCACAGAGACTCACGGTGCCAAATGGCATGTGCCATTTCTGCTCTGCTATAAGGCTCACATTCCTAAGTTGCGCTGTATACTGGCCCAATACGGAGGTTGCATCAGGGTCAAGGCTCAGCAACATCACCCACACCAAGCTGAGGAAACCAGGTGGAACTGTATGGAGCTGGGAGGAGAAGGACAAGGACTTGTGATGCACAGCAGCAGAAAAGCTGCTTGATAGGTGCCACCACAGCCCCTGATACGTGCCCTTGTTGTGGAGTCAAGTAACAGCTTGCTCATGTTGTGCATGCAGAGCACAAAGATGTGAAGGCCTAATCCATACCCGAGGGTTTATCTGAAAGGGTTAGCGAGTTAAAACCTGGAAAGTTTGTGTGAAGACCTTTTCTTTTCTTCCCCTAAACTGATCACAATTTTTGAGGATACTATTGTTATCACAGATGTTTGTGCAGGGTTAAATAATTCTAAAATCAAGTATTACAAGGAGAAAGGCTTGAACAAGTGAAAATTTGCATACAATCCAACTCCTAAATTACTTCTCTTTCATTTGCCACAGGTGTAGAGAGCAACAAAAGTAGTAATTTCCTCCTTACAGGCTGATCATTTGTGGGAGAATATACCTCTAGAAAACAACAGAGAAAACAGCAAGAAACCAAGAAATATTTGGCATTAAGACCCATCTGGTGTGAATGAAGTATGTGATGCAGAGTAGTAAGCTTTCTGGAAGAAGCTGTGAAATTTTTTTGTTCTAGTTAATTTAGTCCCTGTGTATAGGCAATGACCTATTCTGAATCTTTTCTTTCTTCTTTTGAAGGGGACTTTTATCTGCTGTAGCTGAGCTAGTTCAATGTGTTAATGGAAAACTGCAGTTGTGCCTTAATAGCTGGCAAATCAGTTGACGTTTTAGTACTCTTCTTGGAGCACACTGAGATGTCAAGTTTTCAAGCTTCATTTTTTACAGCTTTCTCTCACTACTAATTTCTAAAAGCAGAAATCATTTACCAGTGAAAAATGACAGAACGGACCATAACGTATAGCAGACAAGATAAGTATGGAAACATTAACTGTGGGCTATTTTACCCTCTTCCAACATCTTTGCAGCAGACAAGACTCCACTGTTAGTTCTAAAGCACCATTTGCTACTTGAACTGCATAAACTGAATTCCAATTTTTCTGTCACAATTGAACAGAAACTACATTTGTAAGTAAGTCTATTGGAGTGAATCAGGCTAAGATACTAAGCAACGTTAATAAATATAGGCAAGTTAGGCCTTTACAACCTTTCCACAAGATCTGCCCTGTGCTGCTTGAAAGATGAAAGAAAACACGAAGGTAAACGTTGTTTCATCACAGGGTATCCAGAAAGGAAAAAAGAGCAGCATGTTATTGTATTTAGTCCTCCCTTCAGCATGAGACCAAAGAACTAACTAATTTTATAAGATCTAAGAACTCGTTCTTACTTACAACTCAGACAAGCTGAGGTTTCAACCAACCCTGTCTATCTGCATATGTGAAGGTGGAGTGCTTACACTCTTCCTTTCATGGAGCATATCAGCTCCCTTCCTTCACACCTTCCCTCATGCAAGCAGAACAGCCCAGACCCCGGTCAGAAGTAGGCATAGAAACAGGGAAAACAGGCACTTGGCTTGGTGTCATGAACCCACCCACACCTTACCTTGTCATCAACAATTGCTTTCTTGCCTGTTGAGGGAAGAGTGCTGTGTTGAAGCAAAAACTGACTGACAGACAAGGACTGTTCTCTTTTTTTCCCCCAGTTGCAAAACTGCAAGATTAGGTATCCCCAATTCCATAACGGAAAGGTCCCCAGGTTTGTTCTTTCTACCTCTCCTGCATACACCAGCCATACAACACAGCTCTGGCCCTGCTCCCTCAGCCTTTGCAGCTGTACCTGTCTACTGCAGAGAACCTGAACTGGCTGAAAATCCCTTGCACCCACTTTGTCTCACCATCCCATTAGCTGAAAAAAGCAAGTGTACAGTACTTGCTCTAAATGCTAGCTACCATTTCTATCCATATGGATCAGTTTTTCTCCTTGGGTGTCACAGCAGCTCCATAGTAGAGTGTTTCAATATCAATACTAAAACAAAGAGCTTTTCGCTGAAATACTTGATACTTAGTTAAAACGTTCCTGCAGATAATTCTGCAGGAAAAAAAAAATCTCCTTCAAGTGAAAAAGAAACAAGTAAAGCCTCCACTTGTATTTCAATCAATTATGTTTTAATAATGATGCATCGTTAAACAGAAATAATAGGTTCTTTTAGATCTGTCATGACAGAAGTTACAGGAAAATGCAATTTAGAAGCAAAGTTACTGATAAAGTACCCGCTCTAAGACTAATCCCTCTGAGAGCATGAGGCTCAGTCCTAACTACAGCCCCATGGGCCATGAGGGGCACAAAGGTTATCTTGAGTAACAAACATGACTCAGCTGGAGGTTTTGAAGATATGAGGTAGAAGATAAGCTCCCCGGTGGTAAACCCCATCCCTCTTCCTCTTGAACCTTAAACTAATGTACAGTCCAGGGTCCACCACCATTAGCATCCACCTAGATTAGTGAGGCACAGCAGCTGCATGTGCATAGCATTATGTGAGGAGAGAATAAAGGAATGCACAAAGCCTGCTGTAGAAAAGTCCATTATGTTTTTATACTGTGACTTTTTTCTTCACAAGATGATGGATTCAGCAGAAAACACAGAGGAGTATTTGGTACAAAGGAATGTGAAATATTTAATCAGAGGCCCAAAGGTCAGCATGAGGGCTGATGGAGGCCTCTGACAATAAAGTAACAAAATAAAGACATATGGACTTAAGTGAAATTGGTCATGAAATAATAGCAAGACAGAAATCTACATAAATGAACCAAAATATTCCACCAGCTAGATAACATTTCTCTGCTTGTGTTACAAAGACTAGTCTTGGTCTTGAGCTTGTCTGAGCACACTGACCTCAGGGGCTGTGTAACCAGCATACAGGACACTGGGCACAATTTGTTTTCACCTGTCCCTGTGTTACAGGGTGCTCCATGCCAAGTCCCAGTAATGCACTTCAAAATGTGGCCAGTAAGAGGCTAAAAGGTATTACATTTTCCTAATCACATTTTGATTCAAAGCTGATGCGTCTTGTCAACCGACCTTTATATTATCCAGTCAGATTTTGATTGGGTTCAGCTGCTGGTCATGTTTTGATATATTATGTTATTGCTGTTGATGTTTCACTGCATCATATTTGTGTCCATCTACTGAATTTAATTTGGGGTTTTGATGATTCATATTACTTTTTAAAAAAAATACTACTGTGATAAGACTTCATAATTATGTTCCGTCTTCATTTATGATAAAAGCAAATTGCCATCTTTTCTCCTGAAGTTTGTAATACTGAAGACACATCGTTCTCTAGTTGAGTCAGTATTTAAATCACAGATGTTGCTCAGATCATGCTCCTGAGCAGCTTAAGGAATTCTGTGTGCTAACAAATCTGCCGTTCAAACACAAACTGCTATATAGATCATATGCCAGCCTGTATCTGTATTGATATCTTCATAGCTAACTCTTCCATACATTAATAGGTATTTTTTCCTCTCACCCTCCTAATAACCAAGTCCTTAGAGAGAAGAGACGTTCATTATTGATTTATACTTTTTCTGGATTAGGGTTTATACCTAGTTGTCATAATACACTTTCTCCAAAGTGGTTTTTCTTTTGTGAAAAAATTTCAAAGGTTCCAAGTCCCTTTTAAGGGCTTATATAAAACAACTGAGGGCCGCATTTGCCTTTTAAGTAGCTGTATTTCAGGTAGATATGTGTACAGGCAGACAGTTTGCATACATCATATCATAGTCATTAGCAAATAGACAATGTCTAACCTAGCTTAATAGAGGCTGGCCCCAACCTCTCTTAAGCAAAATTCATCCATTAGCCAGACTTCTTACAATACTTGTCATAATGGGAGTCCCTTTCTCGCTAAATTCTTAAGCATTACCAGGTAAAAATTATATATGTGTAGATAGCATGTATGAAAATATAGGTAAAAGGCAAATTCTTTCTATTCTTTCTCAAACACAGGCCAGATAATCTATCTTTAGCCATTAACCATCCCATATCTTGTGAATTAGCAAAGATGATGATAGATGTCCTCAGACACCAGCCAAACAGCCATCTCTAGGATTAATGCAACTCTTGCAGAGAAAGAAAACAGGGGATGATGGAAGTTGTAAATAAGAAGGAAGCACTGTATTATACCATATTCATACAGAGATTTAGTATAGTTATGCAGAATGTGAAGCTACACAAGAAGCATTTGTCCCAGTCTGGTCCCTAACTTCTTTATTTTCTCCTTTGCCATGTGAAGTGATTTTTCAGTTAATTTATTGCTGAAATTGAGTTTTTACCTGTATGTCAGCCTTTTCTAGTTATGTTATTGTGTTTCCAAGTGTTTTTGGGCACATGGAGTTTATTTGGTTATTTCTGAATAACCACTGTTCTCAACAGACCCATAATAGCTACACTTCTACAAAACCAAGCACCCATAATAGCTACACTTCTACAAAACCAAGCAATCAGAAAGGAGGCAGTCTGTTTGTAAAGGAGCATTGGGCAGTGCTGATTTGAATATTAAAGAATATTACTTACCACGAGCACCTGGATTTTGGCATCTGGCTGAATACAAATGCAATTAACATGAAAACTGATGGCTTCCCTGTCTATTGCAGCAAGATAGCTGCTTAGTAAAATAGGTGGTTAAAAAATATACATATGAACACTGATGACAAGTATTGATCTAAATAGATTATTTTGGGGGAGGCTTGTTAAAGCCTCTATGTGCCTAGAACCTGCACTGTTCTAGGTCTTGGGAAGCTACAAGCAAGGACTCCTTGTCCTGCAAAATATAGATAAGTTTTTCATTGTGTTGAATAAAGAACTGGGAGGATTTGTCTTCCCCAGAGCAGACTACAAGTTTGTCTGGATTTTCAAAATCAGGGATGTGGTGGTCCAGAGATCAGCTTGTTCTTGATGTACTAGGAACTGGAATAGCTGCCCTCATGAAAGGCTGCCATCTTCACTGAGCAGCGATAGGCTTATTCACTCATTTTACAAAGAAAATAAACACACACATTTATTTGTTATAGTTAGCTTCTCAGCCCTGGCACACATGGCAGGGATCTCAGGCCACTGATAACAGAGCTGTAAAGAAGTAGCTTGATGTCTAAATCTCATTAGAAGCTAATCAACACTTCACCATCCATAATTAACCTTGCAGAACAACATACAATTACAATTATGTAAATCAATACAGGGTGTCTTCAACTGGAAAACAAATATCCATTTTTATGAAAGTTTTAATCACTGATTTGCCTGATATGTCAGTGTCAAAAAAAAAATCTTTAAAGTATTTCCCAAGTATTTCTTTTTTCTCCTCTGGTCAAATCATTAAATCCCTGACAGTTTTCCTTTCTTCTAAGTGAAGCATACCTATTTTTTGGCATCAGCTCAGTTTCAGATATCTAGCACATCATAAATTTAAAGCCCGAGACCCATTTAGCTTTTCCTGTAATAACAGTTTTCCTCTCTTGTGATCACGTGAACTTTATGGGTATATATCACAGGGCTGACCATGGCAGACAGCCACTTGCTTCTATAAGGGGCTAGTGCAAAACTGCACTGTCCTAGTGGTTCATGCAAAGTGCCAACACAGTTGCCAAGACAACCCTCTAAAACTTGCAAGTTGCCTTCCCTTTTCCCATGTTAAGAAGGAATGGAGGCTGGTGTCAGACCTATATTTTTCCCTTGTCTGTCTTTGAGAGGTCTAGCAACGTTGCCACTGCAAGCAATGCAGGCTCCTTGGCACCAGTGATCATGGTGAGGACAACACACTTAGCACTGGCATCCACAGAGATAATAGGCTTGATTTCAATGTGGCACCATATGCATCTTCTCAGTTGTGAATAAGAAAAAAAAGTTATCATGAGCATAGGGCATGCAGCATAAATGTTTTCTTTTGCAATATATACTCAGGAGCTCTGTTTACCTAACAATGAATTATGTTTGTTAAAAAAAATGCAAAATTACCCAAAGTATAACACTCTTCATGAGCATAAATAACCCTATTCACTTCCACAGACATAAGCAGGGAGGCCAATGATAACACCCAAATGTCAACAGAATCTATTTGAGCTTATTGAAAATAAGAGGAAATATGATGTGTTAGAAAGATCTACAGATCTACAAGTCCGCTCCAGGATGCGAATTATTTACCCAGGACTTAAAAAAACAAACAAAAAACCCACTTGCTGCTGAAGGTGTTAGCAGTGTTTTTTCTTGATTGTTTTCATTTTTCTGAAAAGTCTTATACACTCACTAACGTATTTTTTAATATATCACAGCCTAAAGACATACCAAGAATGTTCCATCATTTCAGCTGTTTCATAAAAAAAAGCATAAATACTGACACAAACCCTGACAAGACTGGCAAATTAAGTCCCTTCATCAATAGTTTTTTGTGTAGCTGCGAAGACTAGAACAGATTTCCCAGATACATTTAAGACAGACATAATATGGCAGCTGATAAGTTGTTGTTAGCACATTGTGGAATAGAATCATAGAATCATAGAATGTTTTGGGTTGGAAGGGACCCCTAGAGGTCATCTAGTCCAATCCCCCTGCAGTGAGCAGGGACACCGCTAACTAGATCAGGTTGCTCAGAGCCCCGTCCAACCTGGCCTTGAATGCTTCCAGGGGTGGGGCCTCCACGACCTCTCTGGGCAACCTGTTCCAGTGTTTCACCACCCTCATTGTAAAGAATTTCTTCCTTATATAGACTTGACAAAAACTGTAGAGTCTGAATGGCTCAAGTATAACATGTGCCAGCCTAGGTAAGCAGGGAATATTCTTATTCTCCTGTCCTAAACCAGCAGACATTTTCACACATACCTAATTTTATATCACAGAATAGAATCATAGAATCATTTAGTTTGGAAAAGGCCTAAGATCATCAAGTCCAACTGTTAACCTAACCCTGCCATCCCAACACTAAACCATGTCCCTAAGCAATAGGGACATAGTCCCTAAATACATCAGCAGACTCCCTCAACAGGTTTTCTTATAGGCATAAGTTTAAGCAATTCAGAGTTTCTGCTGATTGCTCATGTATTTTTTTGTCTCTAGAAGGAAGTAGTTCATAAATCTTTAGTCATTAAAATATGCTCTTCATCAATCATTATCCAGAGCAAGCATCATCCATTCTCTTACCCTTTTTCAGTGAAATTGTAAAGCCTTTTTCCAAGTAGGTGTATTTTCATGGATTTTTTTACAAAGATACCTGTATTTGCTACATAAAATTTATATATATAGATGTGAAATTATATTAATTGCCTTGTTTATAGACTTAAATTTTCCTAGGGTGGAACACCTTATACGCATCTCAGTATAACAGTGCAATAGAGTACCCATCTTTTTCCACTAGTTCCACAAATAGAAGAGAAAGCAACAAGCAAGTCCTTGCTCATTCACCTTCCAAAAAAAGTGGGAAAAGCTAGTCCACATGGGATCTCATAATTGCTGACAGTTCACTTAAGGCAAGAAATCAAAGCGACCTTTGAGGGGAGAAGAAAAGAATATTTTCCCCTTAGGGTAAATTATCCTTTATAATAAAGTAAAATGGAGGTAAAGCATAATTGGTTCATTCACATCACATGTATACAACTCCGTATGGGAAGAAACAGTTGAGGTATATAGAGCAGGATTCATCTCACCAAAATTTAGTTATTCACAATGTACCTGTCCATATCTAAGCTGGCTCACTGTCCAGACAACTGAAAGAAACAGTTATTTTTAGGGTGTACTTGCAGTATTTTCAAGATCTATGTTAAAGTTAAATTAATCCCACTCTAAAAATACTGATTTTTTTTCCTTCTCTGCTTATAAAATGAGCCTAGTGTGATTAGCTGTATACTGCAGCTACATTTAGCTTTAGAGTCATGTCAACTGTTTAGTTAGGACTCAGTATTTCTTAAGATTGCTTGGAACTGAAGGTCCTACTGTCTGTCAGTGGTGGGAGTGGGGACTGCTTCAGCAAGAGACTCAAATAATTTCCGACTAGTGAGTGACAGGTGTGAGGAGTAGTAGTAGAAATGACTGTCAAGTCATTCCTTCATCTTACTTACTTCACATTAGTACCATACATTCTTTTCTGATGCATGAGATTTGCAAAGAGGAAGTAGTTATGAGAATAAGTTTCAAAGATTAGTGCTGTATTGAGCATTTTATGAACCAAAGCATGTTTTCCTGCAAACATCTTATAATCAAGAAGTTTAACCTACACAGGATCAGACCTGAGCTGCAGAGAAGTAAAGTCAAGGTTAAGAACATGACTTCAACAAGGTGAGAAACTTTTGTACCTAGCTGCTGCACTGAGACAGCCCACCAGCCTTGTCTCACCAGGAGCAAGAAAAGCCATGTGAAAGACAAGCAGACTATCCATACTGTCCCACGTGTTACTTATAGCTCCCTCCATGGCAGGTATTTTCTCTTGGGCCCCTTAGCCAAGCAGGGCACTGGGGCTTGGCAATCACGAATTTGAGAATTGTAATGCTTTCCTCTATCTTTGAAGAAGATACTGAGAAGTAGTTGTATTCCTGGAAAAGTAGTGTGCTCACCTGAGACAAAATGCTAGAATTTTTCATCACTGTTTCCTTAGCCCCTGAATAGAGCCACAGTCTGGCCAACCTTCCTAACTCTCCCCCATAGGCAAGGTAAGCTTTACAGGGGTGATAAAGGGGAATCACCTCTAATATAGAAGTCTGATTCTTGAAATTGATTTAAGTACTTTGGTATATCTGTCCAGCTATAGAAGGACTCATCCACCATGACACATCTCAGGTTATCAAAACTATGTTCTCATCTATGAGTCATAGTTTACCTAATACAAAGTGTCTTTCCACAGGGTATTATGGAATTTCTTGGTTAGGAGCAAAGTGTGTGCAGTAGAAACATGTATTATATCCAAGAGTCATCACCTCATTTCACTTCAAGAACCTAGATCACTGATTTGTCCACAAGAAGACATTCCTCAGAGTAGGTGCATAAAGAGGCAAATTAATAAGGAAGTCTAGGAGAGGTAAGTGCCCAACCTCCCTTGCAGTTCTCAGAGTCTCAGCTTTAGTCATTACCAAGGCCTATAACTGAACAAAAAGGTCTTGTATTATGTGGGCTTGCGTGTCCATTAAAAGCTTTTCCAGTATGGAACTAAATGCTGGGCATTGACAACAAAATGTTGTGTTCAGTACGCAACTGTTGCATGTGTATTCTGTACATGAGACTGGCAGTCTTTTTTCAAATTATACTTTCTCAAATTCTGAGCTAGAAATGTAGCTTAAAATTAACTGTTCATGCCCCTCCCCAAAAAAAAAAAAAAAACAAAACAAAACAGTAGAAGGTTTCATCTACAGAAAATACTTAAAGCCTGACAGGCAAAACTCAGGTGCAATAAGCAGGCCAAGCCAATTGAACTAAATTAAATTGTGCCTTTTGAGAAAGGGTTTTTTATCTCTATTCAATTCATTGCCCATGAAGATACTTCTTTAATTATCTTACTTTACAATATTTTATGAGCAACTCAAATCCGGTCATAAGCTTTGCGAAGGAATATATCCACATCCTTAAAGGCATCTGAAGCAAATACAACTATAGTTTAGAGGCAGCTCTTGCTGTTTCATGACCCACCAAATGTTTTTCTTCATTTAGCATTTTATATCTCTAAATGCTTTTACACCAAAATAGATACGTATTGCTTTAAAATAACATATCAGTATTTAATCTGCTATCGATGCATAGCGATAGCAAAGAGCAAAATTTAAAAAGCCATAGAAATACAAAAAGACAGCAAACAGCAGTCATTAAAGTAGAACGTCTATGATTAATACATAGGCTGTTAAATGATTAGTAATAAGATTAGCTTGCATCTTTCCTGCCCAAAAGATACTTAAAGTAATTGCATCTTTGCAAACTGCATTATCATCACTTCATGCTCTTCATGATGTCATGGGACAGCAAGGCAAACTCAGCACTTTCTCTTGAGCCTGCTTTGATTTTTTTTCTTTAAGAATCAATTCTTTGGCAACACTGATATTCTGATATGGAGGCTGTGAGCAGTGCTCATAAAACATCCGTCTAACTACGTTAAAATTACAAAGCATTCATATTACTTCTCTTCAACAATTCCCAAATTAAAGATGGCCAAAAAAAATGACACCCAAATGTGAATTCTTTGATGCACATAATAGTTTTAAATATATCCTAGGAAAATTAGCATACTTGGAAAAAGAAACAGAAAACCTTTACTTAAGGAAATGGCATTTTGAAAAGATGGAGCCTTCCTTCTCTGCCCTCTTGACACTGTGGTCAAAATGGTTGCAATTTTGCAATTATTGCTAGGCCTGCTGCAACCTTACTGCAGTAAATGGGAATCTTCCCACAAGCTCCAACCAGCACTCAAGTCAGTTTCAGGAACAGTTTCTAAGTGAGTGATAGGAATTATGTATTTAACTTATGTGGAATGAGAGCAGTGGAGTCTCTATTTATTCCAGATTATCATGACTGAAGCATAAATTAGCAATTTTCCAGAAACAGGTCTGTTTAAGACTTAGACTTAATATTTTAAATGTAAGCTTGAGCTCAAATTGTTGATTCTTATATAAGATAGAGAGATAAGCTAGACAGAAGTCAGGTGAACAGCACACACTGCCCAATAATTCAATAACACTATTTCTTGTTTGAAAAAATGCCAACTACTATTATTAGTACCAGACCTATCGATGTACCTGTGGCAGGGGAGGGGGGGGTCCTTGAGAGAAAAAAAAAAATTCTCCTGCCAGTATATCAGAATATTCTGCCATAAGCATACTAATTATCTTTGGTTGTTATTGTCTAGCAAATCTTTACCTAATTAATACAACTTCAGCTAACAGACCTGATAGTACATAAATGGCTAGGAGTGGCTTCAAATCCTATCCTATATTCTACCAGCCAAGTATTAGCCACATAATACAGCGACATGAGACTCATCTCATGCTTTGAAATGCTTCAGGGAAATATGGGGGTAAAGCCTGTATTCTTTTAAAACCCCAGAGCCTTATGTGCATCTAGGAACAGTTTGAGTAAGCAGTATTCACATATTACACATTGTTTTAAAAGCTGGACCTCTACTCAGTTTGCCACATGTGCCACTTAAATGCAGAAGCTTCAGCTAGAAGATTATGGGACTGGGTTTCCTCACCCACACGTGGACTCCTGCACTGAGACTACTAATGCAAAATGCATCTCGTGGATGAGTATCCTTCACTATTCCTTAAAATAACGAAGTGTTATGTGATATTCATATAACTCATTAGACTAAGAGCTTTCCTGTATTGCATATGCCTGTACAATCTACATTATAACAGGTAGATGAAATATTTCAGGGTACGCTTCAGGCAGGCAAGCTTTTTCAAAACGTTGGAAGTACTGCTACTTGGCTATCGTTTCCTGGAAGATACGGTTTCACCAAAAGCCCAATAGCACAGCTCAGTTCTGCACATGAACTTCCTTCAAATAAGACATCACCAAAATGGTCAGTGACTGTACTCCATCAGTGACTAAAAAAATTACCCAAATTCAGCAACTGAATGTTTGCTACAAAAAAAAAAAACAAACAAAAAAAAAACACCAAACACCCTACAAAAAGTTCTCTTGACACACTACCAAAAAAACAAACAAACAAAAAAAAAAACCAAACACCCTACAAAAAGTTCTCTCGACACACTAGCATTAGAGCCTCTAAAACAACTGTACACAAATAACTTGCATTGTTCTGGAATCAGTTTGTAGAGAGACATGTTCTTACCTGCATATACAGAGATTTACACACAAAACCCGTTAACAAGTGCAGCCAAGTGTGTAAATCTTTGTTTCAAGACAAATGTAGGGATGTGCTTGCACACACAAGATGCCTCCAAGAGCCTGTTAGCTTTAGCTTGGAGAGTTTGACCCAAAGTGCAATTAAAAATAGCCTTTTCATTACATTTAGCAGCTTCTGAGCATATGCACCTGTGTGCTGGAAATACACAATGTGATCCTACAGCTCTTAAATTAAACCTCAACTAAAGCTCAAATGTTAGATACAGATTTCTAAAGCATTGTTCTCCTCTCGGTTTTGACAGCTGTAGATACACCCACCCATAACAAAACTATTCATGCTATATGCTCTTAGAAGTTTGCCTTTTCCTCCTAACTGCATCACAAACAAAGAAGGAGCACTGCTGTACAGATGCAAACTAATCTCAATGTATAGCTGGTTTTTTTAGCAATTAAAACGCAGCTGCATTACACAGGCAACCAACCAAACCTAAAGATCTGCCTGTACAGGACAGCACCGTACTGGCAGGCACTGACTTCCGACCGCTGCAGAAGTTTGACAGCCTGGCTTTCTCCCTCTGAAGACCGAAACTACCCGAAGCAACTGGAAGAGTTGCTTCCAGCTCTGACGGGTGCGCTGGTCCCAGGTGAGCCCCAGCCGGCCAGGACACGCTTACTAAAGCCAGGGCTGCAGCGAGGGCAGCTCGGGAGCCGCCGGGGCAGGGGCGCGCTCAGGAGCGGATCCCACGCCTCGCCTCCACCGCGCGGGACATTTGACGCGCGGGTTTGCTCCCAGCTCTCCCCTTCCGTGGTTCCTGCTCCT
>NW_009260028.1:1362869-1370222 GCF_000687185.1 Egretta garzetta | reverse complement strand
GGGGATTCCATGTCTGTTAAGAGGCTTTACAGGCTTCCCCGGCCTGTGTTTTCCCTAGCAAGAACAGAAATGCACCTTTGCCAACCTAAAAATGCATATATACAGGTACATACGCATATGTATGCATATATACAGGTACGTATTCTGGAACGTCCCCTTTTCTCACATCCCTAGAAGGTACTGTAGTAAAATTCACATTACTGTCACTCTGAAAACACACTGAGGTAATTCTTTTGGACCTCTTCAGAGGACCGCTTTAAAGACTTTGTTCTTCAGAGTCAGGCTGTTAAGGTTTTTTTCTACAGACACGGTGTGTAGATTTCTGTTGTTACTTGTGTACCTGTGAACGCTGTGCTTTATAAACAGGATAGATCATTGCAGATGGGTTTAAAGGACATCTTGTATACAAATTATTTGGTGGTTTGCCAGTCAACTTCATCTTTCTCAGAACTCCGCTACAGATCATAGATACATGGCGTATTGGTAAGTCATTTTCCCTTTCGATGTTTATAGCCACGTTTTGAAGTCAATACAGCTCAGATTGCTATGGATTTTAAAACACTTGATGGGTTTCCTAGCTGCCTTAAAGCTACTTGAGATCAGTTTTTCTTACTAAAAAAACACCCTTGAAGTTTGTAAGTAGCAATGGAAAATTATTTCAAGCACTGCTGTGTTTTGCTACCAGCTGCTATCAGCACAGTTATTTATTTGTTTGACTGATACAGGTTTTTTCCATGTGGATTTTAGGCTTCCAAGCCACTAATTTTTTCTAAAACTGTAGGTAAGTTGAGCTGTGATCTAAAACTGGTCATACCGAGCAACACATTCTGAAATGGAGAAGCTACCCGAGATCTCCATGGCACCTGAGATTCAGCCTTTTCTTCATGGAAAACCAATGGCAAGCAGAGAGAAGAGCATGACCAAAACCTATAATGAACACAATGAGAATTTTAAAGCATGTTTGGTAATCAAAGCCTTTCAGTTCTATATGTTTTTAACCTACTCCTGTGTTGCAAATATGGGGGAGTTCATGTTTGTCTGAATTATCCTGGATCTCAAGTGATGTCCAGCCAAAGCAGATGGGGAAAATTAGAAAGGTGGTGTGAGTTTTCCAGAGCGAAAAGTCTCCTACTGTCTCAGAAATGACACCCTCCAAATTGGTGGGAATCTTATGTGGATTACCAGCCATAGGCAATGAAAATATTGTCTTTCTTATGCCTTCGCAAAAATTTTTTAGCTTGCCAGTTCCTAAAGCCACATTGAAATGAAATTGTTGTATACTTGCGCAGCTGAAGAAACTCTCTAGGCATCCACACCGCCATCTCTTCTCCATTGGATTGAGCAGCATGCAGAGGGAAACAAAACAAATTCTGTCTTTAGTAAATTATGCAGCACTTTTTTGACATGCTTTATGCTGGTTTATTAGCCAAAATTGTATATACAGTGACTGTTCCTGGCATTCTGCTGATCTTCGCTGCACTTCTCATCACAGAAATCTCGGGGGGGAGGGGGGGGGGGGTAGAATAAGTGCAGTTTTGTTGAGACCAAACTGCAGTTTCATAATTAGCTGCAGAAACTTTCCAGGCTTGTCTTCATCCTACTTGCAGCCACTTGCTGCTTTCTCTCCTGCAGAAAGAAAACACAGAGCCCTGTGATACTGCATCAGAGGAGCTTTCCTTACCAGTGCCAATTCACACCAGCTAGGAAGGTGCCTATTAATCTGTCTGCTTCTCCCTGTCCTTTCATAGTTGACATATATTTCTTTTTTTTCAGGAAATAGTGATTTCGCTTTCAGTTAAAAATAACCGCTTCCCAGACCTGGCAACTGCATAATCTGCAGTTGTTCATCTGGGCGTTCTAAACGACGGAAACAGGACTCCACTGCTGGGACCAGGCTTTTGGTCTTTATAATACAGTCACTCTGCCGATACTGTAGTTTCATCCGTAATGTATGTCCCATGTCAGAACTGCACATAAGGCACGGTGGCATTGTGAAGTGCCTGAGCAACCTAGGATTTTAACAAATTACAGTAATTGCATTACAACTCAAAAAATTAGCAATGCATATTTCAAAGTTCTGGTATCCAGAATATATAAAACTTCTAGTTCATTAAAAGTTTATGATGATTATTGCAAAATCCTAATACCTTGTATGTCCACAAAGCAGCTCTTTGAAAGGTGGACTGTCTTTTTTCTGGCATCATTGTTTTGCCACATTTTCAAGGTTTTATTTCCCATTCTGGAAAAAACAGAATTAGAATGAGGATCGTTTAGCTGAACATAAAGCTTTCAAAATATTGCTAACTTCAAATCAGGGCTAGGTACTTTTCTAAGGTAAGTTTTAGTCTAAGTCAAATTATTTGCCTAATCACAGAAGAAAATGGATAAACTTGAGCGCTTTTGTTCCGTAAGGTGGTTAAATCATTGGATAACTTAATGGTATTCAGCCTATGAATTTGTGGAGAAGTATGATCTTTAAATGCTGATGTGTTTCTCATTACTGCTCTTTAAACACTTTAAAGACCAGATTTGGCCAATCTTAAAATAAGGTTACTATTTAGTATCACTAATCAATTTTCAAACAAGCCTAGAAGGGGAAAAAAAGGAAATTAAGTTGGAACAGTTGCCCTTTGGGATGGTTTAAGAGTTCTTGTATTTTACCGTTCACCAAAGTGGTAGTACTGTATACTTTGCTTTCATGAAGTTCTGTTTGAAGTCTGAGTTATAGCTGTTTGCTCCGTGCATTTCTCAGCAATGATAATTTTCGTTTTCTTTTTAAATTTCCCACTTGTATCTAAACTTCTTGTGTCATTTGCCTATGAGCCTAGATGATGCAGTCTCTAAAGCTGTCCCAGAATACAACTGAAGGGAGGAGGAGAATTTTGTACATTTATCGTGCGCAATGGCTTGCACGTGGATAATTTATTAAATAACTTTGCTAGAGCTCTATCAATTTGATATTTCATTGGCTTCCAAAACCAGTTTAAGCTACATAGCTTCCCCTGCCAATTTTCTTGGGACTATAACAGTATTATATTTTTAATGTTGGTTTTTTTTTCTGTAGTTATGGAAAAGAATTCAGTACAGATGCTAAAAACATTTGAGAAGATGTAAGATGTACTAGAGGAGGGAAGGGATTAGGGGAATTTTAAGCTTCCTTCACCCCCCTTTAGCAGCATCTGAGGTACCATCCACCCATAAAGTTAAAGTGAGTCAAAGGAAAAAGAGGAGCAGGAGGGTGGAGAGAAGGCAGGAAACATACCATCATGCGTTATTCAAGCATCTAAAAATTTATGTCTAGCCAGCACAATACCGTGCTGCTTAGAAATTCCCAAACTACCTGCGAGTTAGTGGTCTGCGTAGCTGGGGCCAGTGAGGTGCGCTGGCTTGAATTGCGATACCCCAGTTAGAATGGCACTGTTCCCACCTTAATCAGTCAGCCAGCTAATTCAGCGCTAACTCAGGTATTTCTGCACAGTGCTGCATTGCACAGTGCAAAATGCCGTTGTGGCTGTATGTGCAATGCAGTATGACTGACGGTTACACCAAGTTCTGCCAAGGAGGACCAAAGTAATTTAATTTCCTTCGATTATAATCCATTTAGATGTAACATATAGCAGAAGTAGCTTTAAAAAAAAAATGAACAAAATGTTTTAAATAAACAGGGTTTCTTAAAGGCCACAGGACATTTTTTACATATGAGCGCAAAAATTGTAAGTGCACAGATTTTTTAAGCACTCTTAAACTGTGGTATCTTGTATCTACTAAAATAACATGCTTCCTCCCGCCCGCCCTGAAAATCTCATTAAAGCTAGTTCTTCAGCAAAATCTTCATGGCTACAGACCCAGTTTATTAATATTTCGTGGGTTTGGATCAGACTAGTCAGTAGAATGAAACTCTGTGCATGTTAATTAAGCCTCATTCTCAAACCAGATGCAAAATACTGATTCTTAAGTGAGCAGCAGTTCTGTCCCAAACCGAGGTAGTAAGCAGTGTTTTGCACTGCCAAGATGAGCACTTTGACAACTTTAAAGCTTTATTATGAAAACACATTCAAGGCAAAGAGGTAATTGAAAACAACTGTTGTTAGGAAATTCCTTGTATCTGTTTCTTAAAGCATGAGTACTAGGCCAATACACCCATTCTTTCCTTCTCAGCTGCTTTCAGGCATTTGAAAAGAAAACATGATTCAAAGAAAATGTGGTAACCAATAAAGATTGATGACTATTAGGTCTGCTCAGCAGTAGAGATTGCCTGGCAGTCTCAGGATCCTTCCTTTCCCTGTGGAACCTGAGCTGTGGGGGTGTGTTTTGCTGTTTCTTCGTACCGTTGGAGGTATTTGTACCTACCAACAGAAGGGGTTCATCTAGGCTGTTGGAAATGAAATGAGCGTCAGGTAGTGGTCTTGAGGATGTAGTGATGTTTCCTTTTAAGCACTCTCATGCAATGCATTTCTGTTTTTTTCAGTTCTACCAATGCTTATTCTGTTCCTCTACTCCTTACCCTGTTATCCTAATTTGATAATTCTATGAGTGTTACTGCAAGTATCCTGCAATGTTACCCTGTCTTGACCCTCTTCTTTCAGCACTAGGTTTCCTTAACTCTGCTGATACTGAGGCCTGCAGCTCATTCTTGCTCCTCCTGCTAAGTCTGAATCATGTTCTGTAAGCCCTGTAATACTGTGAAAGCAACTCTGTAGTGCTGCTTAGTCCTGATCACCTCCTAACAGCAACAATATGGCCACATGCAGAAACCTCCTTGTTCCCTGCCACACCTTTATTTTTTGTCTCAATTCACCAATTAGCCTATTTTCCCTTTCAGGTTCTGCTGCCTCCTAATGCTGGGACATAAGGTCTAGATGTCAGCAGAATAGGTGAGAGTACTGAGGCAGCTGTGGGTGGTAGGGATGTCTTCTCTCTCTCCTTCTCTGGGAAGGACTTAATGTTTCTTAAGTAGAACAAGGAATCCTGCCTGTCACTCACTGTTTGCTTTTGTCAATGTCTCAACTTTTTTATGACCTAAGTAGCTCTAATGCAAATCAGCATTCGAGTAGAAGAAGAAAAAAAAAAAAAAAAAAAAAAAACCAAAACCCAAACCAATAACCTTTGTTTCTCAGCCTTATTTTGTTTCTTAATGTGTTCTGATAAAATCATGCAATTTGTTAGCAAGAACTCTCACCAAGCTTACAGCTTTATGTTACGAAGTTTGTAGTGCGCCCACCTCTGTCTCTTCTAAGCAGAAGAAAGAGGCAATGTTGATGCTGGCAACATTACTTGAAGTCTACCTCATATAAGTAGCTGTTGAAGTCTGTTCTTCCTAGCCTGGATAGGTCAGCTCACATGTCTTAGCCAGCCTACCTGATGGGTTTGGCTATGATGCAGCGGGAGTGAAAGAGGATATCTGTGTCAAAGCAGACCAAACTATGCTTAACATCAAGCTGGATATGCTCACAGTGCAAGGCATGAGTGTGTGTGCAGAGATGATTTCTTGCACCTCTGCTGGCTGAACTCTGTGGACTGTAAGTTAATGGAGTCATGACCAACTAAAGCAGAAATGCAAGAGCAAAGGGAAAGGGATATCAGAAATACACAGGAGCAAGATTGTCTTCTGTTGCTCCAGAGGCTGTTGTACTTGCATGCCAGCAGCTGACATTTCAAGTTTTTCTCACTACCCTTCTGATCCATTCCCACCAGCAATAACAATATTACTTAGAAAACCTCAAAATAGAAATATGGTTCCTGGGAGAAAATTGTTATCCTTCTTTAAGGGCCACTTCAAAGTTCCTTAGAAGAAGAAGCCTGACACAAGAAGGTTACCTTGCACTAGCAGTATGTAGTTAGTGCTTGCCAACCTTGCTTGAACCTCCAGGCTGGAAAGGCCTATGTCCTTGGGACAGAAACTGAAGTAAAAAATCCCTGAATCTCTGACCTGCATTTCCTTGTTGGCCTTGCAAAGGCTCATAGCTTGAAATTTTTACATTGCCTCCCAGCTCATGACATCTTCATGTACAGGCACCAGATCTGACCAACTTCTGTCACTGAAGTCCAAGTTTCCACTAAGAAAGAGCTCCATTTAGGCCTGGGAGAGGGCAACCTGGATGATACTCTGAAGCATCACCTCTCAGACCCAGATCTGAGGCCAAGGTCTCAGACCCTGCAGGCTGTAGTGCAACAGCAGGCTAGAGCCGCAGGAAATTGAAGGATGACTAAGGACTTCGCGTCCACTGGCTTAGGTCTTTAACTCCTCTTTATGAGAAGGAATTATCCTAATTCACAGGCTTCAGTACTGGGGATTAACAGTTAGGTGCTGCTGCCCTTGCCACCTTTGTCTTCTTTTTCATTCCCACACACAAACAGGGTTCCTGCACAAAACAGTCCTTCACAGCTCTGGCTTTGTTGCAACCTGGAGTCCTGCAAACCAGAGAAAGATGCCCCTTGTTGGAAGCGGAAGGGGTGGTGAGCACTGGTGTTCCTGTAAATTTCCAGATTTCTGGCCTCCTGTTTTTCTGGTTCAGCTGCTGGCAACTGGATCCCAGGGCAGCTGGATCTCAGCCTTTCTGCCTGAGCAGCCAGCGCTTCAGGTTTGTGTACATTTGTGCTTTTGTGTATGGATACAGTTTAAAAGTAAAAGGTTTCTGTAATGAAGATAGGTTGCTTGTATAAATACAGCTTGAGAAAGAGCTGGGGTGGGGTGGAGAAAAACTTTGAGTTTAGCTGGTAGCTAGCTGCAAATATGCAAAACCTGCAAAACCGTAGACTTTTTAGATCAAGTACACAACCTTTAGTATTCCAATTAAGGAAAATGTTCAATATTTGCACAGTAAGATAATTGCCTTTCATTCATATCCTACATTGGTATACCTATGGTGTTCCCTGCCTTGTTTTCTGGCCTTTTAGTATTTCATTTGAAAGACTAGACAGTATGGCTCATTAACATGATCTAGTTCTCTGAGTGGAATCAAATGAGCTGTGATGCTGAAGCTCTGGAATAAGCTAAACCAAATGTCATATTGCTATTCTAACTTGACATATGACACTAAACCAGTGATCTTCATGGATTTGTTGTCTTGAACAAATGGTGGTGGTTTCCAGACGCAAGGTCTGTTAAGGCTACCCACACCTTGGGAGATTGCTTCTCTATTAAGGGGTAGCTTCATCATACATCTCCCTCCAATAAGAAGAACTACCATGGTCTCATAACTGTCAGTAATTCAGACAGCAGTAACAGGGTGTCAGTGACTCCTTGCTGTTTCATGATTCTAATTCCTGGAGAGCTGGGATTAATTCAGTTGCAGATGTCAATTGTTGCTAATTCAGCTCTGCAGCAATAAGGTGGGTGATTCAGAAGGAACC
>NW_009260028.1:1338741-1362759 GCF_000687185.1 Egretta garzetta | reverse complement strand
AGGAATGCCAGTTATAAGTACCGTTCTTGCATTCCCAATGAGGTCTAATCAGTGTTGGGGATGCCAGGAACTCTGCAAGCTTGGCTCTCATGCTTCTGTCCAAAGCTGAGCCTTGGCAACTGATAGCCATCTGCACATGCTGCGGATCCTAAATTGTTCTGTTTTCCTCCTTTCTTTTCATCCCCTTCTCCCCGCAACTTCCTGAAGTGAACCACTTGGGGAGGGGAGAAGTCAATCCACACATAAAACACCATACAAAATCATCCTCTCTAGAAAGTCTAATCAGTAGATTTTACTTCATCTTTACAGAGAATACTGAATCATTTATTGAGACTACATTGTTGAATTAAAGCTTCTGTTGTTTCAAGGGTGGAAGGTTTTGTTCAAGGAGGAAGGAAAGAGAACTGCTGACATCTGCAGCGCAAAAAGAAATGTAGAAATTTAAGAAATAAGAATTTCTATATGAAAAGTTTGATTAGTAAAAGCGTGAAAAAAAAATTGTATAGCTTTATAGAAGGAAAGAGGAGATGATTCTGTTCCTAGAGGACATTTGGCAAACGTTATTTTTATTGCAAGAAGATATACTACCCAGGATCCTACTTCAAAAACAAACATCTGGGGGATGAAAGATCTATGTAATAAGTTTATGCAATACATACTCTGACTTTAAATATGTGGAATACCTTAAGGATATCTGCTCGTTAAAATGATTCTTGTCAAACACTATATTGCACAAGCTAACCCATGGCTTCATGAGTTTCCAAACTTGGAATGCCTTCAGCTCTATAGAGTTGAATCTCAAATGACAGGCTGTATCTACAAGGGGATGGGATGGAAAATGCTTCATATCCTTTTGGAGGAAACTCACTGCAGAAAACTGATTTGAAAGTTTATTGTTCCTTTTGAAGTCACCTGGCCATTATTCTGTATGTGATGTAAACTCTTACCTTTAGTAAACAGGCTGCAGAACAACTCAGTTATTAGGGAATATATGTAGTGAAACCAAAGAGTTAGTATTACTGGCAAAGTTTCTACAATATGGCTAGCTCACAGGCAAGATAACTGAGGATTGCTCTTAACCTTTTTGGATCATCTTCCCAAATGAAGGCCACTTTAATTAGTCTCTGAATGTGTTTGTGTTCTATTCTTTCCCAAAATACTGCTAGCACGCACTTGAGTGAGGTAAATATATTACTTAACCAATAATAAAAGCTAATTACTTTTTATAGTTCAATGAAATAAAATTAAATAAGTAATTATATTAAAATAGAACAAAAAAGGGTAAAAGTTACTATAGAATCAGTCTTTGGTGTCTATTAGCTGCATAGAGGTTAGCAATTTGCAAGCGTCAGACTAGTAGAACTGCTCATAAGAATTTAAATTATACCTAAAAGCAGCAACAGAAAGCCTTTTCATTCATCTTTGAAAGATCACATTATGGACAAAATATCTGTTCTTTTGGAGTTGTTGTTTAATTATGATTGTTTCAATAGGAGATAAAGCTTGAAACACTTTTTTTTTTTTAGCACTTAGTTTCAGGGAGACTCAAACTGAATCAAGAATTAGAGAATATATATTATATAAGCATACATATATGTAATGATATACTAATACATGCTAATTTTAGTGTATGTTCTATATATGTATATATATTAGAGTATAATATTCCCCACTATCCAAACAGAGTGATGATAGCTATCAAATAATCAGGTGCTGTAAGCATGAGTTTATCTGTCTCATACCAATGCAAAAACCTACTAATTCCTGTGTTCTATATAAACGGCTTCTGTCATAAAATTGAAAAAAAAAAGATCATTTCATTTGGCACATGTACCCATCTTTTTGCTGGAATTTAAACAGTTTTAGAGACATATCTGTTTCAACCAGGAGTGTTAGATTGCCATATCTTTCTAGGTTAACGTTAGCCAAGTGGTCAATGGTAGGTAGTTGTGCCTTTTTAAAGTGTTTGGATTTTTTGGTTGGGTTGGGGTTTTTTTGGAAATTAAAAACTTAACACACATATAATTAATCAAATTATTAAGAGACCAAGAGTGTGCCCGTTTGGGGTCAGGGGATGGTAGCAGGAAAGTGCCTTTGTACTTGTAAATGCATAACTACTACTTTCCTTTTCCTATCTCTTATTATTTACCCCCAAATATAAACATCTGGCTATTTTGCCCTCCTTTCTTTGTAGATTCTCCTTTTCCTCCTTACCAGATTTTACAACAGACCAGTCTATTCTCCTGCCTTGCACTGAAGTTGAGCAACCCCACTCCCCACAGAACCATCTGATTTCATCCAGGGGTTTCTTGATTTTTTTTCTTTCATATATCTTGTTTAAACATTCAGTATTGTTCAAGTCAGGACTAAATTTCCCACTCATGGAGATAATTCCACTTCAATATATCATAATCTCTCACTAGTTGAATCTTTGCCTTTGGATACTACTTTATCTCCATTATAACCCCCTTCATTGTCCCAGCTTCTACTCCACCGACATTTTTGCATGCAATTCTCTACACATAGTCCTCTTTCCTCTCTGTAGAGAGAGAATGCTAATAACAGAATCTTCCTTTAGGAAAGCACTAACAATATAAGGTTATTTTGCCATAGATAAAAGAAGAAAATTATATTGCATATACAAGGTTCATGTTTCTCGCCTCTGAGCAGGGAGCAAAATTAATTAAATCATTACATGCAAAACATCTTAGTGTTTGTGGCTGTTCCAGCTGCCTAATATGGAAAACCTGAGAGTGTTTCTTAGCAAGATAGACTAAGGGATTGCAGCCAAGCGGCTGCATGGGAACTCTCCTTGAAGTAGTGGTCTTAGTTGGCAGAATTTGGCTGTAGGTATGTTGTGGTGCTGAATTAGCTCAGGAAAGGACTGGTTTTGTCTAGTTGTTAAAAGCATCAGAAAAAGGTATGAGTTAAATTACATATACGGTAAGATACTGTATTTCAAACATATTCCTAAGCATGTTAAGGAAAATAAAGTAACAGCAAGGTACCTTTGAGAACTTGCTAATGTTTACAAATAGTGCTGTAGAAATATCTGAATGGAAATGAATTGTTAATTTAAATTTTGTTTTTCTTGTCTCTGCTTAAGTGTTCTTCCCCAGTTGTCCATTCACATCAAGATTGTCTCCATCTTGAAAGCACAGAAGCTAGAAATGAGTGGTTCTGCTGTGTGTTATAGGAGCTGTATTTCAAAAGTTTTGAGTATCATCTGAACATCTTAAAGATAGTTTTGCTGATCCAGATGCTATAAACAAAACCTGAAAAATCTCAAAGCATCCTATTCTAATCTCATGTGTGTTTCAGACCCTGCCTTACTTGCCTTAAGGCCCATGACAGACTTGCTGCTGACTTGAATGACCCAAGGCTTGGGAATCGTCTTTCTGCAAATAATACAAACTCAGCATCTTCTCAGGGGCTTTATTGATCTCGATTAATATGATGTCACTGAACTGTTCCCAGACACCTAAGATACTTTCCCAGGCTACTAAGACCTCATGGAGCTGTATCTGGGATTGTCCTGAGCCACACAACCTGTCCAAAATTGCTGGTAATCTTGGAGGGAAAGTAGGACTTAATTATGTGGTCTGCTCTATTTTGGGGTGAGTATCTGGGAGATGTGAAGTACTAAAAGTCATATTCCACAAATATCTTTGCTGGTGCTCCCCCCAGTGTGAATTGCCTGTTTGGGTAGCTAAAATGTCCAAGGTCCTGGGGAATGGAAGGAAGCCTTCTGGAAAGGGATGGATTCCTCTATAGTGAATGTGAATAAATTCATGGCACGAATTTTATTTTAATAATAATAATAATACTAATAATAAAGCATTGCTGATGGAAATTGGACAAAAATGTTGCCCTGCTACTGAGTATTTCCTAGAGGGTCCTACACTGCCATCTTCTGGGGGCATAAAAGGAAGAGAACTACTAAAACAGAAATGGACAATGAGGAACTCAAGGAGAGCATACTCTGTTTTCAAAGGCTGAAGAAGCTACTCATTGACTTCTTAAACCAGCTTGCAGAGCTCAGGAAACATTAGGATTGCTGAACTCCATTTTGCATCTTCTTGACCTCTGAATAACCTGTACACTTACATTTCTGATGATTGAGTACTCTTCTCTGTTTAAGATTTTTGATTTGACTGTGTGGTATATGGACAGATAACCAAGAGGGTCTGCTTGCATCTTCAGGCCCTTATTAAGAAAATATTGTCATAGTTACAATAGAAGCTGGCCAAAGTAACTTTGGAAAAGTTTTTAATTTTTGGTTAAAAACCTATTTGAGTTACAAGTCTGAGAGGTTTCACTTCTGTTTTATAAAAAGGAAAATTGATTTTATAGAAACAAATCTTCATTAGAAACATCAATCTGTGGAGGCATGTTGGTTGCAATCCCTCACAAAGTAAATTCAGAGGAAACTATTATGTAGAAAATCTCTTTTGGTAAAAACAATTTTTACCTAATGATTCTAATTGCAATGAATCTGGAAGCTGTTTCTCATTTGAAAACAGCAAATACTTGGTTTTTCTTTCATATTTCTTCATTCTGTGGTATTGACTAAAGTTGCCATTTTCATATTACTACTGTCACATTAATACTTTCCTCTTTATGACAAACTAGGTATGCCACATTAGAGCTTTTGACAGTTAAGAGTCAAGGGTTCAGAGAATCCTAACAGCACAAGGAGAAGTTTACCAAACCATATTTAACAAAAAAAACCCCAAACACCAAACCTGTTGTGATAGTGTGTCAAAATAAAAAAAAAAACTTTTGCAATTTATCATACTTTCTCCAAGTGATGGACTTTTCACCCTGTTATGAGATCATCACACGTGGTCCATATGCCATAATTTATATTTCATTGAGTTTTCAGATTTCAGATCTACTTGCTTACCCATGAAAATCAATATAATTTCTGTATCCATTTATTGAGTTGTGATGGAAAGGACATGAGTCATCACTGGCTAACTTTACTTTGTTCAATATGATACAGCATCAACTTAATAGCCTTTGAAGATCTTGTCACATTTAGCTGTACAACACTATTGTGGCAACCACTTCTGTGTGATTTGTATGTTGTACCCCTTCCAATGCTATTAACGTGTTTCAGTCATTAATAGCTCTATAGTTCTTCAGGTGTGCAGTAAAGGGTGCTTTCAAGTTTATCACTACAGATGCAAGGTGCAAAACAAAAGTGGCAAAGGAATATAAACGATTTACTTCAAGGCTTTGTCTGTATTTGTAACCAAGAAGAAGACTGTGTGTATCCTTCTCCAAATGTGACCCTGATGTCATCTTCAAATGTTTGTTTAGTGAAAAAAAAAAAAATGCAAGGGCAATGACAAGGGCTGTATAAGAATAAGCATGATCACTTGTCTGTATAAGAAATAGCAAAGTAAGCAATGGTTGTAATTTTGTAAGAAGATCTAGAAAAGGGTTTCCCAAGCTTCTAGCTTAACCTCTAGATATGTTTACCTCTGTAACTGACTGAAATGGCTCTCTGAACTCGGTAAGTCTGTCTGTTGAAGGATTATCCTAACAAATCATCCTTAGGAATGCCTTGGATGCCATGTTCAGAATTGTTGTACTGCTTAAGTACGTTAGATACCCTTTTGATTCACGAAGAAACTTGAGAAGCTCAGTGAGGCTGTAGTAATAGAAAGGACTTGAGTCCTCACTGGCTAACTTTTAGGGCTTAGAGAGAGAAAAAACCCTTCAGCATTGATCTAGGCAATAAATTTAACGATCATAAAGAAATTTGGGGTGTGCTAATAAGTTCTTTACGAAAGCTGTTTATGTTTGTATATTAACAAGATCTGAGGTTTTCCTCTTCTTTAGTTGAGGGACAGACCAGATAAAAGTGCAGTATTAAAAGTACGCTGGACAAGATGAATAGGAAACCCCAGGTTTGCAATCCATAAGTGCAACTATCCAGTTACTTCAGTTGTGGGTGTTGAGAACTGTTTACTAAACAGCAAACAAGCTGCTAAAGAGGTCTCCAGGCAGATACACTTTCATGTGCCTTTTTTATGAACTTTGGATTAATTGAGGCAAGGGGCTTGGACCCAAACTGTTTTAAATCTTGTGCAAAGGACTACATTGAAGGGCAGACACAAGGTGTCATGAAGCCAGTGGAAATCCTGTTATTCATTTCCCTGGGCTCAGATCCATTATGTAGCTCTACAACCTCATCTGCACTTGTTGGCATAACACTGATACTCGCAGCCAGGGCAGGTGAAATCTGATCTAATGGGGGAGAAGAACTGTGCTGTGACAGCCTGACACGGAACCACGCAGTGCACCAACTGGCATTACTGAATAACTCCTCACCTGCTAACTATCCTGCCCTTTTGCAATATGCAAGCATCCGTTCCCATAACTGTTGGGAATTATACCATGTGGATGGCATCCTTGAGAATTATACCATAATGAGTATTCTGCTTTTTAAAACATGCTTCCTGAATAGTATTATGTGAACAGTAATTAATTCTGGTAGGCTCAGAACAGGATTATGAAACTACTGTCTAGTCTATCTAATCAATTTACTGCATCAAAACACCAAATAAAGAAACAAAAATGGGGGAAAAAAATATTCTGTCCACAAACTAGGTTTTCTTGTGCTGTGAATAAAAATATCAGTTCCCTAAGGAGGAAGAGAATTATGCTGCAAGTCTGCTGTAGCATTCATGGTACCAGAGCTAATATAATAATCATTACTCACGTCATCTTTGTGAAATAGAGGAAGAGAACAAAGGTGAACTAAATGGTCATAAAAAGTACTTGAGTTAGGGAAGGTGCTTTTCTGGAACAGAGACTTCTCTGCATGCTGTGGATTTAATTTTGACAATTTGAAATAGACTTGATCAGAAAGCAGAATTTTCACCCTGGAGGAATAGCCTGATTTTTCAACCTGGAAGTCCTAAAATAAAATGTGAATGAGAAAACTCAAGGCTAATAATTACAATAACACCACTGTGAATGTATAAATACAGAGGTTTGGTTTCATTTCAGATCTGATCAATAATACTTTACTTCTAGTTCATAACAAAAGTGAAGTATTTACCCTGAAAGTGAACACTGCAGTGGAGTCACCTGCTAAGAAAATCAAACCAAGTGACCTTTTTCCTCCCAGGAATGAATGACCACTTCTAAACCTCTGCTCTTGCCAGTGGTCAAATTCAAGGGACAACATTATGACAAAGACTAAACACAGTTGCAGGAGGTTGGGAAGGGACAGATCCTATAAGAAATGAAAATTACCTTGGGATTGATGTTCAGTGTATGTAGCCCTTTTCTGGAAAACTTTTAGTCTTAGGTTTGTTTCTAAGGGAACACAGTTTGGAGTTCGGGAGTTGAAATGAGGATTAGGAATGTGCTCTCTTCAGCCTGTCTCTCTCCTCAGAAATCTGTGCTCCAGCACTTTAGAAGCAACCCAGCCTGCAGGGCAGAATGCCCTGTTGCTGATGCTGGGTCAGACTCTCCTTCACGTTTCCCTTCCAAGTATGCCCTGGAACCGCAGCACACTGCTGAGGTCCTCAAGGTCTGTTACACGTCTGTGTGGCGCTCAGCAGAGAGATTTGACTTTCTCTTTTCTTTCTTGTTTTGAATTTGCCTAGAGACAATGTCCAAAGTGTATATTTCATTTCAGGCCACCATATTTACTGAAAACCTGACCCTAATTAGTTCCTATTTTGATTATCCCCTTCTCCTCACTTGCTTATCTCTGCATATTTACTTCTCTGAAGTTCACTCACACAGTGTCAGCTCACAAAGCTGAGTGTGATTACTTGCATTTAAGATCAGAATCCAGCAACAGTCCTGAAGATGAGTGTCAAATATTTTGGCAGATATCTATGTGCCAGTTTCAAGCCTTGAATACCCACTAAGAAAGGTTATTTCCCTAAGTCATCTGAGCTGCTGTTGATCTGTAAGCTGGTGTCATCGGGTGGAAGTTTTGAGGCAGTGTATGCAACCGTAATAAGTCAGTAGTGTAAACTGTATTCTGTTCTGATTGCTAAACAAAACCTAACCTTAGTAATACCTGCACCTCCCCTATTCCAATGTGAAGGCTTATAAAGCAAATTCATATGGGATCAAACAATCTGAAATGTGTAACCAGCCAACTGGATACCCAGTTCCCCAAGGTGTAATATCAGTGTGTTAGCATTCAGAAGAAGACCAGATGCAGCTGTCACCCTGGTTTCAGTTGTCAGTCTTGGTCTAACAACAGTTAAGTGAAAAGCTGATGAGAAAGGGTAGCTTTGTCACCAAGGCTGAGCTTTGAGATGGGCTTCATTTCTAGCTTTTCCAACACCCTGGAACATGTGATCACGGTCAGTAAAGTAAGGTACTGATCTTATATCAGTTATCTATGTTTTCTTTTTAAATTAGTGTGCTATTTGAAGTTGGCATGATTTCCTCCCAGATCGTACTAGCAAAGGTGGTAACAATAAAGATCAGAGCTTCTGGACAACTGAGCAGCACAAATAATAATGCTGAGGACAGATCATGCCAGTGAAGAACTGATGAGCATCTGCTTGCATAGAGACTCTGAGGACCTTTTTGCTTCTTTTTTATCACTAGCAATTTGTGTGTGTTGTCTTTGCTAGTGCATTGTGTTTCACTGCCATAGCCGAAGCAGAACATTAGAGCAGAACACTCTCTTTTGATACATTTCATCTGCAAATTAATCAGCCTCCTTTCTCCTGAAAGAGAAAAATGTCTGTTTTCTTCTGCCATTTGGGTTGGCTGGCAATTAGTCTTCTGACCTGTGTCACCGGGACATCATCAGACACTTGCAAGTCTTGGCAATATCTTCAGCTGACAGATAAGGCAGTAAAAACAGTTCTGTTTTTCTATTGTCTTCAATATCGAAAAAATCTCAATGTATACAATACTGGTAAGTTAGCTGCTCAGTATACACATATCTGTAGTCACTTCCCTACCTCAGCTCTTACCATAATACTATCCAGAGAAATGAATTTATTATTTTTTTTAGGAATTTTCTACTGTACTTACATTGTGTAGCATGCCATTGGCACAAATAAACTCAGTCTAAAAAAACTGAAGGGTTCAGAAGGGCTAGAATTGGTAACAGCATAAAGTACATTCTGTACTAAAAGAGGCACTGTGTTAAATGCTCTAGAAAAAAACAGATGAACTGGCACAGACCATTCTCAAACTACCCAAAGTGTTACTAAGAATTTGTCAGAAAAGTGATTAGGGAAAAGGACTTCTGGTTTTGCTTTACCTAAGTGTTCCTTTTGCACATCTCAAGGGAGCAAGTGTTGCAAGGTGTGTGGTTTCTTTTTTTTTTTTTTTTAACCTTTGTATCAGTCCGAAAGGAGGATGGTTTACATCCAGTTGTCACTTTTTACTTTCTCATGTGCCATTTCTGGAATTCCAAAGGTTGTTTCTTTATTTTGACACACAGCTGCAGCTGTGGAAATCCATTGCCATAGTATATTTGGCTTTATATGTATAATCTCATCTCTCGCACCTTCTGTAGAATTTTACAGGTTGAAGCACTTGTCAGGGACAAGACTAGTACCAACTGAAGCAGGGGTGAAATTAGGTCATCAGAGACCTCATTTCTACTAGAAAATGCATGAGCTGTAAAAAAAAAGTAGCTTGGCTTTCAGATTTAAGGATGCTCTGACAGAACTGTTAGTAATAAAATCCAAACAAAACACCATTTTGCATGTGGACTGAGCAAATTTAATCTCAAAGTTACTGATTCGCAGCATACCCAGAAGCCTGAAACCAGTGTGGTGTGGCATGGACATATGGCCTGTCTGAGGGAAGCTATTTGCAATACCCAAGTCTTGCATACCATTTCTTATGTACTGTTTTAACGAAAACTCTAAGAGGTTCTATATGAAAAATGAAGATAAAATGCCCGCCTGCCAATGGAAATGAATTGAGGTGAATTTGCCTGGTCATAATAATACCTCAGAAATATGTATGTGTATCTATTAATCTGCCTATTTTTTAATGCACTTGTAATGCCCAGTACAGATGGTATTGTGTTCCCATGGACAACTGGATGGTTCCATCAAAATTTTTGACAGAAGCCAGCCTGAAGGTTGTCTAGCCAACCGCTCAGCCCACACACTGAGAGTTAAGTCCACCAAATGGATCCCTTTGCTGTCTGGGCTTTTTAATTTCCCAGCAAAACATTTGAAAAAAATAGAGTTAAACCTTCCTGCCAACTGCATTAGGTAGTCAAAGGATTGCTCTGATAAGGTACGGTTCTGGCCTGAATGCAGCTCATTCTGGCTTACGGTGGGCTGTCCAGATAAATAGGAGGATGCACTGCATAAGTGACTGTGGGTATCTATTTTGCTCCTACAGCTACCTTCCAGATAATTACTTAATGTAACCATACAGTTTCAGTAATTCTGAGGCTATTAGGAGCTAGAGGTCTTCATTACAGATCTTCTGTGGAAGCTCTACTAACAATACAGGGTTTTTTTTTATTTTTGAAGGAAAAGTAGGTAAAATATATTTCCCATTTAATTCAAAGGAGCAATTCCAGAGGGATGAGGTTAAAACAGGCTAAGGCATCTTAGGATATTTAAAAACTGACATTTATTAGAGCATAAAAAACACACTTCTATTGGCTCACCGCAGAATTTACAGTTACAGTTAAGAACATTACCTTACAGTATATTTCAAAGAATTCTATTATCTGTACCATAGTACCTTAGCTGGTAAAAAGTTTGCTTGATGTATGCACAGTACTTTATTATCTTGCACTTTACTCCATGATAGATTTATTCCCTTAAGTGACACTGAAAGTGATAAATATAAGACTTCAAATGAAAAACATTTTTATTGGCGCAGTGGAGAGAGAAAGAAAAAGCAGCCTATAACATCTTGGCACAAGCAGTCTACACTTGTGAAATGAGGCCAAATTAGTGAGGAAAACAGTTAGAATGGAGCTTCAGCATGCTGTTAATTTTCCAATAGCTTTAAAAAAAGAAACACTGAAGGCCTGGTTGTGAATTTTTCACTGAGGTGCAAGCAGTGGTATATTTTCTTGCATTATGGAAAATGGAGGGGTTTTCCTGGTTCCAAAAATATCCCACTGCACTATTTGCAACAGTTCAATATTACCATGTGTGCTGCTCAGAAGCATGCTATGGATGTGCAATTCAATGTAAGAGTTCATCATGCTGTGTAGGAGCGTTTAAAAAAATTGCAATAGCTGTGGGGTTTAGTGATAATTTTCGCATAGCATATACCCTGAACGGTTTGCAGTCAGATCTGTTCAGGTTACTAACACAGAGACAGCGGTCAGTTCTTCCTTGTATGCATAACAAGAAACTCAAGGGCTGTTTTGCACCCAGGAGGTGCCAGTTCTTTCTACATCCCATAAGAAATGCACAAGCACTTGCAAAGCAGGTAACTATTCATTAATAGCCCAGAAAAGGTGATAGCCAGCTATGAAATCTTATTTCTGATGCTGGGAACCTCGAGGTGATATGGTATCAGATGAACCTACGGTCAAGGCACAGCACGCTGCACAGATCCCATCCATGGTGAGGTTTGCCAGCTCTAAAATCCTGGTATTCTTATAGGGTCTTGGTCAAAATACAGATTTCTCAATCAATGACAGCAGTCAGGACTGTAATACGGACTTAGCTTTGAAGAGCGCCTTGGACAATGCACTGTTATATTCTTAACTTGTTAATAAAGCTGCAGTTGTGAACAGATGCACAGAATAGTTCAATTGAACAAGGAAATATACTATGCATATACTTGAGATTAATACAATTTGATTACATGTACATCTACGAACTATACATTGACTGTATATATATTGACTAAATAGCAATCACACGACACCCATGATACAGAAGCATGCACCTAGATTAACCACTATGTGGATCACAGACTCCTTGTACAATATTCTTCCAGGCTAAACACTGCAAGGGGCACCTTGATCTTTCTTGTGACATCTGAGATGAAGGCAAGCTACTGTATACAGACAGGAAGATTGACAGGTTTGGGGGAACTAGAATTTCCAGTTAAATTTAATATGAGCTAATATTACAGTTTTTAATTTCTAGCCATTAGTGATTTAGTATAATGAACCTCAAATTCAGTTTTACCTGGGGATATCTATATTAATGATACCTACATTATTCAGCAAATCCATGAAGTGTCTTGAATTTTCTGGTTTAAACTTCATTGCTGTCTCCATACCTTACACATTGTCCTTATTTAACTCCTACCCTCCTTCACTATGTTGGAAGTCTACCATGCAAACCCAGTGAAGTCAGTAGAAATTAGTCAACAGGAATTAGTAAAAACAGGTTCATGTCAGATGACAGTGAGAAGATATCTGAGATACTGACTTCCTACATTTTCCTCCCTTCTGATTTTTTTTTCTTTGATGTGTTCCTCCTGCTGCTCTGTCACCACCCTGCATTTGAGTACTGGCAGTGTGGTGGCATTCTACTTTTTTCTTATCTCTTCTAGATCAGTTCTCATCCTCAAGTCCTTCACTTAATTCCCATTGTTCCAGGGATTTCATATTAAATATTTCTAGTTTGACATGATATGGCATTGGGTTTGCATGGCAAGTTTTTGGTAGTGCAGGGGCTATAGGGGTGACTTCTGCAAAAAGCTGCTAGAAGCTTCCCCATGTCCAATAGAGCCATTGCCAGCTGGGCTGGCCAATGCCGAGCCCATCAGTGACAGTGGTAGCATCTCTGGAATAACGTATTAAGATGGGGGAAAAAACTGCACAACAGCAACTGCAACCAGAGAGAGGAGTGAGAATATGTGAGAGGAACAGCCCTGCAGGCACCCTGGTCAGTGCAGAAGGAGGGGCAGGAGGTGCTCCAGGTGCCCATGGTGAGGCAGATTGTGCCTCTGCAGCCCATGGAGGCCCACGGTGGAGCAGATCTCCACCTGCAGCCCAGGGAGGACCCCATGCCAGAGCAGAGGGATGCCCGAAGGAGGCTGTGGCCATGCTGGAACAGGCTTCTGGCAGGACCTGTGGACCCCTGGGGAGAGGAGCCCATGCTACAGCAGGTTTTCTGCCAGAACACATGACCCCATGGATGGACTCAGACTGGAGCAGTTCTTCAAGAACTGTAGCCCGTGGGAAGGACTCACGTTGGAGGAATCTGTGGAGGACTGCCTCGGGTGGGAGGGACCCCACACTGGAGCAGGGACAGAGTGCGAGGGGTCCTCCCCCTGAGGAGGAAGGAGCAACAGAGGCAACATGTGATGAAATGACCTCACGTCCCATTCCCCATAACCCTGCGCCTCTTGGGGGGAGGAGATAAAGAAAATTGTGAGTAAAGTTGAGCCCAGGAAGAAGGGAGGGGTTGGGGGAAGGTGTTTTAAGATTTGGTTTCATTTCTCATTACCCTACTCTGATTTGATTGGTAATAAGTTAAATTCATTTCCTCAAATGGAGTCTGTTTTGCCCATGATGGTAACTCTTGAGCGATCTCTCCCTGTCCTTATCTTGACCAACGGGATTTTTATTATATTTTCTCCCCCGTGTCCAGCTGAGGAGGGGGAGTGATAGAGCGGCTTTGGTGGGCACCTGGCATCCAGCTAGGGTCAACCCTCCACAGAACCAGTCAATGAAAGGTTTCAAATGGACAAACAGCTATTGGCAAGCCAATATACCTTGGCCAAAATGGATACATAGACATCTTCTGGAGAACAATCATGGCTCAACATTCCTGGTGTACAGCTCCCTGCATTTCCATTTCTTTTCTGCTGGTCATTCATCTTTCAGCAGCCAGACATGTGACTCTGGGTTGATGGTCAAGAAGTGTAGGTCTTCTGTGTGTAATGATCATCTATTGGAATCAAATAGAAATGGTCCTTACATTTAGAGGGATAATAAAAATAAGTATATTCAAAAATTATATCCTTTCCTTATGGAGATCAAACCAGATCAATTTAGTAACAGCACATAAGTCTCTCATCTCTTTTAACATTTACTAGAAAAGGCAGTAATTCATGCAGTACTGTCATCCTGGCTTTAAGGCTGTGGGATTTTTGTTAATCGAGACTCCTCTGACCACCCAAAAGGGTGCTATTTTGGGTCATATGAAATACAAATATGCTTGCAGTGATGTTTCATTATGGTCTTTGTGAAAGTTTGGCCACATAAATGAGTATGTGTCACATTTCAATTTTTATTTCTACATGGGTAATTAGACCATGACAAATTTCCTGCTTTGGCTAGGTAGTTTCTAGCTTTCAAATCAGCTAGTTTCAAAACTAATTTAAGTATCTTTACTAACATAAAACCTGTATTATGCACATACTGTTGAACAGGCCTAACAGAATTCAAGAATAAATGGCAGAAATTCCTCCTACCCATTCCAACAACCAACCAATTATACTTCTTTTATTGCCTGATCAATTATTGTAATATTTTAAAATATTTTTTAAATGGTATTCAAAACTGCAAAGAAATAGCAGCTTTTAACTGGGAGCACCTCTGTAGATCAGTCAATGTGATCTGGTGATAATCTCATGTAACTCTTCCCATAGCCTTGTAAATTGGCCTGATTTGCTTATTCACATTATGTGTTTGCATCAATACAGCTAATCCTGTCTATTTTTTTTACTGAAAGTAGTGATGACAGTGATGACAATTGACAATTGCTTTTTCTATTCATGGATGAAGCTCATTTGAGGAGCTTATTGCACCAGCAGACTGCTATCTCATTGGTTATGTCACTAAATTTTAATCCTGAATCATCTTAAATAGTGAAAATAATATTTTTTTTCTTGTGATATCTCATGACAGTTTTCCATGGGAAAGTTGAATTGTGCTGTTTAGCTATTTCTAATGAAAATCACTCAGATTTGAGATTTTGAGTTGTTTTGTGGCTGAGATGGCAAAAAAAGACATCCTGGCATTTAGAAGCATTCTTCCCTTATTGAATCTTACGTAAACTCTCTGTCAGGCCTAAATAAGTTGTGACGCACCAATCAGTATCAGTGGGAGACTAAGGTGCATTATGGTTGATGCAGTGTAGCATCCTAGCAGGAGCTCTCCATGAGAAGATCCTGGCTCATGGGACAATGAATAGGTTATGCAGGTGAATTGCTTTACCTATGAGGTTATGTAGTAGCTCAGAAGACATTGCAGGGGAGAAGGGAGTGTTTGTTTTGTTGGGGGTTTTTGTAAAATTTTTTCTAGTACTTACTGTAAGTAAATAACTTTTTCAGAGTCCAAACAGATGGGAATATATTGATGAAGGAACCTTTTTCCTTTTGACATCTGTGAGCACATCTGTATTTCCATCATTCTTCATGGTCTTTCCTCCCACTCATATGTCATTAGCTGTGGTCTATCCAAACATAAGTTTGCAAGTCTGGTGGACATAAAATGATGACTTCTATATATAGATATGTGAATAGGACATACTTTTGCTGGAGAGTCATAGCTATAGTCAGCAGTTAACATATCTGTGATGAGAAAGGCAGGAATTTATGTTTATTGAATTGGAATTAAGCTTTGCAGGTGTCAACCCATAAAAGTTCACTGAAACTTCATGGCCAGCAGCCACAGAAACTGAATATCTGCTGAATAGGGTGTTAAATTAGCGGGGCTGCTGAAGCAGGCTTGCTGATACAACGTTGTCATATTTTAGTCTGTCAGAACTCTTTTGTGCATGTTTCTGACAAAAAAGATTAATTTCACATGACACATCTCTTGTTTGGAGATATGCAGGGTGATTAAGCTGTTAATACAGTTTTTTATTATTCCTTTAGAAGTATTCAAAGAGTATTTCTTTAAATACAGCTCAACATTGTGTGGCAAAGGTTGAGGCACCTGTGTAGCAGTGAATGAAGGCTATCTAAATATGAATGACTAATTATCAGGGAACGGGAAAACACTAGTTTTCTTTCATAACTGAGATGGCTTCATCCTATTCAGAATAATCTGTTGGGAAAATAATTAGCATAAAGAAGATGGAGTTTTGATAAGTAACTTTGATGTTCATAATTATAGTAATTTTTGTATAATTTATTTCATTTATGCTCATGTTTTATTTCGGTTTTCCCTTTCAGTCATAAAAGCTGATATTAAATTTTATATTAAACCTATCTCACTGTAGACAGCCTCCTTAGGAAAAACTGTTATCTTTGTATGATAACAGTGGACTTAACACAAACTTGCTGTTAGGATTTCTTTCCATCTCTCTGAATTTGTCTTCCCTACAATAATAAATCACACAGATTAATGTGTCAGGAAAGGTCTAGAAGTATCAAATTTAATATGGCATAAAAAGAAACCTTTTTCACTTCATTTGTATAATATTCAGTATATTTAACTTTATTCTAGGGAAAAAGGCATCATCCGAAGTGTTGAGCAAAGAGTGGAAATACTTGGGTTGTTGTACCATGTGAACAATAAAGGGCAATCTTCCCACAGTAGCACCTGAGTCTGAAGGAGTAGTGTCTGTCAGAGGTGTCTGAAGGTTGCCAGCCTGTACTGTGCTTGTTCTTGTGCTTAGTGCTATAAAAAGGTTCTTACTCTGGCCTAGCTTTCTGTAAGGCTCTAGAATGTATCTCAGTCAGCTGAGAAATGTAATTTCTTACATGAAATTTCTTTACACAAAAATGAAAAAATTAGTTTAGACATTAGTAGTACTTTTCAGATCTATTTAGATATGAATCTATTGAATAATTGCCAGCTCCCTCCTCTCCTTTGCTGTCTAAGGAATTAACTACTAGGTTCTCCCAGTAGCTAATTTGGTCTTAAATTGCTCACATTGTTCCTCCTCTCAGGGAACAGTACTGATAGAGGGGCTTTGTTTCTCTTTTCCATTTATTCTACTGTGTGTGCATGGGTTGTTCAGTAGGAATGCTTAGAATTCAGGGTGCTTACTCTCTGAAATCCTGCTTAAAGCACTGTGGTGTTGTGAAATACTTTCTATCTTTTTCTTTTTTTTTTTTCCCTCCCCCCCCCCCCAATTGTGTTATGTATAAAAGGTTAACAGGGTTCTCATAGCTTGTGTAGTTAAATTATACGCCTGGCTGCTCACAGCTCAGTGATGCTGGAGATACCTTTTTAGATGGCTAGCTATGCTACTAGAGGAAGAGACATGAAATACAGGGGCGTTGAAGGATGAATTGTTGCATGTGTTCCACTAAAATCCACAGAGACGTTTGTGCAATAAAATTATTGTCCCATGAGAGAGAAAGACTTCTGGTCTGCAGCTGTGCAACTCGGCTACAAACTGTTGAGCAAGGCAGGGAACTCATGACCCAGTGCAAGCTATGTATATAGTGCAGGCTATATATTGAGGATGCAAGCAGGGCTACAAAGGAGGAATTTAGAAAAAATGTCCAGGTGTGAAGTGATGGTGCCAGGAAAACCAAAGTCGAGCTAGAGTCAAGACCTGTGAGGGGAATAAAGGGCAACATGAAGTGTTTCTACCACTATGTTACAGCGTCTCCCAGACCCCTGTGCTTAGTGGCAGGGTTCAAGGAGGAGAGCTAACAGCAGTGGGTGAAGACTGAATCAGGAATAACTTGACCAGTACAAGTCCATGGGATCATCCAAGGGTGGTGAGAGAACCAGTCGATGTCCTTTGCAAAGCCAGGGCATGGAAAACACAGGGACACAAACCTTTGATGAATGGAGAAAGGTAAATTTAAAAAAATGTCCAAGTAATCAACCCAGGGAATTGCAGGCTGGTCAGCTGCACTTCATTCCAATGGAGAACCTTATCTGGAACACATTTTGGGGCATAAAAAGCAGAAGGTGGTGATGGGGAACAGTCATCATGGATTTACCAAGGATAAATCATACCTAACCAGTCTGATTCCCTTCTAAGATGAAATGTCTACGCATGTGGATTAGGGAAGAGTAGCAGATGCCATTTACCTTGACTTTATCAAAGATTTGACTCTGTCCTCCACAATACTTTTGTGTTCAAATTACGGTGTTATGGTCCAGATGGTTGGACAAAACTGACTGGATGGTTAGGCTCAGAGTGTGATGTAATAAGTCCTACTCTAAATATAGGCCAGTAACAAGTGGAATACCAGTGGGGGTTATCCTGGGATCTGTCCTGTTAAACATCTTTGTCAATGACCTGGAGGAGTTGATGGAGTGCATGCTCAGGTTTGCAGCTGATATCAAATTGGGATGAGTATTAGCTACTTGAGGGCAGGGCTGTCATCTAGAGACATCTAGATAGGCTTGAGGAATGGTCCAAAAGAAACCTTATGAAAATCATCAAGGACAGATGAGAAGTCCTGCCCCTTGGAAGGAAGAACTACTGGTAACAGTATAAACTGGGGAGCAGCTCTGATGGAAAAGCCCTGGGGCTCTGGCCAGCAGAAAGCTGAGCATGAACCAACAGCCTTCCCTGGCAGCAGAGATGGCCAGCAGCAATCCTGGGCTGTATGAACAGCAGCACAGCTAGTAGATCGAAGGAAAGGATTATCCACCTCTGCTTGCACTTCACAGATCAAATCTAGACTGCATCCAGTTTTGGGTCCACCTATACACAAAAGGCTCCAATAAACTGGAGAAAGTTCAGCAGAGGGCCTACAGGATGGTCAAGAGCTGGAGCACTTACCCTGTGAGGATAGGTGATGGGCCAAGGGCTCCTTCAGCCTGAAAAGGTGAAGGGGAAGATGAAAGGCAAGCCTGGGGGGTGACTTAACAGCTGCCTGCCCATACCTACAGAGAGGTCACTGAGGAGGCAGATACAGGATCTTTACAGCAGTGCATGGCAGCAGAATGAGAGGCAATGGGCATGAGTTGAAACAAGAGAGGTTCATACTGGGTACAAGGAGAAACTTTTTTCCCTGTGAGCACAGGTCGACAATGGAGCAGGTTGCCCAGAGAGACTTCACAGACTCCATCCCTGAAGGTTTTCAAGAACAACCTGGAGAAAGCCCTGAGCAGCCTGTATGACCCTGTAGCTGACCTCCAGAGGTCCTTTCCAAACTGAATTATCCTGTGGTCTTAAGGATAGGTTTCGAGATGCTCAGTTACAGGAAATCATTGGATGGTCTGTTCATAGGAGAATCCCATAAAATTCTGCTTTTTTGTAACCTTGATATGGTTTTATCAATTACAAATTACATATTTCCTGAGAAAATGGTAGAAATAACATAAGGATAAAAAGACATGTAGCAAATACACTATCTGATGCATTCTCAAAAAGTTGATTCAATTCAGTTATTTTTTTCTGATTACTTAGTGTTTTGGACAGCACATATTAGGAAAAAAAATCTATTTGGCTCTCTGAAGCCAGATTCCTTAACACTGTACAATTTGCTTGAAAAAACCACACTTTATCTTATTTTCTATTTCCTACACATCAGGGTAGAATGATCATCATCAGAAGCCTACGGTAAAAATTAATTTCATGAAAATGAAAATAATGTCCTTAATAATCAGAATAGTTTATTTTATTTTTATTCCATTTAACGTCTATTTGCTACTAGAAGTAGTATGCACTGCCTTCTTAGGGACTTGCTGCTACCCACTAGCTCTTCCTAATTTGCAACTGGCTTCTCAGCAAATTTTCTTTAAAATAGGAATATCCCCCATTTCTATAAAAAGTGCAGTTTTAACTTTTGCTTGAGATGTACTTGGTCAGAATAATTTTCCTGAACATTCAGTTCTAGTTTGGTATTTTTGATGTGTTTGAGACCTCTGTACAAGAATGCTTTGATAGCACAGCTGTTTCCTAGTAGTTCCAGATTCTGGACCCTGGGGATAGAGTGAAAAGTCTGGAGAATATCATCAGGGAAGACGCTTTTATTTCAGGGTCTGTTAAGTGAGAAATAACAAGAGGGGTCCCCACTTGTTTTTCTGCAGTGGAGAATCATTTTGCACCTTTATTTGTTTTTGTGATAGGATGAAATGGCAAAATAAAGCAGATCTTTATCTGAGTACAATTCAAACAATTGCATTTGGCAAGTCAATATTTTTTTTAAGAAAATTAATAAGAAATCATCAACCACACTGCTCTGTAATTGCAGCTGATGAAGTTACTGACACCAGTACAAAAGAAATGCCACGAAAGAGTGAAGATTAAAAATTCTGCTTGTTTTCATCAGCCATGATGAAAAATGTAAATGTATGATATATTGTCTTGTGGGTAAAGTAAAGGCATATTCAAAGCATCCAATTAGTGAGTCTGACAATGATATTAAAGAGATAAAGATGAGACAAAATGTTTGAAACGTTAGCTAAATGATAGCAGTGAGCCAATTAGAAACTGAAGTGGCAAATAGATTCAAACCTTCACTAAAAGCTGCTTCACCACAGTGATGAGAATCTGTCTGATTACTATCCTTAAATTAACCATAATCCATTGCCTTCATTGGCTGCGCATCCTGAAACAGCATCAATAATTGCTGCACAGTTGAGACTGGTCTTCAGGCACGGAGTGTTGTGGTTGTCAGGAAATCCTACAGGCAGAAAAGAGACCTGTCATGTCTCTGTTCATTTTAATTTTTCAGATTCTTTATTCTTTCTCAGTATCCTAGCACTTCATTCTCCTAGATACCTATCTCTCCTCTTGTATCATATATATATATATATCTGCGTGGCCATTTTTCTTTTCTCCCTCTGCACAAAAATCTCCAACTCTTCTAAGACACTCACACAAAGACTACTTTACCACCTGATTTCTCCTTTCTCCTAACTCCCATATTTTAACATTTCTCCATCAAAATTACTCCTTTCATTCAATTGCTTCTCTTCATCTGCATTCTACCGTGATGCTTGTTTCCACCAATAACATCTCAAAATCTAAAATAAAATCATTATAGTCCTTTAACCTACATTGGTCAATTTTAATAGTATTTTATTTTTGGAAATGTTGATTACACATGCCTTTTTAATGACATTGTGTGAGTAATGTCTCTTCAACTACTTTGAGACCCCAGGGTGCTCATGGTCTTCTATCTGACAGGAAAAATAAAAAACTAAAAAGGCTGTATAATGTAGCTAGTCAATTTAGTATGTATTAGTCTTTGGTTTTGTTTGGGTATAATTTTGGATCTTGCTGTACATTGGTTTTGCTATGTAAAAAAACAAAAGGATACAAAAGCTCAAATGTTTTAGGGCCATGTAAGGAAAAAAAAGGCATGCAAGTTACATGATTTAAAAAAAAAATAATAATGCAGAAAAGCAGTATTTCATGTCTAGATTTATACTTCAGGTATTATTTGCTGGTACAAAACTCCAGCACTCAGTTCTGGTACAGAGAAAGATGTTTCTGGAATAAAGAGTTTGAAGCAAAGCTCCAATGCAGACAAATACATACGTAGGCAGGAAAGATACTGTCCTTGACAAGGAGGTGCTGAGAGGATTACCAGTCAAGAATATTTAGCAATTATCCATGCTGAATTCGTGATGTATTAAACCTTTGCACAATATAACCAATGTTTTAGTCTTACAGCAAGCCATTATTTGTTCAGATAACAAAAGATAAGAGATTCTTCTGCCATGATATGCATGAAGATAATTTGTCATGCTAAAACATCATTGATATTGCATCCTTAATATATCTGCTCTGAAAAAAAACCTGTTTAAACCATCATAAAAACTGTATTTGGACCACTATGATAAAACAGAGAGAACTCTTCCCTTAAAAGCAGCAATATTTTTCAGTCTAAACACCTGCCAAAAAGCCACTCCATTTTGACATGTTTATGTAAGATTACCGTCATAGCCTGCAAGCTGTACCTGCTTGGTGAACTGTCTTGGTGGATCTTTTTTTCTTGGTGAGTGTCCTCTTTCTGAAAGAACCTTAGAATGCTTATATTTGAAAGTTAAGGATGCTAATTTAGGTAAATCAGTTTTCTATTATTCTGTATGTATATTCCATTTGTCTCAAACCACAGAGTTAGATGTTAGATTCATGATGCACCCTGAGTCAAATTATGTTGCTCTAACTTGAACAATCTACAAATGGCATCAACCAGGAAAAACTGGTGGTGAGAACTCCAAAATTATATTATACACTTTGGCTCAGAAAATTCATTGAGACACTATTGCAATGACCTGTCCCTAAACAGAAGCAACGAAGGCACTCAGGGATGCTTTTTGTATTAGAATTTGACTCTACAGAGAATCATACCTATCATTCAAAGTAATTCTGAATACTATGTTGTCAGACTAAGCAATCACTTCAAAATACATGATTTATTGTTCATCTGCCTTCCCTGATACAAAACAGAGAATCTATTGATTTTTTTGAAGCCAATTTTTATTGTGGTGCAAGGCATCACAATTGCTATTAACTATAACATAGTATGGGCAGTGAAATAGTCAGTGCTATTAGTTAATGTGCAAGCAAATATCGACCAGTAATTTTCAACAATAAATGTAATGGTAAGAGACATGAGTGTTTGTTCAGCATTTTATTTTGACAATCCAACAACTGAAGAAAATCTTAAGAGTCAGGATCTAGCTACCATCAAAATTTATGCAATGATTTCTGTCCTGGGTTCGGCAAAATGCTGTGAGCCAAAGGTTTAATGACTTTTGCTTTAGAAGAAAATCAATGGTATGCAAATAATTATTGAATTGTCATAGACTAAGCAAAGCAGCACAAAGTTTTAAACAAAAACGGGGGTTTTAATTCGAAGAACAATGACTTGCTACTCTTTCCATTGAAATGCAAGCGGTGTTTGTATCAGTGGGAAGCTGAATGGCAAGCATGTTTAAGACAAAGTATAGCTATCTCTTTTACCAGGAAATAGGTACATTCTCTGATAGAAACAGAAATATTTTACTTTTTGCCTGTGAGAGCATTTCTGTAATAAACCCTCTGCCATGCATCAGTGCAGCCATAGGTGCTGTGGCATAGAGCCTCTCCTGGTGCCCATTGGCTTCAGTGGTGCTATGTTCCTTTGCCTTGGGGAAGTCAATACCTCTTGGGCTGCACCCCCACTGATGTCAACGCTGAAGGATGAATGCAGTCTGTAATGCAGCAAATATGACTTTGCCATTGCTACCAGAAGGCCAGAGGCCTTGGGCTTGCCTTGGGCTTGCCTTGGGCTGAGCTGGCTTTATCAGGTGCCTCATGGCCAAGTCAATGGGAATGGCTTGCTCTGGTAAAATAAGGCCTAAATTTACAATACAGAAAGGAAATTCATATTTCTGACAAAATAATTGTATAGCTAGCTGAATCTTTAATACTAGAGGGATTGTTTATTTGGTGGTCTCCTTTCAGGCATAAGTGATATCCCTTTTCAGATCTGAGGATTGGCATTAGATAATGTTGCTGGAGACCTGCACAAAAGTCAGAAATATTTGCTACCTATTTTGTGTAACATAGGATATGGTGAAATGACGCAGAAGAGCAGCTGACCTCTTCATTGAAAACCAAATTATTTTTCTGTTAACATTAGCCTATACCACTAAAATATGAAAGATTTATTATCAAATTACTAGGAACACAAAGCATTCAATTAAGATTTGAATCTGTGGTTGCATGTTTTTAATTCTTCATCACAGGCAGGTCTTTCATGAATCACTCATCATTTACGAAATACATTATGAGAATATGCACAATGTTCATTTTCTCAAAGAAGGGATTAGAAGGAAGTAATTTATTTCAACAGACTCTGTATTATGAAAAAAATTATTTCCCATCAGTTTTGTCAGTTTTCCTCAGCGCGATGTTAAGTACAGAGTAGCCATATTCAGTGTAGCTTCCCTTCATTTATTTTAAATTAACAGTATTATATTTTAACCTAGTAAGCATGGTTATACTGCCACTGCTGAGGTCAGGCATCAGGCTGGGGCAGGTTCTGGGCATGGCTGGGCTGCCCTTGGCCAAAGCAGGGCTGAGCTGGGTTTATCAGGCGCCCCGTGGCCAAGTGCCCATTGCCCAGCCTGCCTGAGCTCCAGCTCTGTGAGGGCTGCTGGGGAAGGGCCTGACAGCCCCAGGCAGTGCCTGCCAGACAAATGGTCCCTGGGGGGACTGGGGGGCTGCAGGGAAGCTTTCACCCCTTCCCAGGGAGCAAGGG
>NW_009260028.1:1289676-1338715 GCF_000687185.1 Egretta garzetta | reverse complement strand
GGAAAGAGAGAAGGCTGAGATGAGAAAATGTGTAATGGAGCGGAATGTGACACGAGATTGAGGACAGCACCACAGACAAGGGATAAATACTAGGAAGGTGGGTTTGTACATGTAATAGCTTTGACGGTATTATTAATGAGTCTTTGTTGCATTGGATAATTTGGAGTATTTGACTGTGAAAATGCTAATTGGACAAACAATAAATGGCATGCTCCCTTTGCCTGTAACGGTATTTTGAGTGTAAAAGTATTCACCACAGAAAAATATATCTAATTGACATTTTGCTGATTAGTATAACCAATAATTAATTTGTTGAAAAAATTACTCCTGTATTTCAGAATATGTACAAGTGAATAATTTTTCCCATTGTACAACAAAGAATAGTTAAAGCAACCTTGTCCCTCAGTTAATTTATGCATTAAGGACTCTTCAGACATACTTTTCTGTCTGTCCTCTTGTTTTCTTTGAACTGCAGCAAGCTACATTCCTCTTCAGCATCACAAATACCTCACTTTCTCACTGGTTCCAGGGCATGCACTCTTGTAAAATGCTTGAGAAACAGAAAAACTACTGCATAACTTAGCACCTGAGGCACAGAAACGGTGGTTTAACAGTGGTTCATAGAGGTTGGTGGCAGAGTGGAGAATTAAACCTTGGCACTGAGGGCTTAAAGTTCAGGTCCCTACTATCACTAAAAGCAAAGCTCATCCATAACGTTATGCATTCCCAACAAAATTAGTGACCATAACACTAGCTAGGAGTTATGGGGAGGAGCAGAGCCAGCTACAGGTCTTGAAAGGATCTTGCTCTCAGACTGCTAGTTGGTCAGGAGGAGCTCATGGCCTGGAATTGTATCTGTTCATTTACAAATGCAAGATTGGTCTTCAGGACCTCAGAGACGGTTCATGCCAGAAGAGTAGAGAATCGTCTGCCTCTGGGCAAGAGGGGTTTTGTGCACTAAACAGGGGTAGTTTTTGTAGCTCTATGGAGCTGAAAAAAATGCCTAGCATGCACAGAAGCATTAAGTCACTGTTGATAAGAAAACACAATATCCTCACTCTGACAAGATCTGTGGTGGTTGTGCATGACTTCAGAGCTGACATGATCAAACTTCACAGCTCCCATTGCCACTCTTTATCCATTCTTTCACCATATTGCTTTACCAATACCACAGACAGAATTGGGTGTTTTCCTTTTCTCCCCCCTCAGAGTAAGAGGTGCCCTGGCAGGGAAGAGAGCAGATTCCACAGGAACTGCCATCTCTTTAGCACCACCACACAAGACTCTAGAGAGACATCTGTAAGATAAGGGATATCAAAGGTGATTTTTTGTCAGGCCCCGCAAGCAGAAGTGCAGATGGTACACTAGTAGGAATTATTTGCTAATAGAATATTCCCTCTCTTTCAGTTTGAAAGCTTTTAAGTGTAACAGATGGCAGTACTATTAACATAATGTAAGATAAGGGGCATTGGCTCATACTGGAACACCAGTGATGTGATTGATAATATTTATGTACTTGGAGACTTTTTTTTTTTTTAAAATAACTTGATTCCCTTAATCAGGCAAGAGTTACTTCCAAAGAGGCACTGTTGTCGTCTGGAAGTCATCTGGAAAATATTCAAACATCACAAAGGTCAAATTAAATGACTGGTCTTATTTCCAGTGTGATATATTTCAAACCATAAGATCCCTTCACAGCCGGAGCAATTCTGAACCTTTGCTTACAGAGGGAGTGGATGTTTCATGAAGAATTATTGGGACCATTTTCTAAAATCAGGTGAAAGCAAGCTGAGAGGGGTTGGAAGAATCCTATCAGTGCAGACATTGACTCACTTATTTTGTCTCTCCTGGTTTCAATACTTACCACTTAAGTAATCACAAATAAGATCCAGTCATCTACATTTTGGAAGTTTTCAGTGTTCACTGGACCTGCAAGCTGTGATTTTTTTTTAAACAGAACTATTATTGTGTATCTGAAATAGTAGAGCACAGGGACTAGTACTAACTAGACATACATCCAAGACCACTGAAAATATTAGACTAAAGGCACAATCCTACTTGACCCCTAGTTATTACGCATTGCCAAAATTTTGTCTGGATTGTAATAGCTGAGTTTGATTTTTCTTATTAACCTATCTTATACCTAATGATTGATGGCACACTGTGAGATCTTTAAATTTTGACAAGCAAATCAAATATCTTTGCTACAGAATCCAATCTGGATCTAAACCTATTAGCTTTTTAGGATATCTCACCAGTAGGAAATTATTTAATCTATTTATTTTAATTCTCCTGCCTGTAGGACATCTCTCTATGTCTTGGAAATAACATTTGACAAGGACTTCAAGATTATAATGTTAGGATTGTAATAATAATTAGATCCATTTGCAGCATTTCCTAGTCATATTATGATATAATAGTACTGTAGTAAGAACTATTCAGTGTTTGGAAGAAAGAGCCTGATTGTCCTCTTATGGCCAGTGCCAGATTCTCAGGTGGTGTAAATTAACATTGCTTCCAAGAGCTAAAGATCTTGGCTTCAACCTTTTATACATACTTTGTTTACAACATTATTTCAGAAGCTTTGTGATGATAATTCTTTCCCTGGAAATTATTTCTTCCATTGGCAAGTTTTCTTTCCTCAATCCTGTTTTCATTGAAATTAAAATGAAGGAGTTTTTTTTCACTTCATCATTAGTTTAGTGATTTATTACGTGATGCTTAGTTAGCATCAATTTTACTGACAAGAGGAGTGTCCTTTTTGATTCTATATTGTCACAGAGTAAATGCTATAGATCCTTCATTAGTAATAATTTTTAGTTTCTTAGACAAACTAATGGGTGTTAGACATTATTTCCAGTTCCAACCTAAACAATTCTGTGATTCTATACTGATATGGGCACTGTGCTAAAATGTCCTTCTGTCTGAGATCTGACCAGTAGATTTTTCTTTATATTTATACATACAAAATGAAAGCTTCCACAAGAAGTAGTAACGCAAATCACTGAATTTGATTCCCTGTGTTCCAACTAAACTCATTGACAAACTTCTCTTCTGCTAAACCTTTTATATTCATAACTTTTCTGTTAACAGGCCTCTTATTAGCTGTTAACCTCTTGTGTAAAAATCAAGTCTCTTATCTCCCAGTTCATAGTCCTTACCAGTTTTTGCTCTACTTACAATTCCACTTCTGTATTTTGTGTTGCAGTTACACCTGTTCCTCATATTCTTTCCTTCCTGAAGATCATTTATGTCTCTTCTCATTCTTTCTAAAGAGCCACCTGTTTCCCGAGGTAACAGGGTGGCTGTTTTGCTCCAGTCCTCCATTCTGCTCTGTTGCTCTGATTTGTTCATTTGCTTCACACTATCTGAAATTCACTGGCACGTTCTAGCCCCATATGTATCTATGCCTCCCTCTCTGTGATGCTGGTCTGCTCTTTGCTCAATCAGACGACTATTTTCTCCTTTATGCAGGGAAAATCTTTAGTAATGAGCAAAATTTGACCTAACATAAGAAGTCTCAAAGACACACCTTTTTTCTACAATTGCTACTAAATTAACCCTAATCCCCCAGTAGGTCTTTCCTGCATAGGTCTTCCAAAATTATGAACTGAGCCTACCTAAAAAACAAGTCACGATATTGACTGGAAAGAACATGTGAGATGACACACACAATGGTATATTATTACTGACAAATTGTGAAGACTGCAGAAAATACAGTTTCTTAAATGCAGGAAGTAAGGTCTCTTTCTGCAGATTTGCCTCAGATAGGATCATTCACAAATTTTTTGTTCTAGCTGAGGTCTGAGTCTGGGAAGATGTGCCTAAACAGTGCAACAGGGCAGTACCTGCTCAGTGGGATGGAGTGTGGGTAGAATCATGTCTTGTACGGTATCAACCTTGTTTGGGAAAGGGTGATTTTGACTCTGAAATGGTTTTCCACAAGAACAGCAGAACATTTTGTTTCACCCAGGGGTTGTGTTCTTTTCACATCTGATACACTGCAGCAAACCACAGAGGGTAATGTCACTGTCAAGAGCAGGTTGCGAAAATATAAATGGAAGCGTTAGCTGGATTTGGCATTGTAACCTCTACCGTCTTCAACATAATAGGAGTTGCTTCATCCAGAACTGTTTAAGATGAGCAGTACTCGAAGACAGTGAGTAGGTATTTGCTTCTCTGAAGGTACCATTTCTGGAGCACTACCATAGGCAGTACCATCAGTCTCCCTGTAGATCAGACAAAACCTAAGATGTTAAGGTTGCTAAGGCTTGCTCTCAACCTACTGGAGTATTCTGTATAGCTTAATATGCCAAAGTAAGCAACATCTGAAACAAAAATGTGATGAACTCTAACTGGCCCCAAAGGACTTTTAAGTGCTTTTAATAGTTCAGCCAGTTTCTTTCAACTGTTGACCTCTGAAACATGTTGTTCGCTGCTCTCAAATAAGGAATGACTTCAGTAAATTACACTTTTTGTTAACTAAATTTTCTTGAGATAATCAGCCTACATCTTTGACCTCTCACCTGAAAGGCAACCTCTGACACTATAAAGTTATTAGAATAGAAAACAATGGAATTGCACTGAATGCACTTATCACCTTGTGCTTGCAAAATTTTAGTTAGTTATAGGAAGAAGTCTGTAAATTCAGACATGCTGTAGGTCAAATCTGAGTTTCTCATCTTAAGTTGATGGAGAAACTGATGAATTGTTAGTCTCTTTTTCTTTTTTTTTTTTTAGCTCTGTGATTTACAAAGCCCTACAAATCATCACCATTTCATTTGCTTGCTGTGCAATTTTGTTACTCAGTCACTTCAGAAATTGATTATCAAGGCTCTTTGGTGCTTGGTTTGTATGAAGGAGAAGCCAGGTCACTTTGCTAATTATTAGGCATAAGCAAGCTGAACCAGACAGACAATACTGCAAGACAGTAATAATAAGATAACAATAACAATAATAATGTAAATTTGAACAGGTTTCTCTAGTAGAACCTTTCTAATGAGTGAATTGTAATAGCCCATAAAGTAAGAGCAGAACTCTTTCCTGATCATATTTTTATATCATTTAGTGCCTGGTAGTCCATGAGAATCATGCTGCCCAAAGTGACTACTAACCTGACTCATTTTTATACACACTCCTCAGCTTGCAGCTTGCTTGTAATATCCATAGACTTCTAATGTGTCTTTTATCTTCTTTCCATGGGGAAAAATGCTTGAAATGTCATCCATTCACCCCTACAGATGCAAGAGTAAGGTAGTTGGATTCACAGAACAAGATCACACACAGAATCTCACAGAATCGTAAGGGTTGGAAGGGACCTCAGGAGATCATCTAGTCCAACCCCCCTGCTAAAGCAGGCTCACCTAGAGCATGCTACACAGGACTTCATCCAGGCGGGCTTTGAATATCTCCAGAGAAGGAGACTCCACAACCTCCCTGGGCAGCCTGTTCCAGTGCTCTGCCACCCTCAGAGTGAAGAAGTTCTTCCTCATATTCAACTGAAACCTCTCGTGTTTCAGTTTGCATCCATTGCCCCTAGTCCTGTCGTTGGACACCACTGCAAACAGACTGCTTCCGTCCTCTTGACTTCCGCCCTTAAGATATTTGTATGCGTTGATGAGATCCCCTCTCAGTCTTCTCTTCTTCAGGCTGAACAAGCCCAACTCTCTCAGCCTTTCCTCGTAGGGGAGATGCTCCAGTCCCTTTATCATTCTGGTAGCTCTCCTCTGGACTCTTTCTAGGAGTTCCTCGTCTTTCTTGAACTGGGGAGCCCAGAACTGGACACAGTACTCCAGGTGGGGTCTCACCAGGGCAGAGTAGAGGGGGAGGAGAACCTCCCTCGACCTGCTGGCCACACTCCTCTTAATACACCCCAGGATACCATTGGCCTTCTTGGCAACAAGGGCACATTGCTGGCTCATGGTCAGCTTATTGTCCACCAGGACTCCCAGGTCCCTCTCAGCAGAGCTGCTATCTAGCAGGTCATCCCCCAGCCTGTAATGGTGCATGGGGTTCGACCTCCCCAGGTGCAGCACTCGACACTTGCTCTTGTTGAACTTCATCAAGTTCCTCTTTGCCCAGCTCTCCAGCCTGTCCAGGTCCCGCTGAATGGCAGCAGATGATGATGTGTGTTTTCAGTCACTGGAAATACTTGTCATATTGAAGTATACTTAGCAAAATGCCTCATGCTGAACAACAAAGAGGTGGGTTGTGATCTTTCGACTGCAGATATGACTTGGGTGAGGAACCTTGGGATTGTACCCTCTGTCTCTCTGGTTTCTCTTATGTTGGCCGGGTGGTGGGCAGTAAAGGGCAGGCCAAAAAGGAACATTGTGATTCCATTCTCCAGCATGTTGCACCAATCCCAGCTGACTTCTAAACAGTTCCTTAGAACAGCCTGAGCAGAGATCAGTAAAACTTCTTTAAAAATATACACAGGTTTCTATTAGCATTCCTGTCTAAGAAATTGTAGAGAAATGGAAAGGAAGTCTTTAGCCACCAAGGTGCATAAAAACAAACAGAAAGTATTGGAGGCAGAGTACTGACTGCACAGTTTAATTTGTTGGTTTTTTCTTCCCTGTTAGTGAAAGGAAGGGTCAAACTGTGTGTTGGAAGACATCCAGAAGATTGATTGCTCATGTATTCTGTAGGGCAGGTATGTGATGGAGCCAGACAACTTGGTTCCCAGATCATGCATCCTGGGAAACCTGTGTTTGCCCTCTGTGTGCCTATCCATCTAGCATTCCCTGCTAACAGAAACCTGAGTAGCCAGGTCTCCTTCCACCATAAAATTACATTGTAGCTATGCAAACACTTTTCCCGTCATATAGATACAGGCAGTATCTGCAGGGTCACAGGCAGTGGCCCTGTTTCTCCACTGTTCTTCAAATCATGAATTCACCGTAAGGGAAGTTTTCACAACTGTTTTGGTCAAAAAACACAGTCTGGGGATTTATTGTCCCATGTGGCATAAAACATCAAGGTTCATTTCCTAGGAATATGAAATAGTTTCCCTGAATAGAATTCATATTACTGTATTCGTAAAACCTTTGATGATGGCAGATATCTTAGATATCCTTATTTTGTATATTAAATTTAAGTTTGTAATAAAGTTTTGGTCTTTTGCAATACCTAGCATACCTGTAGAAAAGGAAGAGAGAACAGGAATGCTAGGTGGCACTCTTGTGGCTTTTTGTGTGCTTCACATCTCTTTTTTTTCTGCAGATGCAATGAGGTCAGCTTGAGGGCCCAAGCCATTCTTTTCAGTCTGACAAACTGCAAAGTGAATGAAAATTTTAACTAGAGTCTTAGGCATCTGTAGCTCAAGAAAAGCATTGAAGTTCCTCATTTAAAATTTATCATCTCCTTCCTTCACAATGTATGACTGGAACACAAGAGCAAGAGACAGAAAGCAACAGCTTATTTTGTCTGTGCTTGACTTTGGGGGAGCTTTTCCCCAGCACAGTTTTATTATAAAGTTAGAAAAAAAAAAAAGTTGTCATGAAGCTTGGCTCAGCTGGTAATCATGCTGTGTATAGAGGGGAAGCTGTTTTGGAGAGGGATAGGGCAGAGAAACAGAACATTCATACAGAGGAACCTCAGGACTCACAACCAGAGACTGCATGAGCTTGTGACAAGAAATGGCTATCTAATAGTTTGGAAGGGAGTAGAATCATTGATTACTGTACCTTTTACTGTATAATATCTACTAATCTTTCAGTCCTGATGTCACAGGATTGGTACCTCCTGTAAGAGGGATACAGGAGACTGTATTCTCCATAAATTGTAACTAGTAAGGAAGTAACCAGTATCAGTAAAGCAACTGAGAAAATGGCATTTCTGTTTACAAAGCAGGGATATCTGTACTGGGCTTGCATGGTAAGGCTTTGGTAGAGAAGGGGCTACAGGGGTGAATTCTGTGAGAAGCTGCTGGAAGCTTCTGCTATGTCCAGTAGAGTCAATGCCAGCCGGCTCCAAGACAAACCCACTGCTGGCCAATGCCGAGCCCATTAGTGACAGTGGTAGCATCTCTGGAATAACACATTTAAGAAGGGGAATAAAACTGCACAACAGCAACTGCAGTCAGAGAGAGGAGTGAAAATATGTGAGAGGAACAGCCCTGCAGGCACCCAGGTCAGTGCATCAGGATGGGGAGGAGGTGCTCCAGGTGCCGGAGCAGAGATTCTCCTGCAGCCCCGGGTGCAGCCCGAGGTGGGGCAGGCTGTGCCCCTGCAGCCCATGGAGGCCCGCAGGGGAGCAGACCTCCACCTGCAGCCCAGGGAGGACCCCACACCAGAGCAGTGGAATGCCTGAGGGAGGTTGTGACCCCATAGGAAGCCCACACTGGAGCAGATTTCCTGGCAGTACTTGCGAACCTGTGGGGGACTCACACTGGAGCAGTTCTTCAAGAACTGTAGTCCATGGGAAGGACCCACACTGGACAAGTCTGTGGAGAACTGCCTCCTGTGGGAGGGACCCCAGGCTGGAGCAGGGGCAGAGTGCGAGGGGTCCTCCCATTGTGGAGGAAGGAACAGCAGAACTGATGATGAACTGACCCCAAACCCCAATTTCCTGTACCCCTGCCCTGCTAGAGGGGGAGGAGGTAGAGAAAATTGGGAGTGAAGTTGAGCCCAGGAAGAAGGGAGGGGTAGGAGGAAGGTGTTTTAAGATTTGGTTTCATTTCTTATAACCCTACTCTGATTTGATTGATAATAAATTAAATTAACTTCCCCAAATGGAGTCTGTTTTGCCTGTGATGGTAACTGTTGAGTGATCTCTCCCTGTCTTTCTCTTGATCCACAGGCATTTTGTTATATTTTCTCTCCAGTGTCCAGCTGAGGAGGGGGAGTGATAGAGAGGCTTTGGTGGGCATCTGGCATCCAGCTAGGGTCAACCCACCACAATATCATAACTAAGGCACACTGTAATGAAACACCTTGCATGTCATTAGTTATGCATTGCAGATGGGCTATTGCGTGAGCATATTATGGGAAAGAACAGCATAAAGGAAAATATGATACTGTAAAATTGATGGGAAAAATAGTAATGGGAAATTTAACTTTTCATTCACCTTATGACTAAAAAGATTTTTACACAATGGGACACCTGGTATTCCGCCAGAATGAGTTAGCAAATTGGTATTGGTGGAATATGAGAAAGAGAATAGGAAACTGCACATTTTATTTGCATTCTACCAAAGTTGATTAGAATAGCATGTTCTATGCAATGCTAATGATTTAAGCAGAAAGAATATGTTTTTAAAAAAGAGGACAAATTCTTGACTCTGTGGCTGAATGAGTTATATGAGCTTTATCATAAATACAGTGAATACCGATTGGTCGGTGTATTTATTACTTTTACACAATTTACTTATATTTTCAGATAATCTTATCATGTTTCAATTATAAGAATTCATGTACCCTGCTTTTCATAAATGTTACTGCTGATTCCCACAAGTCCTAGTTTCGCTGTCTTTCCACAGAGATGAGGATAACAATTTTGTAGACCAAAGAAGGGGTTGGCAATTTGACAGAAATTAAAATCAAAGGAGGTGGGAGCATTTCAATCTTGCAGCAGAGCCAGATGTAATACAGTTGAATCAGTAGAGCACTGAGCCATAGCTCCTAAGTCAGTCCAAGACTATAGCACTGTGGCAGTGTGCTTAGGGAAGCATGTGTCTCTGGATAGCATCAGCCTGCACTAGTTGACTATCTCTGTCCCATTTGGTAGCAATGAATGGGTTCTCTGAACTTTTTCTTTGCTCAGTATGGAAGTCCCTATAAATGTTTAGAAGCATAAAGTCCAGTGTCCTCTTTTTCAGGTATTCAGCTTAGAAAAGTTGCATTGTAACTACACATTTAAATCCATCTTTAGAAACCTTACAGTGGTCATACCTTATAAGATCACTTAGCTCTATGCTTGGTAATAGATACCCAAGTCTCACTATAGTATGACAGAGTCTTTGCCCCCATGTATATAAGGGAGCCACAGGCAAAAATAGTACAGCTACAGAGTGAATCAATTAAGCACTGGCCAAGCCTAACATGTTATAGCAAAAGTGTGATTATTACAAATCATTCAAGTTACACATGGGTTAGTGCTGCATTAGACATGGCAGATCCATTCAGATATTATGTAGTCTTGTGATCAATTTGTTCCAAGCCACTTCTTGGTATTAATTTTCAGGCTTTATCTATTTTGTTACATTGATTTTGTTTACAATTTGTTTACAATTTTGTTTACAAGTAGATTTTTTTTACATTTAATCCACGAACTAATCAGAATATGTTTTTGAAACACTCTAGGGCAATCTCTTTATTTTTCAGATGTGTTTATTACTATGTTTCTATTTGAAAGCAGAATGCAAGTTGATAATCCATTTTACTTTAGCAATGAAAATTGAAGGAACCCTGCTCATTTCGTTTCTCTCTGAATGGCCTGATAGAAATGACATTTTCTGTATAAGTAATTTTACAGCACAAGAAAAAGAGGCTTCATCTGCAGTTTTTAATAAAAGTTCTCTGTGGACTACTTGGCTGATAATCAATTGCTTTACACAGCATCTACATAAGGTAAAGATGGCCCAGAACTCCTCTAATTTTACTTCCCTCTTTTTCCCTAGCAGATATCTCTACTCATCTAGACTTTTTATCACCCACTTTGTACCTTCTAAACCATGTGAAAATCTATTACCTCTTCCCTCAAGCAAGATTCTGCCTTTCTTATTTTTTTAAGCACACCTTCCTCATCCACAAGCCCATCACATCCAGTCAACTTCATTATGTAGCTCAGAGTGGCTTACTACATAATGGGAGTGGAGGTTTTCTTAAAGTCCCAGCAATCCTAATCAACCTATCTGTGACTTTTAAACCATATCCCTGCATTCATCTTGAGTTTCACTTGTAATTTTTGAACACTAGTGACTTAGGTTTTGCTAGTCTCTGAATAAGTAATAAATTTTTCTGTTGGTAGTATTTTTATGTGGTAACAGCTCTTGTTTTAATATACAAGAGGAATCATTCTGAATTAATAAGAAAAGTAAGCTTACATTAATCTTGAGTCTTATTTTATAGAAAACCCACTGAAACTCCACACCGAGGAACCTAGGTATGATTCCTTTCTCTACGGGGTAATAAAAAAGCACTCTATTTTAACAATAAAGTAGTTGTACTTCAGTGGCACAATAAATTAAAAACCATCAAGCAGAAATGAAGGTCAAAATTCAAGGTGCATGCATATAGAATATCCATAAATCTTAAAATACAGAAGAGGTGATCTTTTCAAAATGGAGTTGATGGAGGGAGAAGCTGAGTCATGGAAAGATAAGAGAGTAGCGCATGGTCATCTCACAGAGCAATAGGAGAGCCAAGCATCAAATTCAGCATAAGGCCCTATATTCTGGTTTCTGTTGAGCATCTACTTCACTGATCTTTGCTACTACTGAGTAGAGCTCTGAAAGAATTGAAGACTATATAAACAATATTTTTGGTCAAAACCATCCTGGATTTAATTCCACTGTCTTTACCTTGTCAAAATTACTCTGCCATTTAGATATCTCAAAATCTGCCTGCTATTGATGGATCCATTTGATCCTGCTAGACATTTTTTGCCAAAGGACAAAGCAAACTTCACTTCCTAACTTTGGAGGGGGGTGGGGGGTGTCTGTTTTGTTTTAGGACAATAGCATGTATCTCAATTTTTAGAATAATCAGAGGACTATCTGATGGAAAAGTCAGGTATGTGTAAGCTGAGAACATAAGCTTAATTCCTGTGGCAGGTTCTTTCAACTGCCATACAGTTAGCTGTGTTCCACAGCTAAATAATTTGCCATCAGCTGCTTTGCTAATACTGCTTTGTAAATACTAAAACTAGATCAAAAGGAATTTTCAAAATCATATTGTTTATACATTTTTAGGTAAAGAACCAGAGTGTATTGACAATGGAAGAAACTCAGGATGTCAAGTTAATATTAATAGGACTAAACCAAAACTTTGTTCAGGTGAAATGAAATTTCACAAGATCCACCATGACCACAAAAAATAGGAAGGTAAAATCACTATTTCAGAGCAGAGATGTTCAGTTTCACTCTAAGATTCCACCAGGTGGAACAACCCATTTTAGGCACTTGATCCACGGAGGGTACAGAATAAGTTAAGGAGCATACACAGAACATGCTACAATATTAATTGCTTAGGAAGGCTTTGGTTTATTTTTGCCTTGAAAGGTAGAATAGCAAGAGAATAGGTCACAGCTCATACAACTCCTAAAGAGTACATAAAGCTACTTTTTACATCATTTCTCTCTTACTGATGAGACTGAAAGAATTGTTTCTTTTACTGCCCATATGGGTTGAAGACCCAAACAGATGTACAGCTTATTACCACTGCTTCACTGTATGTCTGGTGCATGCAGTTTTGGAAGCAGTGAAGGAAAACTTCTTAGTCTTCAGATCAGTGTAACTTCATCAAGGGCCGGGTCATCCTGAGAACAACTGAAACACCACACAAGGTGTATGTAGCTGAAGGAGATGTCCGAGGGGATTTGTCTTCGCCATATATCCTTGCTTCCATGCTCACTTGAACAGAGGCAGCACGCATCAGAGTAGTCTGAAAATTTTGAACTCTAGGTTTTCAAGCCCAAAAGCAAAAAGCTGGTTCCTTTCCTGCTGTAGTCATTTATGTCAGTTCATGCAAATTGTGTGAAGGAATATTAACTCTTTCCTATGCTCTTTCATGACATGCTCCACTTCCCTTCTTTAAACTGTCCAAAAAGAGCAGCTGAAACCTCCTATCATGGTCCCTCCAGCCAATTCTGCAATGGTTGTACCCTCTGACACAGGGGTGGTAGCAACCAGCTAAAAGAAAGTCCAGCAATAGCTCCAGCATCTACTTGGTTAGGGAACATATGTCATTACCATAGGAGATATGTAGTCAAACACCAGATCAAGAGGATTATGCCACAGGGAAGAAGGTAAGATGCATCCTTGTGTACTGGGGAGTTCCTGAGCCTTTAGATTATCCCTGGTAGATTCCTGTTATCCCAACTGAACCTTCATGGGTTATTCTGCCCATAAAGCCAAACACATGATGGGTTGAAGAATTCCTTGAAATAGCAAAAACTAGACAGCGGTGCAATCAGGTGGGTGACTTGTAAGACTGTGAAGAACTCTCCTACCATCACAGAAACCTCAGGCTGGGAGCCTGCTTTATGACTGCGGCTGCTTATTGCTTTTTTGTGCTAGCAAATAGGGCTGACTGTCAAAGGATTAAACATCTCCTGTGGGAAAAGTGAGAAATTCACTCTTTGACTGTTTGCCCCAGTTGCCCTTCTGTGATGTGGGTTGTCTCACTATAGCTGTTAAGGTCTACAGAATGAACTGGGTCACAGATCTCTGTGAAAAATAACAAACTTAGCAGGAGAGGTTGCTTTTAGTTCATTGGTCAGGTCAGTTCACTGGCTGCATGTATATGATGGCCACTCAATGCAGTTTCCTGGGTGCACAACCAGGGAAGGCAGAGGGATAAGAGGCAAAGGGTAGATTTGTTGTTTATGATGGTAAAGTTGTGCCTTTATCCTTGTGTGCCCTACAGAATATGAGGTTGGACCTCAGTCTAATGGCAAGCAACATGCCTAGTGGGAGCATATTTAATATATCAACAGAAGTTTTACTCAATGCTAATTTATATTTGTAAATGTGTGGCTCTTGCAAAGATCTTTTTTATAAAAGTCACAGATATCAGACTTAAAGTCAGTATCCCACAAAAGAGAGTTAAAGTTGGAGGAATATTATCTAAGTTTAAAGACTAAACTTCAACTCATCAAAGGATTTATGACAGGATTCCACGTGAAGTATTTTTGCTTAAACTGCTTGAAAGTTTTTCTTGGTATAAGAGCAGGAAGTTATTGAACCCAAGCAAAATTTCCTTGATAATAACTACACAACCTTATATCTGGCAAGTTCTTAAATGTAGGTGTTTAGCATACATTGTCTTTCCAATTCTTTCCACACTGTGTTTTCAGTAAACAGGCAGAACTGAAATGAGGATAGTGGATATTTCTCTAAATTACTCCACTTTCCCAAATGGATTCATATTGATTTTGCGAATGCGTCTTCCAAACAAATTATCTGTTTCTGCCAGCTAGATGTGCCAGTCTCTACTTCAACTTAATTACCACACAATGTTGCATGAGATTGAAATAAAACCTTGCTAGTTGAAAATGAAGAAAATAAATTTTAGCACATCTTGGTATATACATGTCTTCAAGCAGATTGTAGAATAACTGTTGACTGATTTATACTTTTTCCCCTGTCTCTATGAAGTCAGTCCTCCCCAGTCAAAATGTTTATACTGTGGTCCCCGGTACCCAGCTTTTACAGCATTGCATTATTGGCTATGTGTAACAAAGGTATCATTAATTCCTAATAGATGTATGTGTTATCTATGCAAATCCCTTGAGTTATGTACACAAATCATGCTTCTCATGAGCTTAGAAATCCCTTAAGATAGTGCTGCATAAATCATAGCCTCGCTGAAAATACCTTTAGTTTTTGAACAGCTGTGTGTTTGAGCTCACTGCTAACATAAGGCAATTGGAGCATCTGGCTAAACTTTTTTCAAGGTTTACTTTGGCAGTAGCCTAGCTGATAAATATTGATGAATCTGAATTTGAAAGAACAACTCTTTGTGCAGAGGTCTCAGCAGAGAGGGCAGGCAAGGAATATCTTTTGGAACTGCAGAGCTACACATCTGTGTTGGACAGAGTCTGTGTTGTCACTTTGCTTGCTGTGTGTTATATGAAAGGGACTGATTTGGAACAGGGGGAAGTCTGCCTCCTTCCACTAGTCCCTTCCTTGTGCACTGGCTGAGACAATAGCTCTCAGTGGGAGCTGATAATTGTTCCTTTCCTCAGAGGAGCGAGTGATGTTTTTGGAAGGGAAGCTGCTACAGTGCAGTGAGGCAGGTAAAGAAAACAAAGGGGAAATACAGAAAAGGAGGGAGTACAAAGAAAGAATGTGGAGCCCTAGAGAATATGAATACACATTTTAGGCATTTATGCAGTGATCATTATAAGGAAGTGGCCAAAGTTCTGGCTCAGAGTCCTAGTCCCATCACTATGTTTTAGGAACATAGGACTTCCAAAATCCATCTCATCCCAGGTCTCACATAAGACAATTTTGGGGACCAGATTCCCAGAAGTTTCCTGAAACAAGTTAATACTGAATGGTCTTTCACCAAAGCATCATCTAATATCTGGGCCAGTAGTGAGGTTAAAATAGATACGTACGAAAAACAGTCTTTGCAAAGAGGAAGTGATAGTATCCAAGAGAAGGTCCCATCTAAAGCCAGAAAATTGCTTTTTTAATTAATTTCATAGAATCATAGAATTTTTTAGGTTGGAAAAGACCTTTAAGATCATCAAGTCCAACCATTACCCTAACCCTGCCATCCCACCACTAAACCATGTCCCTAAGCACTTCGTCTGCCTGTCTTTTAAATACCTCCAGGGATGGGGACTCAACCACTGGAAAACTGGTGAGGCCTAATATCTTAGAGTTTTCTTTTAGTTTACATCTAAGAGAGAGAGAATTGTAGCCCTACTACACCCAAAATGCAGGATCCAAGAAGATGGGGATCTGTTATCCTAAAAATTATTCATCTGAACTAGAAATTTTAAGAAAATAACAGGTCTACACTGGAAATACATCTGTAGGTTTAAAAAGTCAGTCATCATTGCCTCAAACAAGACAACATAGGGTTTATTGATCACTACTGGACTGTGAACTCAGTCTGTAGGATTCTTAAGTCCAGAATACTAATGGCTACAGTTTCAGCTACCAAAACAAATGTTGTATCATATTAGAAATGTAAATAGAAAGAAGGTACTGTTTAATATGATTTTATGGATTTTTAAAATATTCGTTTTAAACATCTGCTATGAACATTATCACAGAGTATTACATTTACTAAAATTCTGTTTTTTACTAAAGGAATAATGCAGTAAAACAAACAAAAAAATTAGCTGAAAGGGCTAAGGGATGAGCTTTGCATTATGGAACCTCCTACATGAGTGCAAAAAGAGAGTAAAACATTAGCTTTTGTATTTGTAGTATTTAAAAAACATTTTGCAATGTCATTAGTGAGTACACCTAGTGCAGCATCGTGGTGAATAAGAGTTGAAATTTTCCAGAAGAAAACAAATAGAGTCAAATTCCAACTTATGTTAAACTGATGCAAATCAATTTCCTGTCTGGGCTGAAAATCAAAGCAGGTTTTGATCCAAGTACTGTGCATAAATCAGGTATTCATCATATGTAAATTGATACAGTTTCACTCCTTCCCTTTCAGTCACATTATTCCAAAGGATAATTTTTCTCCTGTATACATACATATGCCATGAGCTTATCAGTTTAAAGCTCATCCAATGGTGTATTCAAATCATTCATGTCTTTACAAAAAGCAGTATGAGTCGTATAGGTGACTGAAGTATCATTCTTGTGGTTGCAATGACATTAACTATGTTTAGTGTTTGGGACTCTAAGGATCAAAAGTTCCTCTTTTCAGGTGTTTCTATCCACTTATAGACCTCTAAGAAATATAAAGACTGGAACAGTAAAAAAATCCAGTGAGGGACAGATTTTAAAAATATTTTTTAAATAAACCTTTGGCATTAACAATTTTTATAACATAGAAGAACAAAATTTAAGATCATAAATGGACCAAGTCATATTTAGAAAGCTCCATCAGGTATAGGAGCATTGCTGTGAAGCCTTTCAAGTTTGAGTGTGTTTCATGAAGCTAAAAGTAACGTGGTTCAAAATGAAAGGAGATAAATCTTTGTGCAACGAGTGGCATGTTTGTGGATGTCCTTCTCATAGAAGAATGTGTTTTTTAAAATTGTAGGAAGTTCAGGAGGAAAATGGGCAAATCACAGAAAAGAAATTCACTAAAAACACATAGAAGCTGTGAAAACTACATAGAAATACAGGGATTTCCTGAGCTAGCTGAAGATGCTCTAGAAATACTAGGGAGAAATTTCATCCATATGTGGGCTTTTGTCTTCTCTGGGCATCTGCTGAAGGTTACTGTTCTCTAATAGGACACTAAGAAATGCAGTCCTTTGTTCAGACCCACTAAATTCTTAATCCTGAATCTTGGACTCAGCAAGACTTTGGGTCTTGTTGAAAAATTATAATCACATCTTCACTATAAAATTACCTTTAGGGGCTGGCAACCACATCTGAATTTTCAAAGGTGTGCTATATCCTAGCTGTACTCAAGCTCTTTGGCCCTTTAGTTTTGCATTCCTTTACTTGAGGCAGTGCTTCTGGAGAGCTCCTGTGATCTGTGGTTACGCACTAGGCTCAGCTCTTTCAAAGCAAAGAGGAAAAGCATGACTCTTTCATTTCCTAGGTTATAGCTGTGGAGATGTTGTTAATCAGTGCTAGGTTAGGATGCTTCAAATTTCAGATTCCAGTTTCCATTTTAGTTTGTGCCAAAGTTCGGATTTTATTATGAATAACAAACATGGGAAAAGCTGGTATTGATACAAACCAGGCAGTTAACTTGGAAAAAAATGAGGTTAATACTAGGTCCAGAATATGATAAAAAGTGTTTTGGCTTCATTCTCTGAGAAGGAAGAGAAGAGATCATTCTGTGTGCAGTGTGGTGGACTGGTCATTCATGGAAACTTATGAAAAACAGCAGTGTACTTGTAACTTCCATGTAACGAAGAAAATGTATTTTGATTATGGCAAAGCTTAACATAACCTTCAGCATGACCTTCAATAGTGACATAGACCATAGTCATGGGAGCAGGTGGATATAGTTATCTAAATTGTTATAAGTCAATTTGTTTACTAATTTGGAACAATCATGTATGAAGGCTCCTGTAAGTTGTCAACAGTTTTTTTCACTATTTGATAGATCACATTTATCTTCTCCTCTGATAGCCCACAAATCCCTAACTCCTTGCACAGGTTAGAAATAAAGTTGTAGTTGCATACCACAACAATGCCCACCACAGAGTCATGCTAAGGTTAAGCCACCATTGAACTGCAATGCGTGTAAAAGCTATTGGACATGCTCTGCATTGTATACTATATGAGAAAATATGGCAGGTACAATGATTGGACTGGCCAAAGCAGCACATACCACCAATGATTTGCAGTCCTGAAGAAGGAAATAGGTAACTGGTTGGAAAATACTGCCTGCAGGAGTTAAGACACTTGAAGGTCTGCTACTTCCTGAAGGACACTCATCTATGCCAGTGGCTTAACTTTCCCAAGTGAGGAAGCAAACTGAATGCAGTGCAAGTAAACTCTAAGGCACTGGCTTTTCATTGATGGTTCCCCTGAGCCCACCAAGGAAAGCACGGGAGCTGCTGTGCCTCTCGGAGGCAGGAAGAATGAAGAATGATGCACCTACCTAGGTACACCTCTGAAGGACGTGACTTCCCCTTCTGCTCTACAAATTCAGACCAGTTAAGCAACATCATTAAATATGCTGTTGGAGAACTCACATATCCATTTCTCTGCGAACTCCTTGGCATACCTTTGTTAGTGAAAGGACTGAAAGCAGCCAATACCCTGTTTTTACAGCATTGAGACAACTGTCCCTGATTCTAGCTCATTTTGCCCAGCAGTGATGGTCATAGTCTTTGTACCTTCTCTTTAAGAAGCTCTCTCTTCTGGAAAACTATTTCACTTCATACCATGAACAACCCCTCTGAGGGGGTTAGTGGTCAGTTCAATTTGATTTCTCCATTGAGTCCCAATGATGATAAAGCAAGTCGATAAAGCAAATTGACAAAGCAGGTAAGGACCAGGTATGGACCAGGTTAGAAACACAGGAATTCCAGGAAAAGAGGAGCAGGATTTGCACATTGTTTAAAGTGAGGGATGGAAACAAGTCAACTCTTTAATGTGTGTTTTGGTACTTTGTGCTTCATTTGAAATGAAAAGCACTTGAAAATGCCGACTTAAAAATTCTAGCAGCAGCCTCATCAGACATGAACATCGCTTGTTAAACTGATAATGTTCTTCCTCCCTCGAGGAGCTTTGTGGTCACAGACTCCTGAGAACAAAGCACTATCATATTTAGCGTATGATTCACCTGGAGCCCTGCCAGACATGCTAGACAAAGAGGTTTATCGTATCCCGTGTGCTTTCAATTGACCTGTTGCTTGTTGATATAGGGGATGGTGTTCAGGGCAGTCTGAAGAAAGATAGTGTGAGCTCCATACAGAAATTCTAAATATAATTCAGTCTGTTCAAGTCAGCAAGAGGTATAGTATTGATTAGAGATGGACAGGTGTCTTCACCTTTTCTGAATAAGACAGAACAGAGTAATGAATGTGTTGGAAAGATGTACACTTTCTTCTCACATGATACATTACCTTAACATATCTTTGGCCTATTCCCAAATTTCTTTTCAGAGCCAGTTTCCCCTCAGGAGAGGAGGACTCACACAGTAACTGTAGTCTTATTTCTAGTGAGTTGCAATGTTAGCAGAAGATCTGCTTTATTATTCCCTGCTTAATATGGCAGAATAATCTGCAGAAAAGTGTGGCCTGACCATGAGGTATTCACATGGCAGCAGGTATGTCAATTGCCCCAGATGTTGTACTTTCTACCATCAGGTTGAATCCTTTAATACATTTACAGCTTAATTACCACAAGTGCAATGTAGGAACTCTGTTTGTATAAAAAGGTCTAATTCATATCCAGTGCTTGATGGTGGGGGTTTTTCAGAAACCACATGCATATTTCTCATCTTCCTGGAAGGCGGAGGGGAAAGGAGGAAGTCAATATAACAGCATATCCTTGCCAGTCTGTTACTGAACAGATGTTTCCACTGCAGGATGAAAGCTAGGTAAAACAGTGGCTGATGTGATACACTGAGCAGGCTACCATAGCTCCTCAGAAAGCCATGCCGAGTGTAAGGTGAGAGCTCCAAAGTGGCTGTAGCAGTGGCAGTGGCAGTGACTACTTTAATGTCTGTGGCCTTCTGGACTTTTTGGCATGACAGATAAACTGCAGCGGTGCACAAGTACCCAGGTTCTTTGCTCAGGACAGCCACACATTCGTTCACCTGTGGTTCCAGGTGTTGCACGACTGGAAGAAAATCTGGGATGTGACCAATGTTCAGGTTTCTGCCACCTTTTCTGAGACCCCATACACAGCCACATGCCCCAGCAGGTGAGACCAATGTTCAGGTTTCTGCCACCTTTTCTGAGGTATGGTTTCTGCCACCATACACAGCCACATGCCCCAGCAGGTGTTGTTGGGCACAGTGCTGAGCCAAGTGCAAGCTGGCAAGTGAGGATTGGCCATGGCCATATGGAGCAGGTGGTCGCCCACGAGATATGTTGTGGCAGACCCCAGCCTGCCCTGGAGAGGTGATTAACAGGTGCACTTGAGTTTGACTTGCATCATGCTACTGCTTTCATGCATTTCTGCACGTCATTGACTTGGTGTTCATATTTCCCCATCCTGAGAAAGCTGATTACAAACCTTTTCCCGTGTATTTGATCTACATTGTGAAGACAGAACGGGTTTCATAGGTTTTTATTTTTTTTAATCTCATTAAATACAAGCGACCAAAGTGGAGTCATTTGTTCTTCTTTTAGTGAAAGAACAAGCTTTAAAACTTCTGGGGTTTTTTTAGAAAGCTCAGAAAATGTTGCCCTTTCTTTCAAAAATTATATTTTATAAAATCAAGACTATGAGTTAAAAATAAAATTTGTGTTTACCATTGAAACAAATTGATCTTCCTAGCCATGTAAAATGTGCTTTGTTGTTTCAACATGGTTATATAGTTCAGCTATTTTATTTAATTGAGGGGTTTCTGGCACATGTCAGATTATAGAAAGCAGAGAGAGAGAAAGCTATTAGATCAGTGAGTCTAGATTTCCACAGTCTGAATTATTTTAAGAAGCAGTCACTCAGCAGAAAGAAGAAAAACTTACTGGGGCCATTGTTAGATAAGCTGTTGAAGGAACAAAGGGAATTATAAAATTTACATTTTACTGCAGTCTTACAGACATCCCTGGGCAATATGCAGAAAATATGATTGTTTCAGTAAAAAAACCTCACCCAATCAGAGTAGCGACAGCCAGAACCCAGTTGCATGCCACTTCCTGGGTGCTGTTTGAACCATGGAGCTGCAGTTATGATTTCTTTTATTTCTCTCTGTTTCCAGAAAATTTGCAATCAGATCATTAACTGTGCAATGACAAAAAGCCAACTGAAAAAATAGACAGCAGATCAATAAATAGCAACAACTGACAGAGTGACCCCATAGAGCTTCTCTGTTGGTATTGTCCAGACTACTCTCCTGAAATCTGTAGGTCTGCATTACCTCTGGCAAGGGAACAAATGTTCCAATGACTAAGATATTTTGTAAAAAGTAGTCACTGTAAGTGCTGTCACCAGCTGTAGATATATTTATGACCCAGGAGCTCCAAGTCACATGCCTCTCAAATGGAACTGGAGTTCAAATGCTCCTCCTTCCAAGCATTATTTTTTTCATTGAATTAGATACCTCCTCACTCAGTCATCCTGCTGCTGTGGATTTCATCCCCAAGTGCCTGAACAGGGATGTATTGCCTAGTGAACCCATATGCCTGCATAAGGCAGCCGGACTCTACTTTTGGAAAAGTGAGGAAAAGTTGGACACTGACAGGCCAGAATTCCCCAGTGGTCCTAAATTCTGGTGAAACAGCAAGGAGAGAGAATAAAGAAATTCATGAAATGTCTAGCTTTCAGCACTCAAACACAGAAAATAAGACGGCTCCTTACTAGGGTCCCAGGTAACTCTACCTGACAGACTAGGCACAAAATGAAAGCTTGAAAGCCTAAACTACCTAGAGATGTAGGGATTAAACTTGTGATTTGGAGTGGTGTGTTGGGAGCAAGCAGAAGCTGAGGGAGCTCTGTGATGCCCTGGAGTGTCTCGAGGCTGAGGTGTGGCAATTAGCAGACATTATTTCTGCACAATCAGAAATTTGCTTATAGTCTGCCTGTGTAACTCCAAATCCCCGTGGTGAGCAGCTGGACAAGAATTCCACTTGATTTCTAGATTCAATGTCAGCTGGTGACTTTACTGAGGAACATCTTTTAAGGCTTTGTTTGGGCTTCAGATTAAAAAAAAGTGTATGGGAAAAAAATCAAAAGCAAGATTCCTTGCCAAAGTAAGACTTCTCTGACAGGTATGTATATGAACTTTAAAAAGTGCTTTGCACCACGTATTAAAGAGAGAGCAACGAGGCTCCTTTGTGAGCTACAGTTATAGTATAACCAGATAAATCCACGATCTTATGGCAGGCCAGAGTAAGTGGAGTTGCCAAGGAATCTTAGCCCATACAATGACATGGGTATGCTCTAAGATACAAAGTGGCAAGTGTCTCCCTTGGTTTTCACATCCAGCTTGTATCAATTCCTCATTCACTGTGAGCTTGAGCAAGTTAGTCCTCCACCAAACCCCTCTCTGCTAGACACTGTGATTGTGATTTGGAGCACCAGGGAAAAAACTGGGATTGTGATCCTGGTTTATCATAGAGTCTCAGTCCCCAGTGTCTTGGGTTACATTTTTTACCACATTCGCTTTTCTGCCCAGACTATCTGCTTGCAATTGCAAACTTGACTTTTAACATAATTAGTGACAAAGCCCTGCTTTTTAATGTCAAAAGATTTCTTGGCTGCTTTTCCCAACCTGCTGCTCCCAGTGTTTGGAGCCTGCACTGAGCCTGAAAGCCCATTACTGGCTGTCATCAGCAAAATAAGATATAAAAAAAAATTGCTGATGCATCATTTACTGCAACTGGAAACCACTTAATTAATATACTGGTTTTATGCATTTAGTAATTAAAATTTAATTGATTCCTCTTCCTTATGAGTGTATAGAAGGGGTAACAACTCCAACAAATGCTTTACTTATTGTTTTAAAGGCATTTGGACATTGTTTTATGAGAACTAAAACATTCTCTTCATATGCTTCCTTTTTTTCCTTCCAGCTAGCTCATGAACTAAGAACTGAATCAGTAGAAATTATGCTCAGAGCTGATGGTTCATCTATTTCCTTTCTTTGGCTGCTTTTACAAGTAGGCAAAGAAAGTGCTGACTTGGCAGGCTTCAGAGCCAAGACTTTTTAAGACCAACTAGTGATTTGGAGTTCTTATGTTTTATATGCCTGGCTTAAAACGCTGTAGAGGCAATTGATTTTCAGAGGAATGGCACTCAGCACTTTGTAGAAATTCAAGCCCTTTCTAGCACTTTCAGATTATTGAGTTCTTCTGAAAATCTGGTCCAGGTCTTTGAGTTCAGGGTCTGATGGTGAAAATCTGGGTGGAGTTTTGCTTCAATGCCTCTGAGTGTTTGGATTGCCACAGCCCTTTGGAGGGGAGAGGTTCTCTTCAGATGTCTCTTTCCACCTTCTCATGCTCCTTTTGTTTCCTTCTCTGTTTAGGAGCTGAGAGGAATTGACGCAGCTTTAGTTTTTCTAGATAAAAATAAAATACATTATATATGCTGCTTTGGACCTCTGGAAGTACTTTGAAGTTCAGATTGAGGCCACAGGTGGTTTGGGTGGAAAACAGAATGAGTATTTTGAATTTTTCAAATTTGTTATTTTGGATAGAATTATAGATAGATTCATAGAACAGGAGGAGTTCTAATTTCTAGCCAGTGCCTGCTTCAATTCACAAGTTGGAGCACATGAAGAATTGAAAGCAAGGCCACAAAACCAAAGGAGTATATATGTACACGCACTCTCCTGGGATATAGCCACTCATTAGGCAGAGTAGGCAGTGAAGTGTCCGTTTTCTGCCTTGCTTCCTGGGTCATCAGGAAACACTGGCTGACTTCTCTGGCTTTCAGCAAGATAAGGCTACAAATGTTGTCAGCTACAGTGGGGGAACAGCCAGGAAGGGATAAAGCTATACATGTTTATGTCCCAACACTGAGGGGAGAGCAGTACCTGCAAAGAAGGGATGAAAACTTCTTTCCTGAATACATAAAAACCAAAAAAACCATTTCACCAAGCAAAAACATCCCTATTTTTATCAGTAGGGACTATCCTGCAGTCGCTGAGCAGGACCTAGCCTGGACTGTGTCAGGTAGAACAGGCTGAGACTGAACAATACAATATAAGTGGAGTGAGGTAAGAAGAAGTCGAGTGGGTCTTTTTTCTGCAGATTAAGAAACTGTTGACACTATGCCAGCAGATTAAGCTATCAGCCTAAAACTGGCAGCTGTGCTATGCCATCCAAAGTTGAATAGTGGGATCCATAGACTGTTCTGAGCGGGTTAACTAATGAAAGCACCTCAGAACAATCTTAATATCAATTTAATAGTTCTCCTGAACAATTTTGTGGTGCACAGTAGGAGAAGAGATGGGGGCATAAATTCAGAACATTACATTAATGGTCTGTCTATAAAATTAGGTAAATGCACAATCATTTTAAGAAGAAATATAGTATAGAAAGTGAATAAGTAGTGTGATGCATTCATATTCTAAATTTCAAGGGCAAATAATTATTCTGATATTCTTTTCTCACTGAACTACTTTACTTCTTAGTTATAATTATTTCACCCACATGTGCAAATCTGTACAGAATTTAAAAGAAAAAAAATCAGGTGCAAGACATCACATGGCTGTTGGTATGCCAATTAACTCCATTTTAAAAATTCTTCCAAAGAAGAACTAATTCTGAGGGACTTGATTTAATTGTACAACCAGGGCCAGGGCAAGAAACATCTAAACACCCAAGAAGTTTCCTTTAACACTGCATAAGCACTAGTTTTCCTTCCTTCTCTCTGTTCCACTGCCATCATAAGAACCAGCTTTCAGTATTTTAAGATTAGGTACTTCCCTCCATGTGTGGAAACAAAGTATTTTCATTACAAGAGAAATTTGTATATTTATCCCACTAATATGAAATAAAACCTTTAAAAATGCAGCATTGTGAAACTTTAAGTAGATAGAGAAAGCATAAGTGTTTTCTTAGGAATTCTGCTGCTAATCCCATGCCATACAGACTCAGATAATGAAAGAGTAGAATAGGATAAAAAAGAGCACAAATCCTGAAATAGCCTGTACTTTTTAACTGTAGTGAACTTGTGCTAATTTATTAACCAAGAAGCTATTGGTTTTGGACAAGAATAAAATTAGCATATGAAACTCATTGATTGTCCTCTAATATGATTATATTTATATGAAGTTATTATTACATATACTATGCTGTCCAGTTGCACTTCCAGCATTTTACTTTGGCCTTTTGTTACATGCCCGCTATCTTGTCTGTAAGTACCTAAGACAAAAGAACAAGGACTTTTTAAAAAAATTATTTTCCTGTTTGAAAAAATTTTAGTGTAAAAGCCCAAAATATTTCTCACTCTGAAGAAATATGAGACTGTAAAAGAAACTAACTGTACTGGGTTTTTAATGCTGCCCTCCATAAGAATGCCTTTGATCAGACACATCTGGTGCCTTTTGAAGTATCAAAGCTGGTTTAAAAAATTAAACGAATCACCAGTCCTTTTAAAATGTTGACTTATAAGTCAGTGAAATTGAATATAAACTCATCAATTTCACTGAAACTTTTAACAGTAAACCAGACACAAAGGTCTTTCCTACTTAATACTTAAGCATTTGCCTCATCAGTCAAGTAGCAAAAAGTAAGCCAGTGGTTGTTTGTCTTGTCTCAGAAAAAAATATTCTGGGCGTATCTTCACATTAAAAGAGTATTTTGGCCCCAGATGCCAAACTGATCAACAGAATTTCAGAAGATAAATGTTTATTTGCCAGCTATTTCTGTACAAAAATTAGCAGGCATACTGCACTGTTCAGGCAAACCAAGGGGAAAGACCAATAACATGGATATCACAAACAGAAAGTATATACACTTTCTTGGATCTACAAGTCTTAAGATGTGGTAAATTGCAAGGAAAAATAACTATCTCAACTTCCTTAACTTGCTAATGTAATACTCTCCATCAGACCATTACTCAAATGTGCAGTTGATATATTTTGTGGCTGAGAATATTTGAGAATATTTCTTGAGAAATGCTTGAAAAAATTGACTGTGAAGATTATATAATTGAGATGAAGAAGAGGGGGAAGGAAAGGAAAACAAGTTCAGTTAAATAAGGTAAAGTTAAATTTTGATTTTAAATAACTTTACCAAATTCACAACCTCAAAAATCATAGTTATGCTCACCAGAATTTTGGCAGATATATCCTGTGGTAGACATATCTTAAAAAGTCATATGTCAGAGCTTGTTAATACCTCAGAATGATAATGAATTATTTTTTAATTTTATGAAATTTGTTTGAAGTAAGATAGTAACAATTCTGCATGTCTCATACAAAATTTGAAAAGCCACATATACGTAAATAAAACTGGGACAAACAAGGGCATTTTAGGGCCATCTTCTCTTCAACAGCACTCATCTTCTTTGTCTGAGGAAATTGAGACCAAATAGGCCTGTACATAATACCTGCAATTTTAAAATGTTGTAAAATAACCATAAATGCAGCATCCGTTTGACATATGAGCAACCTATGACTGTATTTTTTAGGTACAAAAATCTAAGAAAATTAGTTTATCAAATAATTCTACTGTGATTTTTGTCATAAAAGTTAAATTAAACCTGTGAAATAACTAATAAGTATTTAATCTATATGTCATAAATATTATTTAAATATGATGTTGACCTTACAGGGATTGCATAGGAAACATAATGGCTTGGTGCTGTCTGACAAACCAACTCCAACCAAAATTTCTGTCAAAGGCTTCTCACACCTTGGAGAGAAGATGTTTCATGGCTGATGTAATTAGAAGCAAAACCAGGCCAAAGATTGGAGTTTGAAATACTTGTTTTATACTGTTCTAGGATCCATAATCAATTGCATGCCAAGTGATTAAACAAAGGCTCACACTTGTGTAGGTTTTTGAGCTGTCCCGTGAGCACATGCAAGGAGAATGTCTGAGCTCATATTTTGCTCATAGGTACACGAGCAGATACAAGTATCCACCAGCCTGCAGTGGGCATGTACATAACTGTGTTTTTACAGTTATCAGGTATCAATATCAACTGAAGCAGTAGACAGGAGGGATATGAAAGTCTGTGCTACCCTGAGAAGCTTGTGGATGTGACTTAAATGCCCAAACAATAAGCACCTGAAGATCGTCAATGTGAATGAGTGTAGAGAAAACACGTAAGTGTGAGAGCACAACATAGGTCTCCCGTCCTACGTTTCACAAATTTTATACATGTCCAAGTAGACTTACATCTACTTTGTTCTCAGGTCTGAGGTATAATCAATTAACACTTAAAATCAAACCACCTCATTTGCCAAATGCTAGTCACAGGGTTGTGAAAGCAAAATATGCAACTAATGTCACTGTCAGAGCTGCTCAACTAATAGAAAATATATAAAAATGTTGATGTTTTAGGAAATGCTAAAATCTAAATAAATTTATTTTAGAAAATTCCTTTTTAACAGTTCCTGTTCATTTTCGGTCTTCGCCATTTTCCTTTTTACGCTGGACTCCCTTTCTCTCTCTTCTTTCCTATCAAATATTGCAATCTTCCCATTTGCTGAGCTGACACTCAAGTGTTTTTCATAGTGTATGAAGGGAGATAGAGTTTGAGGTGATCACTTCATTGAAGAGAAGACAGGAAGCAGGTAAATGAACCACAATTTGCATGAAGCAGCATAATTTCCCTTCTGCATCAGAATTTTGAGGACTGGGGTTTTTATTTTTCACCTGCTCTAGGTGAACCTGCTTTAGCAGGAACCTTGGACTGGATGATCTCCCAAGTTGCCTTCCAACCCTTGCCATTCTGTGATTCTGTGATCAATGTTTAAAATTTTCAGCAGCCCTCAAGTTGAATGTTTCAATTGTAAAACCTCATTTTTTTAGTAATTTTGGTCACAAACTTATCAAAGTCTGTCATCTAGCCAAGCTTCCAAACTGTTACCATGCAAATTTAATGATCAATCACAACATGGTAACACAAAGTCATCAGAAAGATGATTGAAATTAACACACATTGAACAAACCAAAGCTGTAATTGTTTTGTGTGAACCAATCTGGTCAAGCAATCTGGTAAACAAAAAAAAGGATATAAACTTCTCAGCTAGTATTTCATAAGAATAATCCAGCCTGTTTATGCACAAAATATGTGTAAGGTTGGGGAAAATGAGGAAGAATTATTAAGGAAGTGGATCCCCAGCTCCGCAGTGCTGGCTGACCTACACCAACCGCTAAACCTGGTCATCCATTCTGATGAGCACTGCATTCAGAAGAGTGATACGTGCAGCAGCTTTGGTTGCATGTATTTCATCAAATAAATACTGCAGGTGGTATAATCAGCAGAATTAATTCAGTTAGACTGTGTAAGAGGCTGCCAACAAACTGCTTGATGGTTCGCTTCTTTGCTAACGTTTCCAGCAAGTGTGTCACTGGCACTAAGTGGCTTGGGGGCTGCTGCTGCTGCTGCATGAGAAGCCATAAGAATATGCTGAGCTTTGTAAATGTGTCCATTTTATACAGTCCATGAAATTCACACTAATTGATCTGCAAGGAAAAGCAGCTCCCCGTTCCATTACCATGTCTTCCAAGTGCCTTTTAGGAACCAGCAAAATCGATACATTTCTGTAAATAAAATGTGAACTATATCTGTGTGGTTATAAATTTGATAAAAAGTTGGCAAATTTAAACTAATAACACTTTAATAAAATACACATCTGTATATCAGTATTTATTTCCCTATGGCCACATTTAACTTGAAAGAAAATAATATACCTATGAAAATATATACTTTATCGTTTGCTATTATGGGAGGTTTTTACCTCTCCCTTTTACTGCTTCATAAATGCATTTTAGTGTTGTTGCTTTAATTAAATTTTAGTCATGTTGAAAAAAGACCTATGAACATGCATGAGCAGGTTCACAGGCAGTCACTCAGTGGCTGCAGCTGCGAGCAAATGTATCTGGGTTTATGCTATCCCAAGCTGTCCCCGCCTACGACACTGTGGATCCATCTGAGCTCAACTTAGCACCCCAAGTCCAGCATTCAGCAAAAGAGCTGTCACCTTACTGCCTGTGGCCCATATTTTCTTCAGAAGAAGCTTAGTCCTTGCGGACTAGAGACTTGCCCCGTTTTTCCAAGCCCAAATTTAGTCATGCTTCAATGAAACACTTTTCCATGTAATACTGACTATTAATAAGCTCCCCAGTGGTGTTCAAGCAATGCCTGAGCTGTGTGTTGGTTGCATTTAACAGGCCCTGCAGCAGACCATTAGGTACAGTGACCAGTTCATTGCCTCTGGCTGTCCCAGCTCTTGCGGTCACATTGATTCCATGCTGCTTTTGACTCTTCTTTCTTGACTTTGCAAGAGATGTTGCCAGCTCATCTCTAGTGTGTCCAGCCAAGAGATTAATGTCTTGCAACCATGAAGCAACCTATTATAACACAACTGTTCCTTTGCAATCTTTGTTACCCATCATGAAGTACTGTTGGCTCTTAGAAATGAAAAATCCTGTCAGGCACTTTTATTTTAGTTTCTCTTATCTATTTTTTCACTCTGCAAGTCCCCTGTGACTATTACAGTTCAACATTCAATTTGCATCCATTTGTAGCTGAAGAAAAAATTATCTCTGTATTTCAGTATATGATAAGTCTGCCAGGTGCCTTTTGACCATGGCACTAATGAGTTTATGGGAAGTTTCAGCTAAGGCTGGCCTCTCATAGATAAAGTTATACAGTTTTTATATAAACAGATGAAGGCCAAAACCACCTCCTTTCTTTGGGCAAGTGGCTTTTTTTGCTCACACCCACTAATATACAAGCCACCAGTCAGCAATGTTGATGCTATTTTGTTAAGACATTGACTCCAAACTGCCCCTTGAGCTATTTACAGCCAGTTTAATTCTGTGCTTTCTATTGCAGTACCTCAGCAGTCTTAAAACCCCAAGCTCTCTATTAAGACTTACAACCCATGAACACTGAACACTTTCACACATCAATGCTTTTAAGGTACTATGGGTAGCTATATCACGGACAGATAACTTGCTGGCTTCATTTTTCTACTGTGGCATTTAATTTTCAATACACAGTATTTAAATGTGTTTATTCAGTTGTGGGTCCGACAGTTTTAGAAGTGGCATCTCAGTATTGCTCACCCTTTCAAAACTACCAGTTGCTGGTTTCACTACTTTTCCCAAAGGGGAAAGCAGGTTATTTCTGTTATTCATCATGCTCAATCAATACTATCAAGCTGTTGAATTTTTTAGTGAAATAAATGAACCCAAATGGTAGTCCCTTGAAATGGTGCCTTCCAAAAAGGTATAGAAAACATAATTCAACTTGTGCTCTGGTTTCATAAGGTAACCAACCAGAGCCCTGGTGATAATTTAGGCAGCATAAATGGCATCAGCTAACTCCCCAGTAATTTTTCTCCTGTACATATTGTAGTAATATAGGATAAAATAGGTTGTAAGGTTATTTGGTTTTGGAGGTTATATGGCCCAATCCCAGCATTAGGAATCATTCTCTTTTAAGTGTTATCTTTCTTAGAAGAAAAGAGAAAGGAGCAGGAGAAGTTTTATAAAGACATAAAATACAATCTGTGGTAGGACTATAGTTCCTCTGGTATTTAGTCCTTTGAAAATTCACCTACCTCCTGAAAAACATGAACTGCAATTCCAGAAGTGTACCTTCATAACAGAAAGGACAGGTAATGCTTGAACCTGGTAATGTTCCATTTCTCTGATAATGCTACACAACTGATGTCTTTCTAGATCTTTTGCCTCATTGCTTATATTGCAGAGAAACTACAGTACAATGTTTGTTTTGTCTTATCACCCTGCTATAATAATAAATTATCTGCAGATTTTATCTTCTACTTACGGTGCCATTTTTGGCACCATGGACAGCCTTTACATTTATGTTCAGCATAAGTTAGTGAATGTTTCACTTGCTTTTATATTAACATTCCTATCATGCCCTGCAGAAACACTTTCCATTACTCATGTGAAGAATCCCTCAGTCATTGTCTGTGCATCCTACCCTGTGTTTGTAAACATTTGCAAAGAAATGAAATTTTGGCATCTTTTTTCATGTGCTACATTCAGGCTTGGCAGATGCTGTGTATGTGTCTTTCTACAGTCCTCTGTAGGGGTTGTTTTCAGCCTGGCTGCCACACACCTACTTAATTTGTAGTTGCATCATGTCCTGTTTATTGTGGTGTTCCAAAGCCTTGTGAGGCTCTGGGCAGGGCAGGTGGGCTCAGAATTTCCTCAGCAAGGATGTGAGATTGGAGTTCAGAAATCAGGGCCAGTGCTGGGGGGTGGTGACCTCGCGGTGGAGCTCTGTCTTGCAGGTAGATATCGCAGACGTGATAATCCTGATGCTTGCTGAATTAGAGCACTAATCACTCCCATTAGCAGCAGTCTGCCTTCCTTTTCTTGCCAAATTCTAATGGCTTCCTACATAATAACTTCTGAATCTTCCAGTAGCTTCTTTGTGGGGGACTTATCTGGTCAAATGAGAACTCTGCAGTAAAGATACCTACAACCGTGTTAGTCATTTTGACTGTGTAATCAATTACAGAAAATAGGTACTTCTAGGGAGTACTTCAACTTACCCTAGAGTGAATTTCTAAAATAGATTAATCATGTTCCAGAAGATGTCTATAGGGGAGTCTGTACAAATCGTTCTGGGAAACAGCAACACCTTAGGTATCCGAAGCCAAATGGGGATTATTGCTAGCCTTTAAATCTTCCCAGATTTCTGTGAAGGACTGAGAAAAATGTACTTTGCCTTATGTCTATAATCAGTTCTTCCATGTTTTCACTTCTCTCAAGTCCTGTATGTTTCAATTTTTTGGTATAGAATGGAGAATCCACAGCTTTTGTATTGCAAGTAGCTTTCCTACCTGCTTTAGCTGGAGACAGTTCAACATATGAGTGTCAGGAGCAGATACCAACAAAAATAAAATTATTTTCTGCCCACCTTCAGTTTTCATGACACCTGTGGCTTGAAGGGGCAGCATGAAGCACTGTTTAAATTTTCTCCAGCTGTGCTTTACACTTCAGAGAGTGCTTTTGTTGTATCCCTACTATGCCTGGTTTCAGCAACCAGCTCATGTCTAAGAGATCTGCAGCAAATATGTTGCTCTTGAGGGGGTCCAACTAACTGGACATCCCAATAGTAAGACCTACACTCTCTCTGGGGGGAAAAAAAAGTCTCTGGCTCCCTTTTGCCTACCTGTACTTCTGTCAGTCTGGTCCTAAGGCTGCACAAGAGGGGTCACCCCTGAGTTTGTAATGACTTCAGCATAAGTGAACTTGTTGGGGGAGCTGTGAAGGTGCTGAGAGCCTTCCCTGCTGAGTAGACTGAAGGTCTTCCTGCCCAGAGAAAGGGAATGTAAAAAGGGCAGCCCTTTCTTTTTTCTGCTGGACCAGCAACAGAACAACCATATGCTAACTATCTAGATCATGAGCAGTCCAACTAACTTCTTACTCCATTGGAAACATGACAAGAAATGGGGAAGAATGCTCTAGGATACAAAGTGAGACAGATGATCTGTTAAAAAAAAATTAGCAGCAGCAAATCTCTTTAAGAGGGAGTTGGGGTCTGCAAAAAAACCTGAAAGAACCAAGAGGAAGCTAAATTACTGCTGCTGTTCCAGTTTTATGTGTGCACAGTTGTGTGGGCCTTCAAAACAGAGGGCCAGAGTCTTCCCTGCATTTATTTAGGTAGAGATGCCAGTAGTGAATTTAGCAATCAATCAGCAGTCAATGCAAGCCAGTCCAAATGTAATGTTTGTATTGAATTTTCTGTGGGAGGCAGAGGTAAGATGAGGTTGAGGATTCTCTCCTTTTTTCTTGTCTCAAATTTAACTGTTGGAAGATTCTCAAAATGATACATCTGTGAATAAGGTAGATGTGATGCTTAGCAGCAGAAATGTGTTAAAGCTATTTTATTGTGCAAGCAACTGATTAGGATTCCCATCTGAATAACGTATTTCTCTTTGGCCTGTGTCTACATGCTGAGATGGGGAGCATTTCCCTACTTCTGAAGAACTACCAAGGCCTAGTTTCAGCTCTGAGTGTTTTAATTCCAGTAGTTATAGACATGTTAACAGAAGAAGCAGTATCCCATAGGGAAAAAAATATTTAATTCTGTGACAATGTTATTGGTTTCATTGTAATGAGGTAAATCATGACAATAATGAAGTATAATGACTGTATCATGACTGTAATGAGGTATATCATGACTCAATATAAAGAATGACACAAGTGGCAAGGCTGTAATCAAGGCTTGTGAAGAGGCCAACTTCTAAATCAGCAGCAAAGGGGTAGAATGAGAGCCTTGTGGCTCAGTCCAGAAAGGGCGGCACTGGATGCTAGGACAGCATGGACGATATTGGAGGAGGGTGGATGAATAGAAAAGGTTTGAGTATTTAATTATTGGTGGATGTAGAAGAAACTGGGAAAGTTTTATGGAAGGTCACTGTGCTATTAACAGTGTAACAGAAGCTTTTAGAGGAGAGAATCAAGCTCTTTTTTTCAAGCTCAGGATACAGTTGAGAAAGTAGAGCTTGTGCACAAACGATAGATGCCACAGTAAACCTCTATGATGATGACTGAGGCACTCAGCAGAAGTCAGCATCTCCAGGCATTTGATCTGCCTAGGCAAGCTGCAGAGGACTGCTTTCTTATTAACAAGAATTCCCCATTTGGATCCAGTGGCATGTGATACTACTTCTGTGCATGGTATATTTGTTCTGGGGCCTTAATTTTTTTCCTTTCTGTAGAAATCTAACCAATCTCACAAAGACAGCTTGTTTCTAGAGGAATGCAAGCAGGTGGGAAGTGCCTGCAATTCACTTTGAACTTCACCATTTAAAAAGAAAATGCTGTTTCAAATTTCCATACTTTGTCACACCAACCAATCCTCAAAAATTCAGCACCATATGTGGAATAACTGCTTACCTCAACTGAAAAACCTGCAACTGGAGAGGAAGAATCGGGGTTGCTAAAGACAAATGTCATAGCAGAGAGGGCCAGGGTAGTAATACACAGGAAGTTCAAGAGATGGAAAGTGAAACAAATTGTGGAGATGTAGTGAAACTCGTGCTGCTCTAGTTACATTTGCTGACTGACCAGCAAATCTATTCACAGTGAATTTATACTTCCAGCTCATTAATAAGGCAAATCACCAGATTCTCACCACCTGAAACCTGATATGGAAAACTGCTCCTGAAAAAGTCCCTTGTCTTTCTGGGGATTTTAATATTCATACATATTCCTGGCACTGGCACGCTTGCCAAAGAAACTGCATTTTTTTTGGACAAGAATAATACAAATATTGGGGTTGGGTCATTCTGTGCCTGTTCTTTATTCTTTACTCTGATGTACCATGCACTGACAAAGCCAGAAGCAATAACTCTTTGAAATTATTAAGCAGCATTTTCTCTGGAAATGCTGACTTAGATTTACGTGGGTAGTGCAGGGAACCAACGAAAGATGCCACAGAGTGGAGTGAGCAGATGGGCTCTCTGAAACAGGAATGGATTTTGTGTTAGCAAGGGAAATAAAGCCGCACAAGAAGAAAAGGGAATCAAGTATTCACTCATCTGTCAAGCGCTTGGAGACAGGGAGGCAGGGCTGGAGTTTCTGCCCGTTAGCCATGTTGTGATCAGCTCTGTCACTGTGCAAGATCTCTGGCAGTCTTTCCAGGTAAGTGAAAGTCAAATCAGAATTGACTTTGTGAGGCAAGGCCCTATATATGTGGTCTGACACTAGGGCCACATATCCACTCTGTTATTGTCCATGCAAAAGAGAAACGAAACCTGACCAGCACTAGAACAGGGAGATGTACGTATACATGGTTTCATTCTCATTTGCCTCCCCTTACAAAATTTGTTCCAGAAGGTGTTTCTTCTTGCCATGTAAACATTGCTGTCTTCATATCTCCTTAGATTAGATTTTGATTTAGAATAATTTTACTGGAATCAAGCTACCTAAAACTTTGACCTGATTTCTCTTAAAAGTTTTTAACCTCTCCAGTTTCATTAAAATGAGATTAAATGTGTGTTTCTAAATGTGAATTTTCTAAATCACTAGAGCAGACTGAACTACCTCTTGAGACAGAAAGTAGCCATCTGAAAATGCTGATCAACATTTCTGGCCAAGAAGGAACAGTATACCAATTCTGTGCTTTGCTAATGCTGCAAGCTTCCCAGCATCAATTCACTCCAGCACCAGTTCACAGCACAGGGCTGATTTGATTTTCACTGATTGCCAGCAGCCTCAAGGGGCCAGCTGCTGTAGCAGATGGACACCAGCCAGGAGTAAAGTGGCCCTGGCCACCGTTCCCTGTGCTGATGGCAGGGGAAGGAGACATATAAACTACTGCAGCAACTACTTGAAGATTCCTGAAATGGGTCAGAAACCCAGCAGCTGCCAGCTACTCTAGTTTTTAGGTCAGCTTTGACCCAGCGAACTGGTGCAAAACAGTCTTACTGGTTTGGTAGATCTAGCTCCATGCGTGCATGCTTCCTCACATTTTTTTTCTCTTATCTTGTTATATTGCAAGCAAAAAGTGGTTGGCTGTACAGAAAAAATAAAAAAAAAAAGGTTTGTTTGCTTATTTGTTAAAATCAAATGAGCTACATTAGTACACTTAAGTTGTGTATCGTGGAACTGTAGATGGTCAATATACAAGACAATAAGTGAAAAAAGTTCTTCTAGATCCTTACTTGAAGATTTATACAGATTTTAACACCTCAGACAATCTGTGGGGAGGTTAGAGAAGGCAGGACCTTGTAAACAGCGTACATTCAGTGGTGATGATCTGGAAGAGTGCAGAGCTAGCTCCAGCTCGCAGTTATCTAAGCCAGGACATCAGTAGGGTACAGGACAGCATCCCAAAATCTTGCTGGCTCCCAGAGAGGCAGCGTGGTGTGTCTGAAACCACAGTACAGGCTCAACACAGGCCAATGCTATTCCAAGTGTATTTATCACAGATGTAGCAAATAGTGTAGAGTCCACAGGTGTACTTCCTACATAGATACTTACCTTCAGATCTATCTTTTCATCTGCCAGGGAATAAAGCCAGTAGAAGGGTACTTGTACTTTCTTAACAATATATGAGATCATTTTAAAGGTCAAAGTGTTTTTCCTTTTGAATGCCACACTTTAGGGTAAAAATAAAAAGCCTCTTTTCTAGCACTGTAGACACACATACTCAGTTATTTTTTTACTATGAACTACCAGTTATTAGTAAAAGTGGCATTTTCAAATTAAAAGTTGTTACAAAGTAGATATAGGTCAGTAGGACAATTAACAGCAGTCTTACACCAAATCAAAACTTAAACAGTCAGTTCTGTTTACATAAGTAGAATTCTTAATAAAATACACTATTGTAGCTAAAGGGGGTGATAAATTTTCAAAACCTGTTTGCCCAAATTTCACTTTTTTGCAATAAACTTTCTGCAGGCCTAGGATAAGTGAAAAGAAAGACCCTAGAATATGTCACAGCCCAACATCTAAGACATTAATCTGAGATGTGGGAGATTTAAGCAGTCTGCAAATAATGCCTCTGAACCTCATTAATAACCCTAAAATTATTGCTTCCACAGCCAGGCAGTCCACCAGTGGTACTTCAAACAAAACAGCAGTGAAGGTATATGTGAATAATTAATTCTCCAGAGTTGGTTTTTTTTCCTTGCATTTATTTTGTGCATGTTGCCAGAATCAACTGCTACTCATCCTCAGGAAAAATTCTGTAGGTCTCAGCCTGGATTTTTTTTTTCTTTAAAAAAAATACCTTTTTTTCCTTTTTTTAACAAACTTGTATATTCAACAGGCTGCTAGAGCTATGGCAAAAAGACAAAAATGCAAGTGAAGATGTAGTTTTAAAAATGCTTGTTTTGTAGTTCTAGCTATACTGTAGCTATCCACTTTTTATTTCAAATTCTCATTTTTAGTAGAAATACAAGTCAACAGTACAGAATTGTTACACGATGTGAAAAGTGCTCCAACATATTCCTTTAGCTACCTTCTAACCATCCACACATCTCTAGTTAATCTCCCCTGGCATAAAACTTTACCTGTAATGGTTATAGACAAAGGGATTTGTTTGTACCTGAGTTTATTTTTTGGTGATAGTTATTTGAATTAAGTGAAAAAAACCACCCCTTTATAAATAATGGAAGTATTTTTGTCAATTAATAGTCTGAATAGGGTATTTTCCTCCTTTTCAGATAGATTATTTTATATAAATATTTTCCAAAGTAATCTACTTCACTGAAAATTTTGGGTACTGTTTGTTAAATATGCAGACTTTAATAAATACTATAAACTTTATAAAAAGTTATTCAAAAGAAGGTAATGGAAAGCCAGATTTTGAAAATTTTTTTATATTGGAAAGTTAAAAGGTGTGTTTTATTAGCAACTACTGATACTGATTTATGCTGATTCAGGATTCAGCCCTTTACAGATACTTTCTGGATGTATTCCCATAGGTTCAAAGATATTGTTAACAAATTCTTAAATGGAAAAATATCACAATATAAATAGGTTGCTTTTATCCCTCACCTATGCACACACACAAACAAGGCAACTATAGAAAATGGGCTTTCTAATTACATAAACACATTTACTTGTAAAATCTAAGGCTTTGTCCACCTAGACAGATGAAATCCTGAACACCTCTGGGATCCTAACATTTCTAAATACCTTTGTTGTCAGAGGAAACCTATACTTTCAAATAACCCTCCACATCAGCCTATGTGCACTTCAAAGGTTTCTGTCTACCTTTTGAAGTACACTATCCATATCCAACGCTAAATCTTTTCTAAGTGGAGACTGGCAGCTGCAAAAATAGACTGTAAATCTGGTTTCAGCCAGACTGTAAGTAGATTTAAAGGTATATTTTAAAAAGTCCTGAGAGCTTGTCTTGATTCTTGTGCCAAGAATTTCTACCTTGACATTTTCACTCAGTAACTCCTTTCCCTAGTGGCCCATCAGAAACCTCTCTGCTCCTCATCACCTTCCTCTTAATGCTTCTTAAGAAAAAACAGCACTGGATATGAAGTCCCTGATGTATATTGCCTCCAATGAAAGGCTGAAGCAAATGGTCAAGGCTTTATCTGTAGACAAAAATACAAAAATTCTTCCCATGTGCTGCCCCTATTGATACTAATAGGAACAAGGTAAACATACTGTGCTTTAGTCTTTAATTCTGTTACAGAAAGCAACTGCTGTGGACTGCGTTCTTCCATTCTAACCCGAAATGACCAGTTTCCTCTGTAATTCCCGTGCTCCACACACTGCGTTCTTCCATTCTAACCCGAAATGACCAGAAGTTTCCTCTGTTATTCCCGTGCTCCACATTTCAGTCTTCAGTCCGTAGCATCTTGAAGGTAAAAAACAACATTAAAAACTGGTGAACCTAGCTAAGTCACCTCTTTCTGTATAATTAGATACTAAAATGCTTTACAAAGATAACAGTTATATTCCCTTTGACATAGATGTAAAAATAAGGGTACACCATAGAGATATGTAATCTTTTTAAGGTTAATGTTGTCTCTTTAAGCCCATCAAGCACACTAATGTGACAGCAAGGAACAGGACCTTGCAGCTCAGGTACGCAAATGAGTTATTACACCAATGAATCCACAGTATTTTTTAGTCCATGGCATCTGGTATCCACAAAGAATAGTTATTTGTTACAACTGAAGGTTTCTCATTTTAATGTCTCAGTTCCTGGTCTTCTGAACCCACACCTAGTACAGTGACTGTCAGCCTTTTCTATAACATGAGTCTCTGTTATTAAAGAAACCATTTTGAGAGACAGTTTTCCTTTTTAGGAGATGAGATTTTTGCAAAGCACCTAATGATGACCATCAACAGGAAAAACACATAATGACTCTTGTCTCACTTATTAAGACTGAAAGAAGAAAAGAACTTCTGGATCCCTCTTACCGGGAATTGGGTTCAATGCTGTATTTAAGAGTCTATTATGGTTCTCTATTTGATTGTGATGTTTGGCAAAGTTAGATTCAGCATATTCCTAAAATGTATAATTATTTTGAGCTAGATCACCTTAATAGGCCTTTGAAGGTATGATATCAGATAACTTCGTAATATATGGGGCCCACTTACGTTGAGTTTGACAAAATGTAAAACAGATAAGTGTCAGTGCTGGCAGGAGACTTGCCTTCTTACTGGAAAAGTATTTAATGTTTTTTTTTTCTTTTATGTAACAAAAGAGAAAAGAAAGTGAGCATGAGAAGAGTGGTTAAGACACTTCGGGTAAATCTGGAGTACTTAAAAAATACCCTAGGTGTTTGATGGGATGTTGAATTGCTTTTTTCTAAGATGAGCATAAGAAATTATTACTTTTAATGGCCCTGCCAGTGGCTTGCAGCCCTTGCTCCTCATTCTTGCTTGATCAGTGTTTCAGAAGAACTGTTCCAGTGCCTTCCTTTGCCCTTACTGATTCTCTTTTTGGGAACAAAGAATTCAGCAGCACAGGACTTATCCCAAATTAAATAACTTGCAAAGTAGGTGTCTTACATTCACAGGAGGTTTTTTTTTTAAAATTTTTAAGATTTACTGTGAGGTATTAACATAAATATGTAGAAAACAATTCTGTCTCTTTTCTTGTTTATCTTTTATGTTTGCCATTACAGCATCCATACAATGTTTAGCGCTGTAGAGTTTTCACAGAAAATAAATCTGTCTTAATATTTAGACAGCACAAAACAACCTATCAGTATTAATATTTGCATATCGGTTTATTAGTAGTGTCATGATTGCAAAGAACTGTTACTGATGAAGGAATTAATTACAGTAAGAATTCACTAGAGAAACAGTAACATCTGGCTTCATTCCTCATGATTTCCATTCTGATAAAGCTATAAGGTCTAATAACATTAATAGTAATAAAAACCAAGCATTGTAACGCATTCTGATAGGTGGAACTGCTATACTATAACTGCCTTGTCTAGGGCTGCTTTCCAGTGTATTTATTGTATTAAAAAGTTGACAGTCATGGGGAGGTAGTGGTGAGGGCTGCTTTCCAGTGTATTTATTGTATTAAAATATAACAGTTGACAGTCATGGGGAGGTGGTGGTGTTTTTTTCCTTTAAAAAAGATTATAGGACACCCACTCATGCTGTGGCTGCTAAGCCGTACAGCTTCTCCCAGGAAGGAATCAAGCCATTTCAAAATCTCTTTCACCGTTTTCTCTCCTGCTGCCACTCAGGGCTTGCTTCATCTCCCCAGTTCCCTGCCAGAGAAATGTCTCATCTCCACCCTTCTGTTGGTTCTGTTGTTGTCCTTGCTTTCCCTTTATTCCCTAACCTATATATGGTGTGCAGCATTGTCCCCATAAGCCCTCTTTTGTCTAGATTGGGTACAGTGAGATTTTTAGGGTATTAGATGTCAGACAGGCCTTCCTCCCTTCGGTACTGGGGATTTTCAAGCCCATATCTTGTGTATGCATATACATATGTATGCACATACATATGCATCGTCTCCTGTATAATTCAGGTGAGTCCCTCTCTCAGCTTGGCATTATTTCTGGAAGGCCAGTGCTGAGCTCAGCAGGCAGGGAAGGGAGACGCAAGAGAGTGGAGCAGGAGGCTGTGGAAAATAACATTAACCATGCTTGGGGAATGGGCTGTAATTAGGAATTTACCAAAATCAAGGGAGCTGTGTCTAGCACAGCTTCAGTGCCCTTGTCCTGGTAGAATGGGTAAATTTATGATGAGTTGGGATGTGAGCCCCTAAGCCCACATGGCTTTGCCGTGGTGATTTACTAGGTCAGCTCCAGAAGTGATATGACACCACAGCTCTACATCTACTCCAAGAAAACAGGGCATATCCTTTCTCTTCGATGAGCTCCAGTCAGGGCTGCAAACATGGGCAACCTTAACCACATCTTGAAGCCTAGCTCTCTTTTTTGCATGCAATATATATGCAGCCTGTTATTAAAAATGATGCATTAAAGTTAAGGAAGCACTAAACTGTTTTGAATAACATGCCTAAAATAATTTCCTGAGTTAAGGAAAGGAGATTAAGAATGAAGTACACCCTTGGACAGAAAGTACATGCCTATAACTTAAGCAGTGATTCACCACAGAGACAGGGAAGGTAGTCTGACAATTTCCAACATCTAAGATGTGTGTTACTGGTACAGCCTGTAATAAAGAGACCCTTTGGGGAGAGGATTCAAGATGCATATATTCTCAGAAGAATGTCTCACTGAAACTTTGCAGAGATTTTAAACATCCTTTTCCAGGCTATGTGCCACAGTGGGGTCTGCAGGCCTGCTAGAAAGCTTTGCTTATTCAGCATCTGGATGTGTCAGCTTCAGAAATGATGTCTTAGCCCAGGGGCTTAGCAATTAGACCCTGATCCATTAAGATACTCTATTTAAGAGCTCTCCACACCCAGTCCTTGCCCCCTCCCCAGTGCAGTAGCAAGGAAAGTAACAGGGCTTTCTGTAAGTAGTGTGCATTTCACCTTAATAGTATATCAAATGAAATGAGCCCAGTTCCCAGCTCCATGGAGTTAATTGAATTTCACATTTTCAGGATTCCTTTACATTGCAATTGATTTTAAGATTTCCCTCCTTTCTTTCTTAAAGTCTTTAATTATTCCTAGCTTTCTTCTAATTTCATAGGTAAGGAGTTGTTATTATTATTTTTATTCCTGTTTGTAAATTTTCCAGTCCTGGTAGGGTTTTTTTGCATTGCACAGAAAAACATGAACTCTGTACCATTTCCACAGGTCTTGATCTATCATAATTCATGAACTTTATCTATCCTGTATATAAGGGAGAACTTACAGGCATTTCATGTTAGGGGAACACCACACGCTATCTGATGATCAGGAATAGATATTTTTTGCAATAAGCACTACAGCTGGATGAAAAATCTGGAGGAATATTTCTGAATTAAAAAGACAAATCTGGCAACAACTTTTTTTTCTGAAGTTTGGGTCCATTTGTCAAACTGGGGAGGGCAAGGGGAACCTCTGAAATGTTATTAATTTCAGTGTTTTCTAAAGAAGTATTTAGAATTATTATATTCAAAATCCTTTTTCATGCTGAGATTTCCTATGCTATTTTTATTTTAGAAATATAAAAATTATGCAATAAAACCATTCTTTTATTAGTTAAATCAGATTTTCTTTTTTAAGATTTTTAAATTCATCAGTCAACCAAAAAATTCATTTTAACTCAACTCCATCATTCAGGAGTGTTTTTAGGCAACACCATTTTAGATACTTTTAACATATCCCATTGTTAACACGTGCCAGAAAGTTTTCATCTGAGTGATTCTTAATTAAGCATAATTGGCATGACAAGTGGTAGTACTGAGCCATCTCAGAAGGAATATGGAGACACTGAACAAGGACTTAACAATCAGCTACACAAGGTCTAGGGGCATAGCTTTATGAAGATACATTTTTATAAGCTATTTTACCCCAGTTCAGTAATTTGATTGTGATGTCCCACAAAAAAAACCCAACCAACCAAACAAAAAAACCCCACCAAACAAATCCTGCAGCGCTGGTATAGCTAGGAGGAATAAGCAGATGGTGAGGTTGTACTGCCTGTGAATAGCACTGCCACTAACATATACAGTCATGACTATGGGCATGGCCTACAGTGCTGGTGCCCCAAATCTGCTTATCATCAGGGGTGTCTCAAAATCCTTCCTTGAATGTCTTTGGAAAAGCAGTTTGGAAAGGCTAAAATCGCAGCAAAAGCAGAACATTTACCAGGCAAATAAATGCCATATCCTGAAAGGCTAAAATACACAGGTTTTACTTTAATACCTATATTTCAGTTAGTAGCTAGAGAGAATGTACTGAATGGGCGGTATAGATGGTCTGTGGTTACTGCCAGTGTACCAATAGATACTCTGCCTGGAGACACCAATGATTTCTAAAGCCCTCCAGTCAGAAAGACTACTCTACCTACTCTGGCCTAGAGCGTTCCCTCCTCTTTAGCAGAAATAAGTGCCTGTAGCCCAGGTAGTGTCTAGAACAGGAACAAAAGAGTTACCACTCTGTTAAGCCCTCAGTGGGCCACAGAGGGGCATGCACCGAACCACTTTAATCTCGTTTGCATTTTAGGTCATCAAAATGGATCTAAGGGTGAATAGACTGCACTAAAATTAATCCTAAAGGGTTTTTTTTTTTAAAAAAAGTAGGGCAATCCCTGAAAAAATTATCATATTAGAACTGAAGTGATGAGATATTTTCATTTAAGGAGGATCATTTTGACATTCTGAGCTTTTACTCTGCCTTTTTTTCATGCTTTCAAGTTTTTGCTTGGCTTAACCCTCTTTAAGCCAAGAGGGTTAAAATCTTTTTTTTTCCCCTTCTGCTGTTATTTTATCCAATCTTTTGACTCCAGAACCTGGGCTTTAAGAAAAATGTTACGTATCACAGGGCTCATATTGAGAGAACGATTGTTTAAATTAAGGCTTTGCATAAAGCAATTTTTTTGAAGGCTACAAAAAATAGCACACATTTTTTCAATGAAAGGGTTATCAGGTGCTGGAATGGGCTGCCCAGGGAAGTGGTCAAGTCCCCATCCCTGGAGGTATTTAAAAGATGGGTGGATGAGGTGCTTAGGGACATGGTTTAGTGGTGGAATGGCAGGGTTAGGGTAACAGTTGGACTTGATGATCTTAAAGGTCTTTTCCAACCTAAACAATTCTATGATTCTATGATCCTATATATACATATATATATGAATGACTAACACTTGTCTATGTCCATTGGGGATTGTGAGTATGTTTGTTTTCTTGAAATACCCCAAATTCTCTCATTCATAGCCTAAAGACTATATTTAGAACTTTTATCCCTGGAATGCAGATTTCTTTTCAGTCAGATTCATAATTCTTCAGAGTTCTATTTTGTCAAATAACTCAGTATTGTGTGCATCCACAAAAGGTTTCTTGCCCAATTTCCTAGTTTGCTTTAGAAGTCTGAAATATAGGTTAAGTAGACATTGTTCTATTATATCAGTTTCTAGACTCTGTAATCATTTAACAACTTCTTCAACTGTTATCTATTCTGTTCCTAATTCCTCATTTTACTGCATTGGTAATTTGATTCCTAGTGCAGGCAAATCTCCATCTTCCTCACTTTTTAAAGTCAGTACAGCAATGACTTATTTTTCCTTATCTTTCGTGTATAATTCATCATTTCCTCTTAGCTGGATTTTTTTATCCAAGTTTCTTCTGTGCACATTTAGAAAAAACATTACAGCAGAACTATCTCAAGCTCTTTCTAACCTGAACTCTACCAAAACACTCTACCAGATCTCAAATACAGAACAGGGGAAATTTAGGCTCATCTATGACCTCTCAAAGTGCCACAAGAAGTAGTGATTTAGCAGAAAACACTGATTCTTTTGAGTCAGTTCCAGTTCCCCTTTCTAGGGGCCACTGAGGTGGAAATATACCTTTTGACTAAACATTAGCTTAAAATACCAATTACCCTGTTCATTAAAGATCCCATTGCATCAGAATAGATTTTTTCAGAATTTGCTTCATGGTTGTATTCCCATTCCCTTTTCCTAGTGTACTGTATTAGGAAAATACTGTAATGCAGTTATTTTTCCTAAAAATTCTTCTAGTTCTAACAACACGCAAATCATCCACGTTTCAGTGATGCTCTCTGGCCCAACAAAGCTGCTGTCCTTCACCCCTTGGTTGGCTTTTTCAGGGTTACATTAAACGACCCTCACAGATCTTTACATTCCTTGCACTCCTCCAGAAACCAACCACAATTACAGTCACTGCCAGTGACAGTGAAGAGAAAAGCAAGCCCAAGAGAAGTCTTCCTGGGGCTAAGGTTATCAGCCCCTGGGGTTCAATACAGTGGCCTGAAAATTTGATGGGAATCACTTCACTGATAGCAAGAGGTAATATATCAAATCTATAGAGATCTGTTAGCTCTACAGAGCTCAGATCTGTGGGGCATCAACAGTGTCCATGCTTCTTGCCTTGATGTAGATAGAGCAGGGACCAGAAATCATCTGACAGTCATCTGCTTCAGAAAAGAAATGCTGACATTCACCTGAAAGCTGTGATCTCTTGATCCTATTGCAATTCCTTGAGTGCAGTTTTGTCTAATGTCTGCTGGTGTTGTGTTGAACAATGATAGAGATGTGTACCATACAGACAAAAAGAGTTTTGCAACCTAGTAAACAAGTCATTTCTGTATTTTGGAAAGAACTGATGAAGGTGAGAAAAACATCTGGAAATCCTCTGGCTGTGATACTTCTCCACGTGCAAGACTTGTAACATTTTCACAGAGTGAGATCAGCTGTGATTTAGGAAAAAAAGCACCTGCTCAGGTTTTGAGGGATTTTTACACTACCATGAAAGTTTCTGAATACTTCTAATTAACCTTGGTCTTGTTTTATCTATCACAGCTTGTTGTCATAGCTTTCTTGAACAATAAAAGCCCAAAAACTAAAAATCAAACCAGAAGTCTTCACTTAAAGATTCTGTGTTTAGTGGCTGGTATAGCCTTCTTAGGGCTTTATTAGTTTCTTCACAGATTGAATACCACTTGCTTCCTGTAATGAAATTTATGGCAGTTTTCTTGAATACATCTTCCTCAGATTAACTGAAGCCACAGAATCTGACAAATATAAAATAACAGCATGTCTTTATAAGATACTTACTTGCGTGTATTTAAAAATGCTACCACTGCACTCCAGTTAAAAATTAGATTATTTTCAAACAGCTTACCAATGCCCAACTCGATTTTTAAGCCAAAGAACTCGAAGTGTTATTGCCTCCTGCATCTGATTAAATTAATCTACAAATATTGCTTAATTCTCTTCTACATTAGATGATTATCTGTGATAAATGTCTTTTAGCTCTGCTGAAATTCTAGTATCCATCTCTCTCCTTCTAACAAGCCATATTTATTTTAACAGAGACATATTTCTCTTCATAGTATAAAATCTGAGGCCGAGATCCCTAGCAATTCATTGTAAGGGCCCTATTCTATTATTCTTCACAAAATCAAAGCGCAATGTATGTATTTTTTTTAGCATGTTTCAGGTTTTGTTCTCACTATTTTCCTCTGAAATTACTGGTCAGTGTGGTAGATACTCACGTGTGTGAGATGCTTGGAGCAAAAAACTTCTCTCAACTACGAACTAGTTTGCACAGTAAGCTGGATGCAAGAAAATGTTTTGCATTGTAAAAAGCTACTGCTATTTGCTGTCTGCTGTCCTCAAAAGGGCAGGACTTCCAACGTCATTAAATATTCCACACAGGAAGTAAAGAAATTGAGCTCTTGGCACCAACCTTTTTCCCAATTAGTTGACACGCAGAATGAATGGGTATTAAAAGGACATAGCAATGACTACTGTGACAGTCAAGCTGCCCTCATCCATGATCCAACACCTAGCAGAGTCCACACCAGCAAAGCATTTCACTGGTGTGGCACTAGGAGGTAAGGGCATGGTTAGAGGCAATTTACTGCTGCTGATATGTAAGCTTATAGGAAGACATGGTTGGGTGTCAGCATATTCTTCCCTTATTGAATATCTCAGAGGGATGAAGGGTAAGGGGCTTAAAGGAAGAAGGAAAAAGAAATCATCTCCACCAAGGTCTGAAAATAGCTGGACAATCAAGGATGCAAGTGAGAGAATGCTACAGTTAAGTTCGCTCATGAGACCTTAACTCACTCATTGTCTGTATGTCTCGTCGCAGCCTTAAATTACTGAGTCAGAACCTTTTCCCATAGGGAGTTTTGCCTTTAAATTGTGCAGAATAGATATCCACTGAGTAAAGAGGTCATATGCAGTTATGTCTACAAAATGCTGGACTTTCTTGCTGCATCTGTTGAAAGGTATAAAATAAACAGAGCAGACTTCAGGAAGGGAAAGGACAACATCCATCATAAGTGTTTCTGCATGATGTTGAGTACATTACTCAAAGGGCCATTTTTACAAGCATTCACAAGTTGAGTCCTTCTCATTTTCTGGTGGGTTGGCTTGCAATTTGGATATTAGCGTTGCAGAATTGCTGAGCACTTACTGTTGCAACTGGAGTTAGTGGGATACATACTTTAAATATCAGTGTACAGTGAAATCAGTGATACGTCCCTTAAATATTAATGTACAGTGTCATGCTGACAGCAGTGTGTAGCTGCATTTCTAGTCCTGGACCAGTTAACTTTCTGAGAGGTCCTACCTCGTGATGCTGTATGGACATATATACAAAGGGCTTAATAATGCTAAGTTCCTTGAAAAGTCAGGTTATGTGTCTCACACTGGGCACTGAAATTAATAGATAAACAATTTCCTTCTCAGCCTCAATTGTCTAATCTGAAAAAAACAAGAATAGTAGGTGCCCCTTATCTCACATGAGTAGAATTAAAGTTTATTAATGGCAGTGAAACACTCTAATACTCACCAGATTTAAAAAAAAATTTTTTTTTTAAATTATGACGTTCAGAACTGAACATAAAATTAGATATGAGAAGGATCATTTTATTTTCAGTGTCCCTGCTTGACTTGCATTTAGGAGCACACATTGACCAGAGGGAAGACTGATGCAGGGATCCTGTGGAAAAAAATGTATATAACGAATTAAAGAGCACAATAGTGTTTGCAGGTAGGAAGCTGTGAGAGTGGGTGTTGAAATGGCTCTGTTAACTCATTCTTACCTTCAGGCTTTTTGTTCTTTTAAGGCTTTTTCAGGTGTAGATCCACTTCTGAGGAAGAGAACCATGGAGCAGATTCTGGACTGTTCCCCACACACAGGTGCCATCAGCACGTACCCCACTGGTACCGTGTGATTGCAGGGTGCTTCTCCCCCTTCTTCCTAAAAGTGCACCTCTCCCTGCTCTGCATGTGCAATTTTGTTTTTTCATTGCAGAGGCATATAGAGAAGCACAACTGAAAGCAGCCCGTCCTCATGAGCACTTCCTCTGTAATTTTTTTTTTTTTCCTTCCTAAAAAAGTATTCTTTCCTAGGGATTTCTTTCCTGGTATGCCATTTCTGGCATAGGCAGTTCCAGGCAGAAGGTAGCTGGTTTATAACTGGCAGCTTAAATAACTTTTCCACCAATTTTACTATGCCTTCTGGTAGGTGTATTTTCCACAAATGATACTCCTCTCCTTATAAGAGAGTTGGCACGTATTTACAGTAGTGCTTGATATTTTTGTGATTTCTGCCAACCCAAATCTCACAGTATATAGGAGCAATGAATTCTGCCTTGTAATAGACAGCTGGAATTTGAATAGATATTTCAATTTTAACCTCTACCCTCATCAGCAGTAAAAAGTAACTGCTTGCCAATATGAAGCACACAGTTGCCACAGCTGTTTTCCTACTCAAATGTGGACTAAAGATGAGTTTCTCAGAAAGCATTAAAAGGACAAATGATAGCCTGTTATAGAAACTACTGCATTCTGCAACAGCAATATTCACTTTTGAGTGACTGGTCCCTAAAGCTGGAGCAATAATTAAATCACTGTAAAACCTATGTATAAGATAGTTCTCATAAATATACGGGTATTTGCTTGTATGATCTATTTAGCTTTGCCATAGTCAGTTTCATTGATGAGTATTCATAAAATCATAGAATTGTTTAGGTTGGAAAAGATCTTTAAAATCATCGAGTCCAACCATTAACCTAGCACAGCCAACTCCACCACTAAACCATATCCCTAAGCACCATATCTACATGTCTTTTAAATACCTACAGGGATGGGGACTTCACCACCTCCCTAGGTAGCCCGTTCCAATGCTTGACAACCCTTTCGGTGAAGAAATTTTCCTAATATCCAATCTAAACCTCCCCTGGCACAACTTCAGGCCATTTCCTCTTATCTTATCCCTTGTTAGTTAGGAGAAGAGACTGACACCCACCTCGCTACAGCCTCCTTTCAGGCAGTTGTAGACAGCAATGAGGGCTCTCCTCAGCCTCCTCTTCTCCAGACTAAACAACCCCAGTTCC
>NW_009260028.1:1256174-1289651 GCF_000687185.1 Egretta garzetta | reverse complement strand
CCCCCCAGTGCCAACTACAGGGGAACAATTTCTTCCCTGGTCCCGCTGGCCACACTGTTTCTGATGCAAGCCAGAATGCTATTGACCTTCTTGGCCACCTGGGCACACTGCTGACTCATATTCAGTCGGCTGTCAGCCAGTACCCCCAGGTCCTTTTCAGCTAGGCAGCTTTCTAGCCATTATTCCCTAAGCCTGTAGCATCTCATGGGGTTGTTGTGACCGAAGTGAAGGACCCATCACTTAGCCTTGTGGAACCTCATACAATGGCCTTGGCCCATTGATCCAGCCTATCCAGATCCCTCTGTAGAGCCTTCCAACCCTCAGTCAGATCAACACTCCCACCCAACTTGGTGTTGTCTGCAAACTTACTGAGTGTACACTCAATCCCCTCATCCAGATAATTGATAAAAATATTAAACAGAACTGGCCCCAGTACTAAGCAGATCACCTTGTCATAGAAGGAGATCAGGTTGGTCAAGCAAGACATGACCTTCATAAAGCCATGCTGACTGGGCCTGATCACCTGGTTGTCCTGTATGTGCCTCATGATGACATCTTGGCACTCAAGATGATCTGCTCCATAACATTCTGTGGCACCAGGGTCAGACTGACAGGCCTGTAGTCCCCCAGATCCTCCTTCCCACCCTTCTTGTAGATGGGCATCACATTTTTGAAGCTCCAGTCAACTGGGACCTCCCCGGTTAGCCAGGACTGTTGATAAATGATGGAAAGTGTCTTGGTGGGCACTTCCTCTAGCTCCCTCAGTACTTTTGGGTGGATCCCATCTGGCCCTATAGACTTGTGTGTGTCTAAGTGGTGTAGCAGGTCACTAGCCATTTTCCCTTGGATTATGGGGGCTTCATTCTGCTCCCTGTGCCTGTCTTCAAACTCAGAGGGCTGGGTACCATGAGAACTACTGCTCTGACTATTAAAGACTGAGGCAAAGAAGGAATCAAGTACCTCAGCCTTTTCTTCAGCCTTTGCCACCATGTCTCCCCCTGCATCCAATAAAGGATGGAGATTCTCCTTAGCCCTCTTTTTATTGCTGAAGTATTTATAGAAACATTTTTTATTGTCTTATACAGCAGTAGCCAGGTTAAGATCTAGTTGGGCTTTGGCCCTTCTTATTTTCTCCCTCCATAACCTCACAACATCCTTGTAGTCTTCCTGAGTGGCCTGCCCCTTCTTCCAAAGGTCATAAACTTTTTTCCTGAGTTCCAGCCAAAGCTCTCTGTTCAGCCAGACCAGTCTTATTCCCCAATGACTCATCTTTCAGCACATGGGGACAGCTTGCTCCTGTGCGTTGAAGATTTCCTTCCTGAAAAATGTCCAGCCTTCCTGGACTCCTTTTCCCTTCAGGTCACTGTTGCATCGTACTGATGTTGTATTCAGCTGAACAGAGATGGAAGTTGAGGAGCACTAAGTGCACCTCAGCTCCCCCTCCCTCTTCACCCTAGTTGTGTTATTTCTACCTTCTCTCACCCTCTTGGATCAACATTTCTGGTAGGAAGCAGTGCCTTGTATAGGCACAAAGAAACACCAAATGATTACAACTGCTACAGTTGGAAATATATGTTTTATGTTCTCAGCACCTCTAAAACTTAGTCGTTCTTTTATCCATAGCTTGTATTGGCTTTTGTTCCCTTCCTCTGTCCTAATACACAGTCACACACACACATGTGTGCGCATGCACATTTCCCAGCATCAAATCATCATTCTGCTCTGTAGAGTAAACTCCTGTGCATATTCTCCTTGCTGTTTTTGCTTTAGACCGTAAGTTTCCCACCCATTCACAGCCTCTTCCACCTACAGTTACTTTTCAACCCCAAGTCACAATCCTGTGCTGTTCTTAATGCCAGCTTCTGTGTGACCTGGGGTGGTATTTGGTGCTCTTGTGATCTTTCCCAGGCAGATTTGGATACTTTACTGCTCAGGTCCAACTGGGTTGCTACTTGGCTGTTTGCTGGCAATGCTTGGCAGCAAGAGCTGATTCTGTTACTCTTTATTACAGAACTGATTATCTCTGCTATAATATCAATAAAAATGTGGGGCTATCGATTAAGAGGCCAGACAATGGAGATAGGATAGAATATCAGTAATATATACTAATACATTCCACATGCTCTTGGCTCAGATATTATTCTTAAATGTATATCTTCTTCTGAGTGATCTCTTTGTGTTATCGTAGTAGGTATTGACTTGGGTTTTATCCATCCCCCAATAAAGTTGTTGCAAAACTGTAAAATAAGTAAAGAGTAACTCTAATGTATTTACACATTGATTTAATCCTGTTCCCAACATGGAAATGCTAAGTTCTGAAAAGCAGCTTTCAGCTGCAATCTATGGGATTTATCTCCAAATGTGCAGGGGATAAAATTAGGTGAGTACTGTTCATCTCGTCCATTGTGCCATTTAACTCCCAGTAAGTCCTTTTTCTTCAGGCATAACTCTCTGCATAGCTGTCACAGCACTATATAACAGAGCTGTTCATTCTCTAGCTTAACTTATTTTATATGGGTTTGCTGGCAATCAGACTTAGCTGTACATGCATAAGCTCCAAATCACTTGGCATGGTCATCTTAACTGTCACTGTTTCCTCACTTTTTCAGCCAGCAAGGACTGAAAATACTGGGAAAAAAAGGAACATTTCACATAGCTCTGCCATCTGTCCACATGAGTTAGCACTGATGGACTCCTTAGAGAGCAAACCTCACCTGCCAGATCAGGATGGAAAATACAGAGGTGGAAACAGAGAGGTAGTTTCCTCTTCTGTTCCACAAAGTAATGTTTCCAGAAATACCTTGGCTTGATTTACTGAAATAGAATGATAAAACATTTTTCAGGTTGTAAGCCTTGTGATAGTGAAATATCAATAACCCCATCAGCCAATAAAACCCACTTGTGCATAGGCTTTACGTTTATTTAGGTAATACACCACTTTACACTTTAAAGAAAAAAAAAAGAAAAAAAAAGAAAAAACAAGCAAGCAAAATAAAAATTAAATTGCATAAGCTATTTTAAACTGCAGCACAAAAGATTAATTATCTATTACTCCTATTTCCCAGTTCTATGAGAACTATAGCAATAGACAACTGAAGACATCTTTATGTTTTGTTCAACAAATGGAAATGCAGCCAGTACTTAAGATTTTGTTGTGCACATAAAACTTCTAGTCTATTGTACTGACTGTGATTTTTTCCTTGAAAAAAGTGTCTAAAACTCAGAAGCCAAGCAAAAAAAAATTCACCCTGCAGGCATTCATACATTTAAACATAATTATTTCCTGTATTTTAAAGAAATAATTTCTCATAATAATTCATTACCGCTCCAAGGATTTAGAGTTTTCAGAAACTTAAATCAAGTGGCTGAATGAGTAAATACAAAGTCATCGAGAATGTGTTACAATTCTTATCAGATTTACACATACAAAATCAGACCCCAAGCATTTTACTGAGAGTTCAAAGCAAAGAAGTTGGAGACTAACAGAGGTTTTGGCTCATTAATTATTGCAGTGTTATTTTGGATTAAATTGAACAGTTGTCTGGGGGTCCAAGTTCTTATATGCGGAGAGGTCTGCATTTCAGATACAACGATTCTAATTCACATCAGTGGTAGGCATTTGCCATAGGTAGTGATGGACTTTCCACGGTACACTCAAGGTAGATAGGGCTCATAAATGGCTTCTTTACCTTGATGGCTTGTGTGTATTTCCAAATACGTGACCCTGGAGCTGATGCATACAATCAGTCTTAGATTTAACTGAAAGAGGGTGTGCTAGAAAAATTGCTGGTTTGAAGATCCCACAAAGCACTTTACTTACTGTTGAAGGACTCTGTTGAGAGAAGCTTATGACACAGGTGGAAGAGGCCTCGTATGCATCTGATTAAATTGCAAGGTTTTGGACTAGGACTTTAAATAAAAATATTTTTGTACTACAGAAGCTGGATTACTTCAAATTCTTTTGGATTCCTTAAGAAATAAAAAGCAAATAACATAATTTTTATTCATTTTTCAGTTAATTTAGATTAGAGGTTCATTAAGCTGGGTACTCTGTGAGATTTCCAGAGTGCACGGTTAGATGGGTTTACTGGGAGAAAGAGAATACCATCAATAAACACTAGAACAGGGACTGTCCTTTGTATTTGTAGTCTCCTGTCTACATAGTTGAGATGTATCAACCCAGACCCTGGTTAAGAGTCTGGAGCACAAGTCTGATGAGGAGCGGCTGAGGGAACTGGGGTTGTTTAGCCTGGAGAAGAGGAGGCTGAGGGGAGACCTTATCGCCCTCTACAACTGCCTGAAAGGAGGTTGTAGCCAGGTGGGTGTCAGTCTCTTCTCCTAACTAACAAGGGATAAGAGGAAATGGCCTGAAGTTGTGCCAGGGGAGGTTTAGATTGGATATTAGGAAAAAATTCTTCACCGAAAGGGTTGTCAAGCATTGGAATGGGCTACCCAGAGAAGTGGTTGAGTCCCCATCCCTGAAGGCATTCAAAAGACACGCAGATGTGGTGCTTAGGGACATGGTTTAGTGGTGGACTTAGCAGTGTTAGGTTTACGGTTGGACTTGATGATTTTAAAGGTATTTTCCAACCTAAATGATTCTATGATTCCATAATAAAGTTGTGAAGTATTAGCAATAACCTCTAGGACAGTGTGAATATATAGCAAGTCACCTATTCAAAACACACAGGTGGGCAGCCAGCCTGCTGCAAGATCTGTTTAGCTGCCATGTGCCCATTCAAGGCAACAGCCCTGGGGATAGTGAGGAGACACAGGAAGGAATATTCCCTCACTTTATCAGCTACTGTGACCAAAGAGATCACTTTGATTTTGGAACACACTTCTGCACCCATCCATCCTCCCTGGGGAGATAGCACAGAATAATTAGAGAGGATTAATCCAAAGAAGCGAAACAGATGTTGGAGAAAGATTTCTTCCTACTCAGTCATCTTCTGACTGAAACTTATCTTGTCCTCATCATAGATGGCCCTTTCCATTTGTCAGACATGTTAATTTACTATTTAAATATGTGCCATTTAGCTAGTACTGGAGACTTTCCCCCAACATTTTAGTGAGAGGTTTAGAAAAAGATTCAAATAGCCTCGGTGCATGCAGAAGAAATTTGCAATCACAACAAAATGCAACTAGAATTTAGTTTTACCAATAGACTACATCTAAGTTGCAGGCTTTAATGATGGTGTTGATATGATAGTGCTAGTATCCTTGAAGGTAAATTTGTATTTTAAGTTTGTCCATTTTTATGTAGATCATGTTCCCATTGCGTAGGGATTTTGTAATAATAATTAACAGACATGTTTGTCAGAAATAGCTAAGAACAGTGGGTGCATCATGGGCACCTTACCACAGTAAGACACCTTGGCCATGTTGATTTCCATGAGTATAAACTTCAAAGCACAATGAACTTCAGCAGATCCAGTCTCTCACCTTTTACATGGAAGACAGGAAAGGCAAGGGGGAGGGAGGGAGGTAAGAAAAGCAGTGAGGAAAAACATCTGTTATGTCTGTTTATCTCAGCTCCAGAGGGTCAGTAAATGATAAAGCAGGAATACAGACCACGTGGGACCAACAGATAGAGAAGACTGAAAGAAGATTTTCTTGGGAATGGCCAGAAAAATCCCTCAGAGGGAAGCTATAGATCTCCAGGTTTAAAGTGTGCATAAAGCAGCAGTTATGCAGGGAGAATGGTCAGCTTCGCGGTCCTGCTTGGGAAAAGTGGCAGCCTGGAGGCAGGCAGCACCTGAGAGCCGTGATTCTGTGCTGAGCAGGAGCGAAGCAGCGCAGCAGCAGAGTGCTAGTCCACATGCATGCAGAGGTGATGGATAGGCCCATTAGATTTTAGCTTTGTTGCTGAGAAGTCAGAGTGCTGCCTTGTTTTGTGATGTGACGCTGGTCCTCTAGGATCTGTGCTGTGTCAGTGAGCTAATTTGATATTCACTATCTAACATTTGCCTGATATTGCTTAACAGTCAGTGCTTTCTGGTATTAAACACCTTCTATCAGTTTAAAATGCTGGGCTTGAGATTAAAATCATAAATTCCCTCCAGTTCTATGTCCAGAAAATTTTCTACTGCCAAAAATCCATGAATAATTGTGTTTAGGCAGTTTCATAGTACTGTAGTGAACGGAAAAGGTCATTGGCAGTGAAAAACCTCGTTTCCTCTATAAAACTAGTTTTACTACCAAAACTTGAACAATGGCTCTCTAGTCTTCACTGAGGGTAGAAATGCACTTTTCAAAAATGGCATTAATTTTAAATAACTTACTTTCACATGTCACAGAAATACAAGGGATTCTGCCACCTTCACCACCATAAAAATAAATAAATAAATAGATAGATAAATATAAACTAATTAAACTTTCTTTCTGAGGTAGATAAAAAATGGATGAAACAGAGCAGGTCACTAGCTGAGTACTTTCTTACTTAATTTGGTATCCTGATGTAAATTTTAAATCTCCATTGGAAATACAGCAAATCTTGAGGATTTTCAGAGCTAGGAATTTGGGTTTCACCCCTTTTAAATTTATAAATAAAAATTTAAGGGAGCTTTCATTAGGGTTTTTGTGTAGATCAAATCTGAGTCAAATTTGCTACAGTACTAAAATGTAAATACAATATTTGGAAGAGTTATAAACAACTGCTTCAGTTTGGATGACTCAGAAGCATATTCTCCAAAATGATCTTCCCAGCTGAGATGATCATGAACAATTTCAGACCAAAGGTAAACATGTAGGACCTATGCACTCTACTCTTATTTCATATTTCAACAGACAAAACAGCTGTGTTACAGTAATACTAATAATCTGGCCAAAGAGCTCAACATTTCTTTCTTCATGACCTAATCTACAGTAGATGCTGCATTTTGGTAGTACTCATGGCCTTCAACAGAGAAATAGTAGAGGATCACTTCATAAAAATATCTTTTCTGGGTATAAGGTGGGGTTCAGCCTCTTCTCCCTGATAAGGGGCGATAGGATGAGGGGAAATGGTCTGAAGTTGCAACAGGGCAGGTTTAGGTTGGATATTAGGAAAAATTTCTTTACAGAAAGGGTTGTCAGGCTCTGGAATGGGCTACCCAGGGAGGTGGTTGAGTCCCCATGCCTGGAGGTATTTAAAAGATGGGTAGACGAGGTGCTTAGGGACATGGTTTAGTGGTGGAATGGCAAGGTTAGGTTAATGGTTGGACTTGATCTTAAAGGTCTTTTCCAACCTAAACAATTCTATGATTCTATGATTCTATAATATTGCATGATGCCACATGAAGGCACTGGGAATCCCAAAGTACTCTCAGCAAGGGTAGCTACACCAGGACATGCGCTGAGCTTCTTTCTGCACCTGAGAGAACTAATTCCGAGTTAATTCAGATTCCATCACGTTGCACTAAATCCTGCTATGCAGATGTATCTACTACTTCTTAACTGTTTCTGTGTCTTCCAAAAACTACAGATAGCAGGTCTGCAAATACCACAAGTAAAATCAGAACTCATTTAAGTGTCTTATTAAATATTTTGCACATGCATTCACGTGCTATCTACCGCAGACTTGCTGAAATATCAAGGCATAAACTAAAAATTAAGAACTGCATTTTTTTCCTTAGATAATCTACATGCTTAATTTACTCTCTTTTTTTTTTTTTCATTTCCAAGTTATTTGACACCTGTTCATGATCTACAGTCCTCTTGCTATAAATTAGTGATATATTTAAAGCTAGGTTAAGTCATTAATGTAAATAACCTTTGCTTCCAGATGCTACACAGTCAGATAAAGACCTGAAGACCAGTGAATGTACAAACTTAGAAGATGTCTACACTATCACATACTTTACCTAGCTTGAAACCATCATGTTGGAACATGCTCGTTGTGTTTTGGTTTTCAATGGAAATCACGTCCATGACCTGATGTGCTTAATAGATTAATAACAAATCAAACTGGTACAACCGGAGGTCAGTGAACTGGGATCTGGGGGACAGAATTGAGGTATATGGGGAGGGATTGTAGGGAATACATAAAACATTTGCATAAATTTAGCCTCAGAAATGGATAGTGATGTAACTTCATCAGCAGCATGTAAGTTCAGCAGCCGCATGGAGCTCAACACATGTTGCATAAGTCCAGCATGGAGGCCAAATACTCTGATGGGTTAGACTGCACCAAGATACATGCTGCTGGCACCCAAGATCAAAGTTTCATGGTGCTATCCTGGGGAATAAGAAGTTGTCCATGTTTGGGACTGGCACTACCAGGCCACTGCTTCAAGCACGCAGTTCCTTAGACACTACCTGGCCATCTACTGTGGGCCAAGGAGAGGTGCAAAAGAGATTTCCAGAGTCCAGTGACATCTTTATGCATGTAATTAATGATCTTTTATTCCTGTCTAGTTTCTGAAGAGAGAGTACATTTTCTCTTCCCCTGGACCTTGTAAACTGGCTGTGGCTTTTACTCTTTGCCAATGGTGATGTTGCCACTCTCTTTGAACAGCAGTATCTGACACCTGCAAGAGTTATGGACACTGCTGATCCTCTCTCTGAGGCAGGTGAGCAAGAGAGAAAATATGGATGAGGTGTTAATTTTGATTTCTTTAATCATCCACTGTGCTCATCAGAATAGTGCAGATGGCACATAGTGAAAACAACCATCTGCTACCAGTAAAAGTGAACATTTACACCCTAGAGGTAGCACCCTAGGCCAGTTAAGTTTAACTGTGTCTTTTTAAGAATTGGTTCCTCTCCTAAGACACTCCAGTGTGTTTTGCACGGTTACATGCTATCCATGCAAAACATTTATATTGCTTCAGATTGGCCCTATATGTTAGGATAACAGGACTGCTGGAAACATTCCTGCCAATTTGTAAAGCAGCAATCTTGCCAGGAAATCTTGATTGCTTTCTTCTCTAGAGTTATGAAATTAGTAGGGAAGGCAAAAACTGTAGCTTTTTAGGCTGAAGAAAAGCATTTAATCAGTGTGTCATTAAATCCTATTCTCAGAATTATTTTAATTGGTTTAGATATGAACAGAATCATATAGGTCAAAAATTAGCTGAAGGGCTATAAACAAAGGAGTGTGTATAAGAAACCACTGTGCTGAATGCAAAGTAGAGAGTGAAGGGGTTTTCCTCCTTGTATAACTCCAGGGTTCAACTGCAGAGCCATTATTTAATTTCGAGGAAACTGCTCATTGATGGACTTCAGGAACAGTACTAAATTAAAGGCTGTGGCACCATAAAGGAGTGAGAAGGAACTCAGCAGGCCAAGGCTCTAGCTCACAAAAGCCTGTAACAAGGTGCCTAAATCCTCCAGCTCTCATCAGCTTCACTTTAAGCACAGGCTTAATGAAGTTCCATTGCTAAGGCTCTTTTCCATGCCTGAGTCTTCTTAATCGCATGGTCCTTTATGTGGTGCACATTAGAGGGAAGCAAAAGGGCACTCTCACAGACTAGCTCATCAAAAAATCGGGGAGCTGAGGTGGGAGCTAATGCCAAATGGTTTTCCCTCCTCTTCAAATCTGGAAGTTCCCGTACAACAGTAGACTGTGACAGGCGTGGAGAAACACAGCCAGCTGGAGAGGAGCAAAACTGGCAAGTGGGGTGGCATTTTCTCATGCAGAAAATATATTGGAACTTAATGTTTTTTGTCAGAGCCAGGAAAATGCCACCACAGGAGGAGGATGGCTAAAGAGCAACTAAAAAAGCATGTGAGGTGGTCAGAGTTGAAAATGCAGGCCCGTTGTGCTGCAAACAACCTCTTGTATGGGACCAAACACAAAGTTGTGCTTAAAAGCAACATCTGCTGGGATTCAAGTTTAAAGTCCCTTCAGGTGAGGTCTGCTGTAAAACAACTGGCAACCTCAACAGCTTTGTGTGAGATGAGCACCCAGAGTTTATTTTCTTCTCCAGCCTGTTTCACAGGGGTGTGGAGGGGATGGTTTTAGGCCTATTGTAAACTGCATCCCAGTGATCGGGCTACTTAGGGTTGGATGGAGAGCTGTTGCCTGGAGTCTGAGTTTTTTGGGATAAGGTAAGCACACTAAACCATTTAGCGCAAAGTGGAGAAGCAGCCCAAAAGAAGTCAAACATTTATCATTTTTGGATAACATGCTTGTGCCAAGCCTGGTGACCACAGTACATCCTTAAAGTTTCTGTGTGTTTGCTAAAGGACCAATACCCACCAGAGACTGAGAACATTTTGAGGTAAACTAAATAGTTTCCTGGGGGCCGCATGTCTGGAACTCTAGATGAGATAATGGACGTCAGTCTAAATCATTAAACACACCAGTTTTGTACTACCTCCTAGCATCCTAATGTAGCTTAAGGACTTAAGAAGCTTGTTTATGATGTAGTGAATATTAGTGTAATCAAATTTAAACATTCAGCTTTAGGTGACAATGCTACTGTGGGCTGTCTTTCATTTTCAGGTTTCTGTGACAATTTGAATACTTTGAGTTGCTTATTACTCGTCACTAAGGAAGACCCTTGTTTTTATACCCTTCCTAGGGTCTATACCTCTTACCAAAACCCAGTAATATGCTAGTGAATGTTTTTTCCTGTGAAAAAGATGAATGAGCATCCCTATATCACAATACCATCACAACCTTTAGATTGTTTTTATTTTGTGCTACTGAAGGATTCTCTATGCTAAATACAAATGTCTTGATGGTATTGTTTAGATAAAAGATAAAACTATTTAATTTCAGACCAGCTCAATAACGTGCAGTCCTGAATGCAAGCTGGTATTGCTGGGAAGCTGAGACACAGCCTCTTCCTTCTTTTTTTTTTTTTTTACCATGGGTATGCTAGCAGTGAGCAGCTTTGCATGACTAAATAGTCTGAAAGTTGTTTTGCTGCCTCTCTGTAGCAAGGGACATACTGAAAGAATGGCATGCACAACCTTTCTCCATTTGTGCATCCTTCCAGGGCCAGCAACAATCTGGCCCCCAAGATTATAGTGGCAGTCATGGAAACTAATGTAGCGCCTAATGTGTCATCTGTCTTGCAAATGGATATTGGGGAGAAGCAGCTCTGTGAGCATTAAAACTAATGATGCCTGATGGGTTTTTATCTCAAAGTCTCTGCTGTGATTTTATGATGCCTGTTGAAGGGTGAGCTCATACTTGCTCCTTTTCCTCAACAGGGCTACTGATTGTAGAAAAGTAGCATCTCCTGCCTCTATTCAGCCACTTGTAGGAACTTAATAACTTAATATCTTCTCCTCTGTCAGATTTGATCAAAATTGGACAGGAGATTCTAAAGATATTTAAAAGGAGACTAGCAATAGACACACATATGCCTGCATAGATAATCACATAAAAGTCATTCACTTATTAAACCAGAATAAAACCAGTCATCATTGTAGTAGACTGTGCATGTAAAATATATCTCATATGCTAGGAATTGCAGAAAGATTTTCCAATATGTTTAGTACCTTCATAACTCTACTTGATTTCAATATTTAGGATCCTATGCTCTCCAAGAATTTACCATCACAGATATTGCAATACCTAAAGCACTTAGAGCTTTAGAAGAAGTTTTTGCTTGCATTGTTGTATGTTTTCTGAGACTTAAAGCATGAGAAATGTGTTTAAGATCTCCTTATAATTATATTCAAACTATCACAATTTTATCACATAATATTTTAATTGTTTTAAAGAAAACTTTAACTACCACTACCAAATAACTACCTACCTTGGACAAGCTGCAACCATTTCTGCTAGTTAGATCAAACATGAAAAGTGTCCAGTGTTCCTGTCTGAAACCATTTGTGGTAAGCAGTATATGATGCAATGGCAATATATTCTTTCACATGTTTCAGAAGGGTTAAATGGTGGCTGGGATAGGCATCTGCAGGTGGGCCTATCTTTGGAGGTGGGAGGTTAATTCTGGCAATGCTCATGATTTCCCTCTGAACCTTCTCCTTTTCAGTTGGTTTTTTAAGGTATCAGACAGTAGAACCAAAAAGCTCGAAGCAGAATTTTAGCTTTTGGTTGAAATTATGCAAGTTTCCATTTCTCATACCTACCAAAAAAGCTTAAAGCTAGTACAAACGTAAAAGAGGAATTTGCCTCTGCTTTTGACCATTTACTTAGGAAAAAGAAGCAAACAAACAAAAAAATCCCTTGATTTTTCAGCTGCTTTCACTATTTGAGGAACCGTTACTCATCACTTTCTTAGTATTTTTGGCAGTACTTCATTCACCAAGAGCAGATGCTGGTGTTGTAAACATCTTCATAAAGTCTGGAGTAGATGTCATTTTTTGTGAGCAATTATGTTGTCCTGCACTTATGAGGAGATGCATCCTCCATTGCTCAGAATGTCAACCCACCTACCGCAGTCATCCTCTCCTGGAGGTCAGTAGCACAAACGCTCAGTAAACATTTTCTAATCCTATGGCATTGCCTTCCATGCTGTAGCTTTAAGGAAAAAACAGGTTTTCTGTGTTTTCACATGAGCTCCACAAATTACAACACCAGGCAGGTGTAATTTGATGCAGGGTACATAAATTTTTTTTCTTCTGACTCAAGTGGGGTTGGTGTATGTTACATAAATAATGACTGCTCTGAAGCCAGTGAGGCTGTGCTGGTTCTGTCATGGTTTAAAGAAAATTAGATGAAGCCAAACACTCCCAAAGCCAGTAGGCTCTAGGATAGCACCTGGAGGCTTGAACTGGAATCAGATCCCTGTAGAGCTAGACACTGTTCCAGCACACAATAAAATATAATCCCCCTGACACACACTGCTTGAAGTCTAAATACAAATGCCTTATTCAATTGTATATTTCTACTAAGAAAAACAGGAAAATCAATGGTGGGATAACAACGATATATATGGAAACAGATTTAAATTAAGATTAATTTTCTGACCCAATAAAATCTTCCCTACATAGAGGCTCTTAAAATATTAACATACTCTACAGAAGGCTTGCATATGCTGACACCAAATTGTGGGAAAATACATTGCTCTTATTATAAAATACAAAAAGTTGGCTCTTCATAACACTTTTAAAAAGAAGTAATAATGTGCAGTTTATGAGAAATAATGTAAATTATACCTGCAACCCATTAAGCTCCCTTTTGTTAAGGATCTCTGAAGTGCTGATATAGTTCTGGTATCAGCAAATCTGCCATTTTATTGCAGTTATTCATTGCCCACAGCAATTCAACAGAAAATTAATTAGCATCACCCCACTATAAATCTCAACAGTATTAACTAAAATGCCAGTTCTATAATCACTTTTCATTAAAGCCAAAAATACTAATTAAAATTGATTTTTGCCGGTGCTTTGGTAAACTGCTGCCAGTGTAAGGATCTCAGCAGTAATGCTGGATGAAGGGAGACCTTTACTTAACTGGATTTTATATATTGTCTTATACCCTTTATAAAGATAACAATGTGTGAAAGGATAACGGCTTTGAGAGCAGAAGCTGACAGGTTCCATGAAGAAGGGGAAAAATGTGAAATCACTAGGGAATATAACCTTATTAAAACTGTAATATCCTATATTTTTAATCTGAACTATGTCTGTCTTTCAGGCAAGTGCCTATTAATACACCTCAATCAATAAGCTATGCAGGATTCTTTTGATGAATAGTTCTAGCCATTTTAGTGATACTAAATAGAGATATGCCAAATACTTTTGCCTCAGTATAGTCACCTTCTAAGGGTTTTTCTGTATGCCTGAAAAGTAACATAGTACAAACTGATTCAGTTTATTTGGCTACCATTTGTCCCTGCATACTTCAGGAGGCGTGGAAAAACAAATTCTGTTTTAATGATGAACTTCTGCAATGTTCAGCGCCTTTCTCAGTGAGAGAACCATCCCAGTAACACCAAATGAGGCAAAAGTCTGTGGGAAAAAAAAATAAATCAACTAATCCTGTAGTTAAAATACAGATCATGCTGCTTAGACTCAGTGATGGGCAATCTCAGTGCTAAAGGTTACTTACTTTTTTAGAGCTGAGTTTGCAAGATTATAACTTGCCTACAGTGTAGAGTATGTGCCTGTGTGTGAGAGTGATGGCTGTTATTAATGGCAAATTGAAAACAAATTCCACTGTTGAGCATCACTTTAACATCCAGGCGTTAAGCAGTGCTGGAACCTTTTCATGCACAGATTTATGCCTCTTACATAGTAGAGTAACAGGCAGTAGCAGTAGACTTGTAGCACAGATCTTGTGAGTAGATAGATGCTTCAAAAGTGGTTTTTACTGATACACCCTGGTATCATAAAGTTGCTGAGATGTTGGAATTATGTATTTCTGCCCATTGTCAGCTGCGATATGTTCTAAAACACAGTTGGGTTACAAGAACTAGAAAGTCAAGGATATATGCATAGCCATGATTTTGTCATATGAAAGAGGAACACATATTTAGTTTTCCAGTAAACCTGTTTCTGCACTGAACAGACCTGCTTTTCCATGCTCCTGCCTCCCTGGGATTGATCACTTCTTTGGTTTTCCTTCCAGTTCACCACTCTCCTAATTCTGTTCCTCACCTGTGTTTCAATGCTATTTGCTTTCCCTTTCCAGTCCCTAATACTCATTTTGCTCACTGTAGCCTCAGCCTCCCTGCCCAGCCGATGGTCCAAACCCTAATCTCAGGCGGGTTCAGCTCAGCTAGTTCAGCCTACGCTCCTTTCCCAACTATGTCTCAGCACACTGTTGCATATCTGACTCAGTTTTTTTTTAGCTCCTCATGCAGTGTCCCTCCTGGATCCTCCTACTACATCAAAGCTCCCAGCAGAACCGGTCCAATTCCCCTTTCACCCTCATACCCTACCCAAGAACTCACTCTCTGGCCAGTGTTTCATCCTTGGTCATGTCTCCTTCTTCCCCAGGCGAAATCATTCTTGATGGGAGCTTCTTTTGCAGGAATTGTTTTTCACGTTCCCGCTCAGGTACATCCCTCTGCAGGCAGGCCGTCCTGATCCTTCACAAGTTTTCATCACAGGCACTCCTGTTGTAACATTCGCCATCTCCCCTGAGATGCCATGCAGAAGAAACTGTACTTCAGGCTACAGTTGTTCACATATCCATCCCCTGCTGTTACAGAAGTAAAATTTTGCTCTCTTTAAGTGCTTTGTTTGGAGCTGGTTACCATAGACACACTACAAATGCTTTTGTTTTTCTTGGCTCAAAAAAGCTGAAAGGATATTGCTGGAAAATAACTTGTTTTCATGAGAAGTAAAAAAATGTAAAAGGTATTGTCACTATTTCAGATGTCAAAACAAGGGTATGTAAAAATTAGTACTATAATGAAAGATTAAACATAGTGGATGTTATAGCAACTCTATGTGGTTCTTCTCTGCATAACTTGCCTTTACTAGTGTGTATAATATCCTGGATCTGTTGTTTCTGCTGTAGTTTTAGTAACTCAAGTGTACTAAATGTATAATCATAGCCTACGATCAACTGTAAGAAGTGTCAATGCCAAGGACTTAATTATAAAATACATCAAACATAAAACTATTTTAATTTTTTTTCTAAAGTGGATTATGATAAATTAAATGCTTAGAATAATAATAAGAAAAATCTGCAGTACATTAAAAAAGCAGGAGAGATTGCTTCTATTCCTATCCAGTGCATTTCCTAGATTTCCAATACTTGTAATGGAAAAAAAAAAGACATATTTTCTTATAACGGTGCCATAAATTGGGGATATAATCTCATCATGCATCGGCTCCATTTGCCATCAATTAGCTTGATGAAAACAGGCTAAAGCTGTGCAGTGATCAGCAACAGAGATTAAATACACTTCAGTCCTGATTACACATCTTGCCTTATCCATCCAACTGGCTATGGGGCACCGCTACCTTTTGATATAGCTCTGATAAAATGTTAATGCTTGTCATTTCAATTTTTAAAAAACTGTTATACTGCATTTTTTCCTATGAAATATTTTCCTTCAGTACATGTAGAGAGAACTAAAAAAATGTACTAGGACTGATCAAGAATCCTTTTGAACAGGGAATCCTTTCTCAAGTGCATTATATGAAACTATGAATAGTAAAGCAATTGTTCTATCATTTCAGTTCTCTTTCTGATGTGGAGTTATAAAGCTAGGCAGGGAATTCAGTCACTCCTTACTAATGTTTCTGGAACTTGAAATTTCTAAATACTTTGTATGTTATAAGTAACGCTTTACGTTATACAATAAAGGAAACAAACTATATATGGAAATTATCTTTTGCTTAGAAATGACTGCAAAAAGTAAGAGTATGGGAAAAAAATTAAAAAGTCTTTACAGAAAAATAGAAATTAAAAACTGTAATTACTTAAGAACATGGCCATCATACCAAAGCACAGTTTTCCATATATGATATTCTCCTTATGTTCAGAATATTTTATTGAAGTAACTAATATATTTTCACACCAGCCTGAACTCATCTTTCATTGTCATTAAAACATCTCCAGAAAATTGCTAGGGCAACTTCTCAGATTGCATTAATGTAGTACAGCTAAGAAAAAAAAAGAAAAAAAGGGGGGGGGGGGGGGGAAATCAATATTGTAAGAAACATCAATTCCTGTTTTCAGCCAAATGGAAATTTTTCCTGAATGGAAATTTTGTAGTGATTTTAAGAATTACTTGAAGACTATTTCCCATAGTTCAAGTTGTCAATCAGCGGGGTATAGCAAAGATCTTATACTAACCTGGATTTCACCAACAGTGAAGGCAAATCCAAGACAAATATCCTTGGACAGCAAACCCTGGCAATGAGGTCTAATAAAAAAAAAATGTATATTTGCAACCAATTTCAGGCTCTTTTCCTTTTATTATATCAGGCTCCAACTATGATTCAGCAGTTATCAAATACGGCATTTTGACTTCATGAATCACGTACCTTTTCTAAATGAGATCTATTTAAATAGTTTCTTACATCACAAAAAAAAAAACCAAACCAAACAAACAGTTTATATTTATCTTCACTTTTTTTAACCTAAAAGTCAAAGCTTTGAGGCTACAGTTATACAAATAAATATTAAACCCACTCCAATTTAAATGTATAAATCTTCAGCTTCTAAATTCCAAAATACCATACTGCTGTTTCAAGTTGTAGTTGTCCCTATTCAAGCATTTTTAATTGTCCCTGCACTTTAACACATCCTTAATACAGTAATGATCATTTTTATTCTATATAGGTTCATGGATTGCAATTGTCGCTTAGAGCTGGGGAATGCTCTCCTGAATGAGTTCAATCATTTCACGGAACCTCTTAGTATGAAAACAATACCAATCCACTGCCAGGACCTTAAGTATCTGCTATTAATTCCTTGTCAGATTTGAAAGCATCCATTATTTTGCACAAAAAAAATGCTTTCCTAAAAAGAAAAGGGCCAAATTCACCTCAGATGTCAGTTCATAGGCTTCATCATTGGTTCATTTAACCAGTGAGCCAAATAAATTAATAGCTTTTCTAGGTCAGCCAACATTTTGTACTTCATTTCAAATACTCTGCAGTTATTTTAACTCTTGGTTGAAAAAAAAAAATCTCTCATCTTTCTAGCACTTATTTTAAAAGGAAGGAATCAGGTACTGTGATAGAAGTGAATGTCTATCTAGAAGCTGGCTTAAATATCCACTGGGAAGTTAAAAATTGGTGAACTATCAAAACCACAACATTCTTCTTTATGCCTGTATGCATTTTCATTAGGGCATTTAATGACAGAATTGTTTCTTGTCAAACCTTTGTCAGTCTCTCTTATTCTTCAGAGGAAGAAAACTGCATAAAGAATTCCTCAAGGAATTGCCCATTGCTGAAAACGATGACGGTGCTTATGGTCCTGAAGAAGTTCAGTCCACAGGCCTGAGATGGCTCTCAGGAAGAATTTTGCATCCTGCAAAGGTGGATTCTTACTCTTTTTGTAGGATATGCTCTTGAGACAGGAACCTGTCAGGTCACAGACTGATCCTTGAATAGTGGCTGGGTTTGCATGTTGTATTTGCAGGAAGCAGCACAAGGTGTTGAAAAGAAACACTAAAACATTTCAGATGGGTCACAGTTTCATGCAGTATTGAAGATTTATTGTGTCTATATCTTTCATAGCTCTAGACCACAAAAAAAAAAAATTATGAGTCTAGATAAATTCTTTCAGAATGGGACTGAAATTCTGAAACCATTAAAGGCTACAGAAAGCATTTCTCATAGATAGTGCTACGGAGACCTTATTACCAACTGTGAAAACTGAGTGAATACATCAAGGGGAAATTTCAACATTGTTTAAAACCCTTCTGAGTCCTTCTCTTGACCCAGCCAGCAGCACCTCAATCATGCATAGACTTCAGTTCCCCCATGGTCAGCTCTCATCCGAACACTGAAAAAAAATCTCTTTCTTAGACTCAGCTAGTAAAAGGTCAGTAGTGTGGACTTAGTTTCCCTTCGCTACTTCTTAAATGTTACATTTTCAATAGGTTTTCAGCCATTGTGTGCTGTAGTCAGGGGCCCTGCCACTCTTTTCAGGTGAAATGATATTATCTAATGGCCATCAGAAAGAAATGTTTCAAGAAATCAAGACTAATGAGAGAAAATGTCTGCCCTCTGTCCACTGACAGCTGAGGTCATCTATCACTGCCAGTAAAGCATTTTTGGTTTTGTGTCCTGGCCCAAATCCAGATTGTGCCAGGTCTAGGAGATTAGTTTTGATTAGATGATGTTATAGTTGGCCTTCAGTTAGCTCCCTTTCTAGATCATCCTTAGCAATCAAAAATCAGAAATCAGGTCACAAAAACATAAACCTTTTTTAAAAGGTTCACTGTGGAATGTCTTTATTTATCTACTGATACTTATATTTTTGAGGTTCACTTCAGTCAAACAGTCCTCAATAATCATTAAGGTTAGAAGCTTATATTAAAAAAAAAAAAGAAAATGGAAAACATCTAGTCACATGACTTCAGAATCTCTTCCGTAAGAAGGAAATTAGCTGTAATTAGACCTAGGAAAAATCTTTCAACACTGGTCTCACAGTACATATCTCCAGCCTCTGAAATCCTGCTTTCGGAATTGCTTGCAAAAAGAAGCCTTGATATACTTGAGGAAAGTTTATTGTAGCTTTCCTGAAAAAAGTAACAAAAATGAATTTATTGCTATCAGATATCCAAATCAAATAAACTGGAAGAATCTACAAAATAATGGGTGTCTTGTTCCTCTCATGGAAGTACATCCTTTTATAAATGTACTCTGACATTAATCAACTTTGTCATTTCTACTTTTTACATAATCTTTATGACTCAAATCTTAAGATTAGAGTGGAAATAAAATACAAAAAACTTTAAAGGGTACCCATAGGTCGTGAATGCTGAATAAACAGGTAAGTTTTCTAGAACTAAAGCTCTCCAGTGAAATACAAGCATGTTTCATTTAACTATGAAAATATTTGGCACTTTACTTCTTTATTCACATAAACAGTGGCTGTGTCTCTCTGGGTGCTTTTTTCCTTAACATTTCCCTCTCTTGTTGTCTAAAAGGGTGGGTCAGTAAAGGTAAAAAAAGAAACCATACATCAATAGCCTGTGAGCAATAATATACATCAATAAGTACTGTTTCACCCCACCTGATGTACAATTAGACAAACAAGAGTTAAAATAGCAATGATTTTCAAGAGATGGCTAACACTAGCATTTTTGCCACTTTTAGAAAAGCTGAGGTGTTTAAGAGAAAATCCACTGGAGCCAGAACCAGTGTACCTGGCCAAGGCCAGACGTGCATCCAGGGAGTGAAGAAGTATGGGAAGCTGTAGGCTGCAGTTCTCCCAGGTAACAGGATATTCTGCCGCCACCTACTGTGATTAGTAGAAAACGCTCAGTGTAGCAGTGAGGTGAAATGGAAACAGCTAGGGCTGAGAACCTGCATCCTGAGTGCAGTCAGTCAGACTATGGATGTTGCACAGTGTCACTTTCATTTCAAATAAGAGCACAGAAAACCTCTTCAAGCAGCTGTCAATTGGCAGGAACCTGCATGAAGAAGCTGTAAATAGCTCATAATGGTGAGAAATCTCTATGCAAGGTGGGAAAACATTGTTGTAAAGGACATTTCTCCCCGTGATCTTTGGTTTAAAAACATACACAAGAATGAGAGGATTTTACACTTTAAAAGCAAGTATTCAGACAGCATATTTTTACGTTTTGAATTATTTTATGGTTTGACTTGTAAGTAGTTGTGTTAGCAAGCTACACCAGGGGTGCAGCAAACTCATGTAGAGGGGGATGAAGCTGAGTACCACTCAGCAGGCAGCCGGCTGGATGCTTCTCTCTTCTCCACTCCAGCCACAGCAGTCAGGGATGCAATGCAGTCAGGCCATTGAAGACCACACAAAGGACAAGGCTTGAGGAGGGTGGTGCAAAAGGCACACAAATCACCCTCTCCAGGTGTTAGCAAATGGTCTGAGCGTGGCTTGGTTTGTCAACGTGCAGGTGAATATACAAGCTGATTTGCTTGGGTTTGCCTCACACTCATGTCCTGTTGTCCTTTCAGAAACGTCGAAGTAATTTGTTCTTTCCAAAGTAGCAGCTCCAGATACACTTGAGCGCCAAACATACGATTAAACTACTAAGTTCATAAAACACTGCAATTTCAAAGAAAGAGGCTTGCTCTGGTGTGGACTACAGGATGACGCAGCGCAGATTATGTTTGCTGGCAACACAAGGGGGGGGCTATAAACTGGTGTTGGCTGCTCAGGAGAAGATTCACTCACCAAAAGAATGGGTCCCTTTGTCCCAACCAGTGTAGAGGTGAAGGAAGCTGTCCACATAAGAATTGATGCCATGAAATCCAGAGGCTGGAGGAAAAGAATGACTACACCACACAGTGAAGAAAAAGCAGAAGATACGTGTCAGCAGCCATTCAAGCTGGTATGATAGCGCTGTTATAGTTACTAATACCACACCATTTTTTAAGTTTTGTAAAAAAAATTCAAAACTAAATGAAAATACTCAGTGAAAATATGCTAGTCAAACAGCTAGGGGGTTGTTCCCCTCAAAAGACATGTTTTCCAAAGCATAATTAATAAATCTTGATAAATCACCTTTTCCAAAATGAAAATATTATTTCAAAAAATGTCGGCTGGCTGTTTCACCCAAGTGTCACAAGTCAACAACTAATATCTTTCACAGAAATTTAATCACAATCCTCTCTGTACTGGTAAAGAAACAGAGGGTTTGATTCTGTTCCAGTGACAAAACCATCAACTTCTGTATCATGCTGCTGGACTATCCGTTTGACAGATCTAACCACTCCCAAATCATGCTTGATGCCACAGACCACAGGAGAATGCAGCAGGTCTTTCCATCTTCATAGGCACAGCAAACCTTCGTTTGTTGCATAAATAGTATTTGTTCAAAATAATCTGAGCTTCCATGCAGTCTGGGCTCAGGGAATTCTCAGGAAAGGTAGAGGGATTTTTTTATTATTACTTATTTAAAGGAAATGTACCAAAACTTGCCACATGTTAAAATAATTGTAAAGGTTTAGGACAGAGAACAGGTATGTGGAAGTCAGTGAAGACTACGTATGTGTACTGGTTGTTCATTTTCACCTTGTGTCTATGATGCCCCTCTTTCCAGCCATTGCGGTCAATCAGCAAACCATCCTCAAGAAAGTCTCAGGACCTGAGCAGAAAACAGTGGGTCAAGCACAAGGTTTCAGCCTTAATTCCATGTTTCCTGACTTTGGTGAACTGTAGCAAATCATACTTACCCTTAACCTAATTTCAGCACATTTTGTGCACAGGAATATACCTTTACATTCTGCTTGACAGTTGAGCATGGAATAGTAGAGTAAAAGAGCTTTAAAGGATTTTGAATGGTGAATAAATGAGGCTGGACTACACAGACAGAGATTTTTCTTCTCATTTCAATGATCAGAAAGATTTTGTAACATTAACCCCACCCTGGGTTATGAACATTGCATAGATTAATCATTTTGATTCTGAGGCTGTGCTTATTTCTGGTTCATCAGGGTTTGACCCTGGAAACCCTGAAACGGGAGGTGCTTAACAGCTTCCTGCAGAGCCCAGTGTCCTTGCAAAAGACAAAGCTTGGTGAACTTCACATTTTCTTATTACCTCTGGGTTTCATAAGCAAAGAGGTAGTCTGTGTAATTTAATATCATTACTGTGCTTTTCTTAAGTCTGTTTGGCAGAGATTCTTCTCACTAACTTTAGACATCTAAAGGTGCACTGAAAATGAGAGAACACGAGTTGTCTAGGTTCCCTTGAGAGCTTGTGGAAAGTCAGGAACCTCTCAGCAGCACTTCATCACATCTGTATCACATACTTACCTTGGCAAGGGATGAATCACCTGCTGGAGGTGCATGTACCTCTTGGCAATGGTTCATTTTAGCCCTGAATAGGATGAAAAACTATCTTCAACCAGATGTTTAACTTTTGGACAAGCTAAAGTAAGTTTGATGAATCCCATCTGAAAGCCCTAAGTAGTCTTTGCTGTTTATTTGCTGTATTTCAAGTCAGAGGAAAAAGAGAGTTTATTCAGTAAAACCTAGTTTGGCCATTGTCCCTGGTGACTTCATCTGATGTGCACGTTATATATTTACCCACTTATATGAATAGTACTGATACGAGGAAGATGATTCAGTGGCCCAGAGTACATATATATCGTACCTTTATACTGAAAGCGATCTGAGACAGGGCCTCTTAGCTACCTCTGATGGTAGTCCCATTCAGCTGAATGATGTATACCATATGATCCTATAAATGTAGCTGAAATATGTTATGACAGTCAAATTAGCTTAGAACTGGTTTGTTTTCTTTTGCCATATTTCATGGCTTTGATGTCAGTTCCACTGCCTTCTAACATCAGGCCAAATAATTTTCTCATACGTAAATGGTAGATCTATTAGATGTATGTAGTAATAGCAGGCATCAACAAAAAGGTACATATAATTGCATTATACCCAAAAGACAAGGAACAAAATTTACAGACAAAACTTTAAGTAAGCTGTGTAGCAGTAATTCCCCTTTTTTCTCGGTCTTAAATTAATATGGATAGAGGTGAAGTAAAACACAGAGCAAATGAGCACTTGAGGGACATACAGAAACAAGGGCCTCTTATTAAAAGGATCTGTTGATAAAGGAACCTGAGAGTTGAACATGAGACTCAAGACTTCACATTTAATTTATAAAAAATGTGAACACAGACTTTTTTTCACTTATACATGATACAAAAGAAATGCAAAAAACATAACCACTATAGAGGGTTCATGGGAAAATTCTTACTGAACCAAGTAGAAAATTGCCATTGTTTGAATGGTATAAGAATATGTTACCAGTGTGTTTCCAGTGTGCCTGAATTCCATCTCATACTACTTTTGGTTTTAGTGGCCTTATGCTCTATTCAGGTTCAGTAACTAAATCCTTACAAAGCCAGAAACTTTCAGAGACCCAGCCTAGCTGGTCTTGTTTGAAAACTTCAGCTCTTAGTATCTTAGAGCAAGAAAACTAACAGAAATAAAACACCTTCATTATAACTAAGAAACACTGTTAGGAAATAAAGTTGAATCCTAGTGAGGTAGGAGTTGTGATGGCTGCTTGGAGAGATTTTTTTCATGAAATGATGAAGAACAAGACCTTCTTGTCTATAATCAGTACGAATGTCCTACTAAATCAATTTTTTCTTTTCCATTAAAATGAACAGATTAGCAGAAGTACAAGTAAGGGCAGAGTCAGAGCCACTGACTACAACGATAAGTCAAAGCAAACAGGATTTGTCCTTTTCAGCATCACTGTCAGAGCATAAACATGAAGTGTTGCTCACGATCAGATGTTTCTTCCAACTACTCATTGCTTGCAGAGGCATGGACACCAGGCAGTGCCTTCCAGATCCAGCTTCTGCAAGTTACAAACACTTCTGTATGTCATGAGCTGTGCTAAAGCACATATCAATGAAAGAACGCGCTCAGAAAAATGAGGCTGCCCTACCCCATCCTCCTTTTGGGGGCCTTTGGCATACTCTTTACCCAGGGTAAACCTGAGAAGTGGCTGAGTGCTCAGCCTGTAACATCCCTCAGTCTGTCAGTCAGGCAGCCTCGCACACCTCCCCAGGGAGTCACAGGTGTCTGTCAGGGGCAGACAGGTTCTTTTCCAGATCAGATCCATCTTACTGTTTAGGATACTTGCATCTGAATTACCAAGTTTCCCTCTTTAATGGCCCTTCAGGATTTCAGCTGATGTGAGATGATATGACAACAGATAAGGTAAAAGGCTGTGTATCCAAAATGAAGTTGGCAGTTTGGTCATGTTATATACAGAGTTCACATACATACTTCCACATGGAGTTCATAAACTCTGTAGGTGTGGATCGCCTCAAATCATCACAGAGGCAGACTTGCTAAAAATAATGAATGGTGCTTAGATAGCAAGATACTATGTTTTCTTACAGGTAAGAGCTTCTCTTACTATGAATGTCAGAGGAGGAAGGTGTTTTCATTTTGATTTTGTCTGGCAGGCAGTAAGTTTCCTCAGAGTCAAGAAGTTCTGCACATATCTGGGCCTGGTACTGACAGCAAATGAATTCACCCTCAGCGCAGAGCCCAGTGAAAAGCTACTTAACCCTTCAGCATACAAACTCTTAAATGCTTTGCAGACAAGCTTTTAAGTGCTTTGCAGATAAAATCAAAAGGTGAGGATAAAAACAAAGTAAAAAGAATTAAGAATGGCATGTATTTAAAAGTCTTAGCTCCTCTTGTCTCTATAACCACAACGAGTTTCCAGGTTAATTACTTTCAAGGGAGTGAAAATTAGATTGTGACGACAATTTGATACATTCGCCACTCACGTGGACCATTTCTTCCACGCTTTATGAACACCCTTTTTAGGCTTCTTTCTCCTTCCTCTCTGCAATGAGAATTGCTGCCGACATTTCTGTTTGCTCTTAAAAGTATTCAGAAAAATTGGTTCTTGCAATTTGCACACTTTTTGTTGTCACTTCTTTTCCCATAAAATTGAAGCGAGATGGCTGAGACAGAGCAGGGTAGTTTCATGTAATCATCAGCCCAAAAATCACTCAGATCATTCTCTCCAGTCTTTTTTTACCCAGAATTACTTTGTTTCAAACATACCTCTTTCACAATGCTTTCTCAGATTGCTCCCTCACCCCATCTCCCAAGAAGCAGCATCCGAGTTTTCAGGTCTCTAATATATTGTCACAGATCAGACAGAATATAAAAGTGACTGTTCCTGTCATGCACATATGCATGTGCCCAATAGCCAAATGGCAAGAAAAGTAAGTCAGGATGGGGGCTGAAGGACCTGTTCCGGATCAGATGATGTGAGGATTTAGAGATTCAGGATTAGAAGAGCCATTGGCATTATCAAATCCCCCCTCAATCACAATACAGCAGATACTCAGGCCACAAGAGCACCTACTGCATGCATACCTCAAATCATATTTTGCAGCATCCTTAAGGATGTAAACTAAAACATAATAGAACAAAACAGCAAAATTTATGAACAATTGAATACACAGGAGGAGATCTGAAGACACCCGAGATACCACTTATATTTCTGCGATAGCACAGCATTTCTTAAAGTCATCTGGTGTCCTTCACCTAACAAATGAGACACATCAGAGAGACTTATTTTGAGCTAATCAGGCCTTTCGGCTATGTCTGTACTAGTAAATAAAGGCACAGGCTCAGGTTGAAGCTCTGGCCTGCGATTATCCAGACGGCTTACTGTTTGTGTGCTCCCCAGCGCAGCTTTTGCCTGCACCAGCTGACACGCTCCCAGACAGCGGGGGGGATGTTTAAGGAAATATGCATGCCAAGGGCTATTTCCAATATAAAGTATAGAGAGGGTCTACCTGATCTGGGCCCCTCCATCCACTACAGTCCTCCAACATTATCCCGTTAAGCTTTGCACCTTTTACTTGTCCTTATGTTTTATCCCAGGGCAGACAATAAATTTTATTAGCACCATGTGACAGCACAGCCCTCACATTATTCCAGATACTTCAGATTGAAAAAAAGCATTATTCTTTTGTCTTAGGACTGTAGATGACCACATGGAGCTAAAGTGTGGATGCAGCCAGGCCATGCCGCTGGCCTAAGAGCCAGAGAATGGTCTGTGGCCTGTTTTGTTTAACAATATGTACAGGTTAATGCAGTTTGCTGTGCATTTCAGTCAATTACAAGTAGTGCTGGCTTCTTGCTCAGCTAGTTCGTGAGCATACCTTCTTCACAACCGAGATTTTTTTTCTGTGTTGTTTGAGTCCCAGGCCCTGACCTCATAGCTGAGGAAAGCATGAAGTGGCTGCATAGCAAAAATTGAGTTGTCACAAAGCATATTGCTACAACACCTACCTTTGATCACCTTCTTAGCAAGTCCAAAGCACATTCCTGTGAGCAAGACTTAAATATTAGGGATGTGTGATCAGTATGTTGCATAAGTATTAGTATCAGTGGTTTCTAAGGTAGTATTTTGGATGTAGTCAAGAGGTTTGCTTTAGCATAACTCTTCCATAGCTTCTCAAGCCCATTGATTAAGAAGTTATACAGTGACTTCAGCATAACATCTCAGAGTTGAATCCCCTTAGTTACCTCTTAAATTTCTGTAAATACCAAGCTGACATTCACATCTTTTATATTTATACTATTATTTACTCTCTCATTCTTAACCTAACTGAAGAGTGTGAGATCCAAAAAAAGATTGCAGTGCTCACTGAAGTATTTACACTAGCAACGTAGGAGCCTTCTTACAGAAGAGAATCTAGCAGCCACCGACATTTTCAATGCCATGTGTCTGAAAATGAAGATTATGCCTCCCTGCCACCTCTGAAACTGGGTCCTAGTAAAGTTCTCCCTGCAGCTCAGCAGCGGCCAGTGTTCCAGCCCACCACACCATTTGTATTACATGGAAATATCTTTAAGATATCTTTTTAGAGACCCTTTCTTTCACTGATGAGGTAAAGCTATAAGGTCAACTAAATGGCTTTAGTCAGCACATGCTTCGGCTGAAAACCAGAAGACATCATGCTACCTGCTACTGTGCTTACATGAAACTATTAATGGGAAACCTGGAAACCAAGAACATTGCTGCTCATTTTGTGCCATATAAATGGTACACTTTTAATAGGTTCCTAAGCATTATCTCACATCTTAATTTTTATTGTAGGGAATTGGTAAGCTATGACTATAATTTCAAATCCAGGCTCAATAAAATATTGTATTGTAATAGTCAGCATAACCAAGTGGCAGGAAGGAAGTAAAGAATAAAAGTAGTATCAGTGAGTTTCTTAAATTAAATCTTATGCTTTCCAGATGGGAGCAGGACACTAATTCCCACCTGGTTATAATTTTTACCTATTCAATATAATTGAAAAGAGTATGAAAATAATGTGTACCTCTCCAGGCAGGCACATGTGCTGAAGTGAAAGTCTTAGATAATACTTACTTCTCAGACAGAAAACATCTCCTTTTCTGATAGACACTCTGATGGGAAATATTTTTAGGCTAAAGAACTCTAAATATATCTCTCATTGTTGAATTAAGAATTAAAGTGGGCTGAAAAATTGCCTTTTAATTGTAATCGTAAATAAAAGACCAGCATTGTTCTTGTAGAATATTTGGAGCATTGTGGACTGTACTTCTCAAGAGTCAGATAATTTATAACTTGCAAACTCTCTCATGGAAACCTGCTGCAGTCAATTTGCCTGCAATTTAAAATTGATAGTGTATAGCTAGTAAAGATTGACAAAGGTTTGGATTAATTGTCTAAATCCTGCCTTTTCTACTCTTTAGTTTAAAAAAACTCAGGTCTCAACAAGAGGTCAAAATTTTAAAAAAAGGTATGATATATCTCCAAATTTCTGATCCTCCCGTCAAATGATTAAAAATGTGTGTTCCAAAGGAAGAAAATGAGCAATAGCAGTGCAGGATGTTATGAGGACAGTTCTGTGCAATAGACATTTGTAGTTTTTGTGGAAGTTCAGAGACACCTGTCTTCTAAGCAGGCATCAAGACAAATCCCAAGCTTATACTTTCATTTTTGTGTGCCGTGCTGGTGACACACAGCAGTTTTCATCTTTTGTAACTGGTCAGCTGAGATTTTCCCCAATATGTCAGTCACAATCTACACTTGAACCCAATTCTCACTGAGCCCTTTGGAAGTAAGGAGGCCATCTAAACCTGTGGCGTTTATGTGAACTCCAAAGTGCACTGGAGTCTGAGCCAGGCCACCAGACGTCAAGTGGATAGGGGCCTAGGGAAGTGGAATGACGTTGAAAATTGAATCGAGCTTGTGTCAGTGTTGTACACAAGAGGATACCGTATAAAAGAGGCTGACAACTACCCAGGCATATTCAAAAGAAAGGACCTCTCTGCTGTATTTTGAGGGGATGGAAAAAGAGACCTGCCTGCCTAAGTTCAGGACTGCGGACTGCAACTGCAGCATGCCTGCCTGTTCATCCCGAGTTGGATGGCTAGGTTGAGGACAAGAGAAAGGCTCACTTATTTGGGCATCCCCATCCAAGGCAGGTTACTCTTCCCAGTCAAATATTGTCTCACAGCTGTGGATTTTTTTTTTGGAGGACATCAGAACAAGTTAGCTGTCATAACAGCGAGCATCACAACTCCAAAGTCTTTTTGTGGTACTTACTCTCTTTGATTATATTAACAGTGAGTGAGTAAAATTGATAACCAAATATTGTAAAAAAAGCATAGAAGGGAGTTTGGGGAAATTAATAAATGAAACAGATGGCTGTAATATATGTCAAAGTGAGTGACTTAAAGTAAATAACAAAGTCAATGAAATCACCAAAATTTTCCATTAAAGTTATAATTAAAATAAAGGAATGCTTCATGACACTTATTCTTAAATGTAATTAACATTAGTTGGCAAGGGTTGGCTGAATGATTACTATTTATCAATGTACCTCTACTATAAAAATGCAAGTGACAGAAAAATGAAACTTTGTGGGCCTGGAAGTCTGTCTTTGAGAATTAGTGTAGCTCCACTGGTGTGAACAGACTCCACATTATGCTAGGATCTCTGTGGCTGGGGAGCAGCCTTGCTGAAAGGGAGCTGGGGGTCCTGGTGCACGAGAAGCTGAAGACGAGTTGGCAGTGCGTCGCTGCAGCAGCAAAGGCAAATCGGACCCTGGGCTGCATCCGCAGGGGCATTACTAGCAGAGACAGAGATGTGATCATCCCTCTCTACTCAGCACTTGTCAGGTCACACCTGGGGTACTGTGTTCAGGTCTGGTCCCCACAGTTCAAAAAAGACATGGACAGGCTGGAGAGGGTCCAAAGGAGAGCCATGAAAATGATCAACAGGCTGCCCCATGAGGAAAGACTGAAGGCACTAGGTCTTTTCACCCCAGAGAAGAGAAGGCTCTGGGGGAGCTCCTCACAGAATTCCAGTGCTTAAAAGAGCAGAACAACCTCCCCAGGGATGTGGTAGAGCTCCCATCACCGGAGGTTTTCAAGATGCGAGTGCTCAGGGTGCTAGATAATTTCACCTAGGCTCCCTTTCCCATGAAATCTGGACCAGAGGATCTTTCAAGGTGCCTTCCAACCTGCGCTGTTCTATCATTCTGTGATTCTGTTATTTGAAGGTCTAACTCAGATTCTCAAAATGTTTTCTGATAAATCATGTATCTGAATTACACTGTGAAAAACATGCTGCAAAGCAATCATAAAAACAATCCTGCTGCAATAAAAGTATAGTACTCAACAATATTTGCCAAAAAAAAAAGTAAATTTCAGGTGAAAATGTGAATTGCATATAGGTACACTGGTCCTGGACAAACAATAACATGCAGCAGGTTACTCATCATGTCTCACAGTGGCAATTTTTTTCTGGGGTGTATGTTTTTGGAGAATCATTTAAATAGCTGAGAACTGAATCTTTTGAAATGTCTGTGCACTGTTCTGAAGGACAAGTGTTTTCTATAATCTAGCATGAGCAATATGAACATATTTAAGTGTATTACATAGTGTTCACTTGATGAATATTGCATGTGAAAAGGATTTTAATTTTTAAAATATCCTACTGTTCTTTTCACAGTTCTGAGTAGGCTGAGGTCTCTTTATTTATCTTCATCTCACAGAAAAAGATTATCCTTTCCCTATTTTCTACTAACTAAAAGTAGAAAGAATGCAAAGAAAACTGTGCTTTGGGGTAGAAGTGACCCTTTTTTGTCCAAATCTTCCTTCCTTCCTTAAAGAATTTTGCTGATGCCAAGTCTGATGTGATGGTGTTTGTAGCACAAAGCTATTTTTAAAGCTAGAGGGAATCTGGAGAAGCGATTTCATGCTATTGCTAAGAAAAGATTTGTCTTTTCTCATTCGTATGACAAATGCCTAGCAGATGTGAGAGGATTTTTTCCTTAGATTATAAACGATGATGTTCCCTCATAACCCATAAAATAGTAAGACAGCTGAATGAAACCCAAAATACATCTGTATAGTACATCTCCCCCTTTCTAGTGCCTGCATGTCAGGCAGGCGACTCACAGTCAATTAGCACCTCAGCACAGCACCCAGCCCCTGGCAGGCGGATGCGTAGGGAGGTGTTTCATGTTTCATTTGCAGTTCCTTTTGTCTTGCTGCTGAGTTACGTCTCAGAAGTTGACAAGCACAGGCCTAGCTGACTATTTTTTGGCCTCTCCTTCCTCTGAATCCCTTACACCATTAATCGACAGACGGTGATTTGCAAGGCCCCACCCACCATGTGTTTTAGGAGTGCTATCCATTTGTATAAAACATGAACAGGTTTATATAGCTGTATATGCAGTTTCTTAAACTTGCATTAACTCAGATCTGAATTGGCTTTTAAGATATTACTTTTCTGATCATAAGGGAATGAGAATTTGGCAGGAAGTACAGAAAATTAGGTTTTGGTATTAAAAACCAAAACAAAACAGAGAAAGGGTGAAAAAACCTGAAGACTATATGGCAGTTCAATATTTATTTTCCACGGTTGTCTCTCTCAAATACTATTTCACGTAATACTCCTAAACATGGGTCATTGTAATGTTATCTTTGCCCCAGCACCATCTATGAAACATCTCTTCCTTTTATGTTTCCTCCCATTTTCACTCTTGTTCATGTTGTGTACTCAACAAAGCACCAAAAATACCAACTTAAAAAGATCAGTTTTAAGGGTGAACTATTAATATGCATAAGCATAAATAAATTTGTTTTGGAGAGCTGAGAATCAGGGGGCCTGTCCACTTAATAATCAAGTAATACACACGATGCCTGTGTAGAAACATAGCACAGCATAAGTTCCAGGTACAACAACAAAACTTTAGCCATACCTACTTTAATTAGGACCATAGATCCAAAGGTGTCTGTTTCAATGTGCTATCAGTTCTCTAACCAAGCCTTCTGTAGACTCCTCAGTCATGATAAGCTGCCCTGTGTGGGTGTGCAGTCAATAAAGCAGCAGCCAGGAGGAAGGTTATGTTCAGGCTGTAGCTCACCAATACAATATCTCCCACTTAAAAATTCTTTATTCTGGATGAAAAACACCTCAACAACATGATATGAAACTCTGATCTACTATAAACTCACTCTCACAATTCAAGTTTATTCAAAATATTTGTGTAAGTTTAGTATAACTTGAGGCTTCATACGAGGTGAGCGATTGCATGCCTGCCTCCCTGTTACACTATAAGTTTAGAGCAAACCAGGTATCATTTGTACTCCCATATCTGTTGTAGACAACCTGTTACCTCCTCCTGCCTGCTGCGACCCTTAGGTCCTTTAGCATTTCTCCTGTTGCAGCTTACGACCATCCCCTCTTCTCCTTCCAGCGTGCACGTCTGAGACCCCACTGGCTCTGTCTTCTCTATAACCTGCCCTTTACACACTGAAGGAAGATGCCTGGCACAGGTAAGGAGCACAAAGCCTGGAGGAGGGCAGGGACATGGGATGAGGAAGCGGGTCTTCTCCCTTTGAGCCACGTCTCACCTGACTGGTTGATTCTATTAGATGGTTTCCAATTACCTACCTAGAAAGGCTGTTTTAGAATGAAAGAAAGAAAACAACGCTGTAATGACTGAAGTCTTTATCAGAAGTGGGAGTTGAACTGTAAATCAACAAGGTTAAAATCAGGATCCTCAAACTTGGAATCAAGGATCCATCTACATAATGCAATGGAGAACAGACCAGGTCTCTGAGTTGGCATCTACTTGCAGTGGTGCTTCCACAGGTGCACCTCGCACAGAGCCAGCCAGACCTATCAGGCTGGCTTACAAGCTATTTAATTGCATCCATTAGGGCAAGTAATAAGTCTAATGAACCCAGCTAGATTGTTTCCTGTTTCAAGATTAACTTGCTCATTACCAGTTTGACGATCTGTGCACAGCTCTTAAATTCGGTGCAAATACGCCTTAAAAGCTAGATCCTCAAAGGCATTTAGGTACTTCATTCCTATTAGGTAACGTCATGCAAGTTAAGCATGTAAAATTTTTTTAGTCAGGTACGTTAATACTACTGAGAAGTTCACCTGAAGGGCTACAGCCAGGATCTGTAGCTGATTTCCAGCATCGGAGACTGAAGGGGAGAGCAGCCAGGAACACTATTTGATAAACGAAAGCATGTGAAATGTACGTGCTGGAAAAGCTCAGGATTTTTTTCCTGGTAAACATATTAAATGTGGTGATAACATGAAATACTGTCCAGTGTATGTGCACTTAAAAAAAAAAATAAATAAAAAAGTAGGAATAAGGAGGGTGGAACTGTGGGTCATTTTTCAAATATGATTTTTGTCCCAAAGCCCGGCATTTTACTGCTGGAAATCACTAAAGCTGTAGCAAGGATAACCTGGTAGTTCAAAGGGAAGGAAGTGAATGTGAACAGAGGAAAGAAAAGCCCCACAGCCACTCTCCATCTGGTCACTCCAGTCCGGGGAGAAACACTCTCAGCACCCTGGAACATGACCCATACTCCAGGGAAGTCCTTCTTTTCACTGGCACAGGCATAACAGCATCTAGAAACTCCAAGCTGTCTCGGGCTGATTCCTATGGACTGCTTCACTTCTTCTGCAAGCCACAGCAACACTGCAAATCAGTTTATACAATGGGCCTGGGACCAGGAGCGCTGAATTTGCCCCAGCGGGTCAGATCTCACGTCTGTCTGATCAAGAACCCAATTCCTGACAGTTATCAGTATCAGCCATTTTGGAGGAAAGCAAGAGTTCCCAAAGTAGGTCAGTACGTGCGACCTTATGCACATACCGTCACCACCGCTTATACGCATACCCTCACGGTTTCTGCTGATTCAACATTAGTTCGATCGCCGAAGCGCCAGGTTTGACGTGCTTTCAAAATCCGTTATTCTTTTTAATCGTAACAGTGTTAAGAGACATGCGGGAAGAGTTCCCCTCGAAGGCGTCCTTTTACAACCACCGAGGCAGGAGGGTTTGCAGAAACGTGTCGGCTTGCCCTGTGGGAAGCCCCACACCCCCACACGCCCCATTTCTGAAGGCAAACCGACCTGAACCGGCCGCGACCCTGT
>NW_009260028.1:1248157-1255910 GCF_000687185.1 Egretta garzetta | reverse complement strand
AAACAACCCACCAAACCAAACCCAAACCCAAAGTGTGTTTTAACAGTGCTCCTATCTCGGAGACATTCAAGGTCTCTTGATGTCATTGGTAACAAAACCAAAGCTATGCGTTTTGCTTTCACACGTCTCATTAACTGAACAGCATCCTTTAAATGATAGAACGATAGAATCATTTAGGTTGGAAAAGACCATTAAGATCATCGAGGCCAACTGCAAACCCAACACTGCCAAGTCCACCACTAAACCATATCCCTAAGCGCCACAGCTACACGAGCATGAACTTTTTCAAGGTACAATGAACTTCAGTGGATCCAGTCTCTCACCTTTTACAAGAAAGACAGGCGGGGCAAGAGGGAGGGAGGGAGGTCTACATGTCACATCAACACATTTTTTAAATACATTCAGGGATGGGGACTCAACCACTTCTCCGGGTAGCCCATTCCAATGCTCGACAACCCTTTTGCTGAAGGAATTTTCCTAATATCCAGTCTAAACCTCCCCTGGCACAACTTCAGGCCATTTCCTTTTGTCCTATTGCTTGTTGCTTGGGAGAAGAGACCACACCACATCTCACTACAGCCTCCTTTCAGGCGGTTGTAGAGAATGATAAGGTGTCCCCTCAGCCTCCTCTTATCCAGGCTAAACAACCCCAGTTCCCTCAGCCGCTCCTCATCAGACTTGTGCTCCAGACCCCTCACCAGCTTTGTGGTTCTCCTCTGGACACACTCCAGCACCTCAGCATCTTTCTTTTAGTGAGGGGCCAAAACCTGAACACAGAATGTGAGGTGCAGCCTCACCAGTGCCAAGTACAGGACACGATCACTTCCCTGGTCCTGCTGGCCACACTATTCCTGATACAAGCCAGGATGCCATTGGCCTTCTTGGCCACCTGGGCACACTGCTGGCTCATATTCAGTCGGCTGTCGACCAGTACCCCCAGGTCCTTTTCCACTAGGCAGCTTTCCAGCCACTCTCCCCCAAGCCTGTAGCGTTGCATGGGGTTGTTGTGACCAAAGTGCAGGACCCGGCACTTGGCCTTGTTGAACATCATACAGTTGGCCTCGGCCCATCGATCCAGCCTGATGTTGCCTCTTTCTGCAAGTTTTGTTCAAAGGAACAAAAATGCACAGGTTTTCCATAGGTACTTGACCTGCAAAGATGCCAGAAACTGATCATAAGGCATCTCATCCCAAAATATTTAATCTGATTTTAACTCTGAGAACCTCCACACCTTTATATCACTAACATTTGAACTACCTCAGCTAAGGTAATAATCATATCGCAACATTTGTGGAAACTCAAAAATGTTCCCTTCTTTTTTTTCTTTCAAGCTTCTTATATGTTTGCATTTCCTGTTTCTGGAGAAATACCAGATCTTAAATAGTATGGGAAGCTTTTCCTGGCCTGGCCAACATGCAGTTTCACTGGAAACATAGCAAGAAAAACTCATTCTTGAGCTGTTTCTAGGCCAAAGGTGTCGGGATAAGCAACCAGTTTGTTCCAAGCTTACCTTGATTTTAAACTTCATGCAAATAAACCCCTGTAGTACTATTGATCAACCAAATACAGGAGCTCCGCATCTTTTTGAGAAACCCTCCTGGCATTTTACATCTGGGATGCCTTGAGGAAGTGAACCAATTGATGAAAGCTGAAAGACCAGAGTTAGTCAGTGCTTTCTTTATCATTGCTTTTAAACAATATAGAAGTGCATACCCAATTTTATTCCTCTTCTTTACTTGTCAAGGAGCCATTGTTGGCTTAAGATCCCAGTGCTGCAAGCAGAGTCATTTAAACACTCCATACTGGGCTAAAGGTAAAGCTGTGCAGTGGTTAGTGGATTTGACTACTGCCTTGCTCTTCATAGGCACATGTCTGACAAAATTGATCCATTCCACACCTCTCTGTGTGTGAAACAATAAGGTTTCCTTAGTTCACAGGGATGTTGCAATAAAAAGGATATTATAGAATGTGAAATGGTCAGAATAATTAAGGTCACTTACATAGATACTGAGGGTGTGAGTTTGTAAGAAACACATTCCTTCTGTGTAAATGGTTAAAGCTGGGAGTGGGGATATACGCTGCTTAGCACACAGTGCTACTGAGTACTACTGAGACCTTCTGTGTAAATGGTTAAAGCTGGGAGTGGGGTAGCTGCTTAGCATACAGTGCTACTGAGTACTACTGAGGAAGAAATAATAAGTTGTATTCATTTTCATTGGTCATTAATATATAATGTTAAGGTATCTCTCAAATTATCCTGTTGAGTGAGTAAACTGAATCCCTTTACATTAACTTCAATTAGCAGAAGTGAGTTGCTGTAGTGCCAAAGAAGTACTTAAATAAAATCTATTCTCTTACTAGAGTGAAATAAGTAGCTAGTCTTCTTATCCATATAATCAGCAGAGGGCAGACTACGTCTTGCAAAGCACAGAAGAGGACTAATAGAGTCCTCTCTAATAGAGCTGCTTGAATATTGCAGGATTCAGGACACATTACTGTGGATTTTAAGTTCTATTTTTTTCTTTTGCCTTTCAACATTGTCCTTTTATTAATAAAGCCACAATCTTATTATGATCCAGTACTGAATGAACACACCCTGTGTGTGCTTAAAACAATAAAAATTCATTAAATGAAGGAAGAAACTCTTGCTATTGATAGTACCAATGATTTGGTTGAAGAAGTATCGATCAGATTAGCTAAACAATGAATTAATTAAGCTCAAGTGACTGTGTTTAATTACTGAGTTAACTTTGATTAGGTGCTTTTCCTGATCAGTTGGAACTAATTTATGGTTGCGTTGAAATCCATACAACTAAATGTGCACCAAATCTTTTTAAAGAAGAACAAATCAATATATAATTGAAAAGAAATAATCCTCCCAAAACCTGTAGGAAGACTGAAACAATTATTTCAGACTAACAACTGTACTGGGGTTGCATGGCAAGGTTTTGGTAAGCTGGGGGGCTGCATGGCTTCTGTGAGCGGCTGCCAGAAGCTTCCCCCATGTCCAACAGAGCCAATGCCAGCCAGCTCCAAGACAGATCTGCTGCTGGCCATGGCCGAGACCATCAGTGACAGTGGTAGCATCTCTGGGATAACGTATTTAAGAAGGGAGGAAAAAGCTGCACAACACCAGCAGCAGTCAGAAAAGAGGTGTGAGAATATGTGTGAGAAAACAGCCCTGCAGGCACCAAGGTCAGTGAGGAAGAAGGGGAGGAGGGGCTCCAGGCGCCAGAGCAGAGATTTCCACAGCCCCTGGTGCAGCCCATGGTGGGGCAGGCTGTGCCCCTGCAGCCCATGGTGTCCCACGGGGGAGCAGATCCCCACCTGCAGCCCGGGGAGGACCCCACATCAGAGCAGGTGGATGTGCCTGAAGGAGGCTGTGACCCCATGGGAAGCCCGCGCTGGAGCAGGCTCCTGGCAGGGCCTGTGGCCCCGTGGAGAAAGGAGCCCACACTGGAGCAGGTTTGCTGGCAGGGCTTGTGACCCTGTGGGGGACTCATGCTGCAGCATTTCTTCAAGAACTCTAGCCCATAGGAAGGACCCACACTGGAGAAATTCGTAAAGGACTATGTCCTGTGGGAGGGACCCCACGCTGGAGCAGTCCTTTTTGGCACCCAACGTGGGGCATGAGACAATGGCAGTTTTGTATTAAGTGTGCTACAGTTATACCTGTTATTAAGTGGCCAGCTTCTGTGCATGTACACGAACTGAGAGGGAAGACAGCTGTTGAGAAGGGGCCACCCAACCCATGAAGGCTGTCAGTTTAGTTGCTGTAGAGACACAAGAAGTCAATCAGCGATCTCCCAGACATAAAAGGACTGAGACCACCTCCCTCGATCCTGGTGAGGGGACTTCTGGTCTGGCACTAGAAGGGTCAGACAGCGACTAATTCAACCAGGAAAAGGAATAGAGGGTCTCTGGCTTCAGCCAGGAGGAGGAAAGGGGTGACCAGGTATACTGAACTGTGTGGATTCAATGACTTGGCACATCAGACCCACAGAGGTAGAAGGCTTTTGTAGACACTGGTGCCCAGTGTACACTGGTGCCATCAGGGTATAGGGGCACAGAACCCATCTGGATCTCTGGAGCAGCAGGGGGAGGCCAACAATTGTCTGTGCTGGAGGCTGAGGTGAGCTTAACAGGGGACACGTGGCAAAAGCACCCCATTGCACCCAAGCCCAGACCCCCCTTGTATCCTTGGCGTAGACTACCTCAGCAGAGGGTACTTCAAGGACCCAAATGGGTACTAATGGGCTTTTGGTGTAGCCACTGTGAACACAGAGAAATTAAACAGCTATCTGCCCTGCTTGGCCTCTCTGAAGATCCCTTCATTGTGGGATTGCAGCGAATTGAACAGCAGGTGCCGATTGCTACCCGGATGGTACACCGGCAGCAATGTCACACAAACCAAGACTCCCTGGCTCCCATCCATGAGCTAATTCATCAACTGGAGAGCCAAGGAGTGATCAGCAAGACCCACTCACCTTTTAGTAGTCCCATATGGCCAGTGCAAAAGTCTGACAGAGCGTGGAGGTTAACAGGAGACTATCATGGCCTGAACGAAGTCACATCAACACTGAGTGCTGCTGTACCAGGCATGTTAGAGCTCCAGTATGAACTGGAGTCAAAGGCAGCCAAGTGCTATGCTACAACTGACATTGCCATTGCTGTTTTTTTCAATTCCTTTTCAGTTTCTCGGCTATTTTGGAGGAAGATGAAGAGGATCTAGATGTGGGTGTTGGGGGCTAAAAAGCACAGAAGCAGTGGATCATAATAAATGCAGCCTATACGACCTTCCAGAGTATCTGCAAAGTGAATTTGTACTTAAAAGAGTTTTAGTTTAGACTTTTAGAATTTTTAGAAAGGGGGGACCTCTGGAGGGCAGCAGGGCCCCCCAACTGGCCCCTGCAAAGCCCAGATAAGGCCATGGGGCAACCTGGACAGTAATTAGGGTGCAGCAAATGCCCCTGCAGAGTCCAGCAAAGGCTGCCCTGGGGAGGGCAGCTCTACCATGGCAGAGCACCACTGCTGTTGGCAGTGATGGGGACGCTCCTGTCTGGGCCAGTTGCTCTGCATGTCCTCGCCGTGGGGAGCAGAGAGCAGAGAGAAGCAAAACAGCGATTGGCACTGCCCAAGGGACCATCCGCACTCACATCAGTCACGTGTCAGGAAGGGATGTTTGCAGGGCATCTTGAACCCACTGCTGCCCCTCCATTCGCAGCCTGGAAGTAAGCTGAATGAACGGGCTGGGCTTGACCAGGGCTTCCCAGAGTGCCCCAGCACCCCTTCCCCAGCCCAAATCCGCCCTGCAGGTCTGTTGGCTCAGAGGTGCTTCTGCTGGCTTCCCGCGAGCATTGCCCATTAAAGCACTTCTGAGTGGGAAGCCTGAGGCCTGGCTGCATGGCTGGCAACGGAGCACACCCTCGTCCACACATCTGTGCACGTGCAATTGCTGCTCACACACACAGCACCCAGAGGAGCGTGTGCTTGAGGACATACCCCATGCTTGTTGCTCGTGCTCCTTAGGAGCATTTCACTCACCACTTCTTCCACAGGCTGCTTTTTTTTTTTTCTGAAAAAGAGCATGCCCTCGTCTGCCCCTGTTGCTCTTGCAAGAAAACAAAGAGCACCCAGGCTTTCCTCCTACCTGGAACAATGCACACCATGGTCCTGTGCGGCTCCCCTTCCATAACCTTCTTTTACATCTTATTTTCTTCCTTCCTGTACCACGGAGGAGGCGAGTGATAGAGCACTGGGCGGGCATCCAGCCAAGGTCAGCTCATCACACTGTCTAACCTAAATTCATGTTATCCTGTGTTGTTTTTTTTTTCTTTTACTGCCTTTCCTAAGTTCCTGTTGTAGTCAAAAAAAAAAAAATTAAAGACTGCCAGAACCACCTGTCTTACTTATTTTTCTCAAATGCGCTTTCAGTTAATGGCAATATATAAACTAATAAATATTTCTATAGCTCTGCAAAGAAGATTGAGTGCAGTAAATATTTCAACAAAGGGAAATATTCTCTAACAGATCAGCTTTTTCTTTCTCTTATATTGTCTATGAACACGTGGCTTTCTCAAATGCTCTTTAAGAGTTTATAAAATATTGATAATCATGAGCCATCAAAATTTTCAAGTGTTTGTCCTTTTTGGTCTTTGGGTTTCTTGGTTTGCTTTTTTCTTTTGTTTAAGATACCTTTCTAGTAACATTCACTTTGACATTGCTATTCTTTTGTGTAAAAGTCATCATAGATCAAGGTATCATCATTTTTTTAAGGGACCTAAATTAAACAGAAATGCACTGCACCTCAGCTCTAAAGCTTCTGTACAAAACATTAATTTTATTTTGTTTTGTAGAGTTCTGCATGTTTCTATAAAGTACATATGGGATGAGAGCTTCTGATTAACAACAAAAAAATGCATCTTACAGGACCAGCAATGTTTTATAATAGCATGGAAACCTGCATTCATTTATGAATCTGTCCTGCTGTAACACATCAGCTTGTTTGTTTTAAACCTGAATGTAGCACCTTGCTTATGCAGAGGCTCAACCCAAAAAATACGTATCAAAGTTGTAGATCCAAGCAACAAACTTCAGTCCTGGTTCTCCAGAGTTTGGATCTCAAGTTTTGATGAAGCCAAATACAGAAGGAAATCAGTAATCCACACAACCATGTCAGGTTGGACCTTCCCTGAAAATCAGGGAAAACCTCATCCCCAAAGAACTAAGAGGTGAGAGTCTGAGGCTTTGGATACAACCACATGCATATCCAGATCCAAACCAAGTATCTTATGAACATGCCCATAATTCCTAATAACAAGACTCTTACCGCTTCAAGCCTGGTCTTCAGCCCCAGCATATTCATGTAGTTCCATTTGTGTCTCAGTGCAACCCAACCAAATGGTGACAGGTCTGTATGAGAATGAGCAGTGTCAAAGAGATTGGGAACAGAAGACCTACAAGTTTGCACTCAGAATTTGGGTTCTAATCTCCACAATCCGATTTAAAAAAAAATATTGTAGAATTTTGGGCAAAAACTTACATGAAGAACTTTACTCTGTTTCATAGGCACTGTTTTGAATGAATTATGTCATGAGATATTCTGTCAGATCGTGCTGTGGTGTGAAAGTCCTGTCCTTTTGCATAATACCAAATGTGTTACAAGTGATGCTGCCTCTCAAGATTTTTTGGACTGGAAAGAACAAATGTAGAACTGAAGTTGTCTTAGAAAAGGGGGCTTAAGTGGTTAACAGATAAAAAGAGAAAGCAGGTACTATTTTTCACAGACAGGTTAGTTGCCTCTGGTAAGGAGCTTTTGGTTTGGTTTTGCTTCTCTCTTCCTCTGTTAATTTCATGTATAACTTCTTGTGTCATTTCTCTTCGTCTTCTTGTAACAAAGATATTTGGCAGGAGCTCTAAATGCAGCAATCCCTTGGATCTAAGGTTCAAGATGGCTTCCTAATCAACCCATGCATCCTCCACTGTCATGACAGAAAAGGAGAACTGAAAATTATTGAACAACCTGTATGGTAGCCCAACTCTGTATGGTAGCAGTTTTAAGGGCTCGATTTGGATTAAGTCCTATATTTTTTGTCATCCTGGAACTTGTTGGTTGATCACAAGTTGGTGTAGCACTGATGTGCTCCATAAAAATGTTTTGCACTTCTACCTGGCTTTCTTCTAAGGATTTTAATACACTTTGTTGTGGTTTAACCCGGCTGGCAACTCAGCACCACGCAGCCGCTCGCCTCCT
>NW_009260028.1:1240065-1248109 GCF_000687185.1 Egretta garzetta | reverse complement strand
GAGGCACAAGGCAATTGCTCACCACCCACCGACCGATGCCCAGCCCGTCCCGAGCCGCAAGCAGTCCCCGAGCCGCGAGCAGTCCCCGAGCCCCGAGCAACCGACCGAACTAACTAACCCCCCCCCGAGCATGACGTTATATGGTATGGAATAGCCCTTTGGTCAGTTTGGGTTAGCTGTGCTAGCTGTGCTCCCTCCCAGCTTGTTATGCACCTGGCCGAGCAGGAGAAGCTCAAAAAGTCCTTGAGTAGTCTGAGCACTACTTGGCAACAGCTGAAAACATCAGTGTGTTATCAACATTCTTCTGGTGCTAAATCCAAAACACAGCACTATGCTAGCTACTATGAAGAAAATTAACTCTATCCCAGCCGAAACCAGGACAACTTTATTAATGTTATCTTCACAGACAACCCGTCAGTTGCTAAACTGTTGTCTACATTACACAGAAAAGTGTGATAGAGATTAAATCTGATTTTCCTGATTTCAACAGTTGTCTTGAGGACTGGAATCAGCATTCATGGCCCAAGCTAATAGATCTCATTAATCTATCTGGAATTTAACTTCTAAGGCAGTTACTTCCCTGTTTTGGTTTTTTCCACGTTGTTACTGAAGTAATTATTAATTTCATCCACTGGAGGGCAGCAAGAAGTTTAAAATCCCATATGATACGTATCTGTGATGTTCCACAGGAGCTCTTCAAACTTCCAATTTACATTGCAAGGAAAATTCCATTTAAAATCCTCTTTTCATCCCAATTCAGCATGAGCAGTCAAAACATCAGTCTTTTTCCCTGAAATTAAAAAATTTCTGAGAAAATTGAATTTTAAAATGTTGAAATGTTTCATTCCATCTTGGTCCGACAGTTTCTCCTCTTGGGCACGTCACAATTTGAGTGCTTGAAGTCATAGTCTTCCATACGGAATAGGTATTCTGAGTTTTTCTTCCATGTTGTTTTAACAAGAGAAGAGATGCAACCGATGCAGTTAAGACCATACCACACCTAGACCATAAAGGCCAACAGAAGCACAGGAACCCAGGCCTGCCTTTCACAAGGCAGTTCATCAGGTCACGCAAAATCAGATCATTGGGAACTGCCTAAGAATCCAAAATGCCTTAGCTAGGTCTGTTCCAATCTGACATTAAATACTTTCTGGAGAGACAATTTAAAAATGTAAGAAAAATTAAGTTGTTCCTTGAAGAAAGCCTCAATCAGTGAGAAGTGTCCTGCCCATTAAAAAATCCAATGATATGAAATTCCTAAAGATGTCCATTATGGATGATTTTCACCAATATTCAGTTAACTGTACTTTGCAAGGACTGTGAGATCCAGTGACCACCAATGTTTAGGTTTATCTTAATAAATGTGCATCAATAATTCATGTTCATTCTGTTGTACTAAAATAAAGGAAGAAATTGAGACATTATGGCATGCTGAGATAGAAGGGTTAATCCACTCAGGATTATAAAACATCCTTAGTTACACAAATATGCTTTTTAAGGAAAATTAGAGTGGCAGGGGATTGTTCAAATGGCTTAGACTACAATTTTTATCTGCATCTAATTACTTTGGGTTTATGTGGTATTTTTAATGAAAGTATATTTGCTTTACTGATTCTGGTAAGTCAGAAATGATCTATCACACTATAGCTCAGTCAAGCCATAACTCAGTCTAGCTCAGCTTCTTACCATTGGTGCCTCTCATTTTTGCCAGTAAATTGCGGCAAAGTAACTTATGATATACTTAAAGGAACACTGCTGGCTTCTCAGAACCAAAATCCACCTCATAAATATGCCAGAGTGCTATCAAGTCACTTATTCAATCAATAAATACACAAGTTAGGAAGGTCTATGGATTATATACTCTTCCATATTATCTAAACAAATATTATGTGAATTACAATGGAAGACCACTCCACAAAGAAGAGCTATGGGAACTGAGCTGCATTTGTTATACTGCTGTCAAAATTTGAGCTTCTGTTTGGTTCCTGAGTTTCAGAAAAGTCACAAGCTGTATTGACCCATCTGCTTCAAGAGGAGGGACTTTATTTTTTTTTTTACAGGTCTTTCTTTCATATACCATGTTTTAAAGCCCTTGCTATCTCTATTCTGAAGTGTGGTCAGCACAGCAGAGACCCCAGCATGTATTCCGAAATATTATGAGTCCAAGGGTGTTCGTATGAGTGTAGTCCCTTAATATTTCAGCTACACTCATCAACCAGCTCCTCATCACCTGCACTCTGACACATGGAAAACATTTCCGTCTATTCATGAGCTTCTCTGTTGACAATAGAAAATTGTGATTTGGCCTTTAGCTTGGGCTGACAGCGCAGCCTTGGTAGAAGGGTTCTGAAACAAAATGACATTTTTTAATAGTTACCGTCTCACTGCAAATTGCTTAACCTGTGGTGCCTGGAGCCATCCTACAGTGTTGTATACAGTGGTTGTATGCTTTGTTTTAATTTAAATAATATGCCAGTCCCTCACTTGGCCCCATTGCACATCTCCCTTTGATGGTAAAACATTTTCTTGTCCTTCTAGCATTCAGGATCGATTTTGTTAAATAACCTGACGATAGGATTTGGCTTTGGGAACCTGCCAGAAAAAAGATGTGGTATGCATCATCATCATCATCATCTCAGTTTCCCTTGCTGTTTATGCTAAATTGACACAGAGGCACTGAAGTGACACAATTTATTTCTTAGCAATGTGAACATTGCTCATAATTAATTTAATAGATGCCAACACAGAAATTTCATTCTGTCAATCTTTATTGGACATTTTACATCCAAGCACCTACCTTATTCACCTATGGGTTCAGTCACCTTGTAGTAATGGATTTCTTTTTTCAAGTATCCTATCAAATATGTAACATAAGAAGTTTGCCTGCGCACTGAAAGAAAAGCAGCAACAGACACGTTAAACCATTTTTTTCTGACTGGTAATGATTGAGCCTGGATCCCCAAATTGCTGCCAAGCAATGAGAGAGCACATATTCGCTATGCTTGGATTGATATTTCTCAGTTTAGACAGCATCATTTGAAGCTTCATTGTCAGTGGAAAATACAAAAAGCTTAATTCAAAAAGTACTGAGCCCTTTTAATGAGCCCTCAAGGATGTCAAACATTGTTTGTCCACTTCTCAAGTGCACACTCTGACATATCTAAAAGCTGGTACTTTTGTCAAAACAGCCAGCTGAAGTCCCCATGGGCCTTTCATATCACAGTGGCAGTGCTTAGCTCCAAGTAAGCAGGAGCTGCCACAACACATCAAACACGGGGTCCGTCTGCTCCAACAGCCTGTCCCTGGTGCTACCTGGCACCAGAGGCCTCAGAGGAGTCTCTGTAGTGGACAGTTACCAGTAACCTCTCCAACAAGGGCTTCTTCTGACCTTCAGGCATTTAGTGACAACTTGCGCATGAGTGACTATGTGTGCATAAGTCCATGTGTCCCACACGCAGAAGGAGTTTGAGGTTTGCTTCTTCTTTTAATCTCTTCTAATGCAACTTGCAGATCTCTTCATTGTTCTTATAATATAAATCTTTTGCTTTGTTCTCTTGTTTTTAAATCAGTTGTGTAAGTGCCTGAATATTATTGTATCTTTTGGCAAAGAGTTCCACATAACAACTCTGTATGTAAGTCAGCAGAATACTTTGGATGGCTTAAGCAGAAATTATGAACCCCATGGATCTATACATACAGCTAACTTACAGAGGGAGATAAATTTTGTAATGTAGCTGATCCAAAAGAAGAAAAGGAATGTCCTAGTCTGTCTTCACTGATGTCCTTATTCTTGTTCCCCAAATTGATGGTCATTGTTTCTTACTCTCTAATCCTCATTCTCTCTGTTTCAGAGGTAAATTCTCAGCCCTGTTAAAATCAAGGGAATTTTTCAATTCAGCAGAGCCAGGATTTCACACTTCAGATGAAGATGCTGAAGAAACTGGAACATCAACTGTGGTTCAAGAGATGGTGCACGTAGGTATGTTGGTACCTAAGTAAAATATTACATACAAATAAAATTTACGCTCAATAGCCTTTTTAAGCACCAGGATACCTAGTTCTAAAGGCCCCTAAACCATACCTATGCCTGCAGCTGCCTCAGATTTGATGGTACTGTGCAAATAAGTATCCCAGACTAAATGTAACCAGTGACCTGGCTCTTCATCCCTTCCCTCATCTGCACAGCCAAATGTAAAGTGACGTCACAGCATACCTACCGCAGCAGTTTCAGGCACAGTTTCCATTACAGTTTATACAGTTTACACAGTTTATATTAAACAGGTATCACATAGGATATTGAAGGACAGAAATCCAGGTCTTTTTTTCCATGCAGGGAAGTGTTCTGATACTAAACTGTCGCCTTCTACTGGGACAAATACATTTGTTATAATTTCCTGCAAATTGGATGGAGCCTTTTCAAGGAGAGGCAGTAAGGGTCCTCCCTTCCAAATTGGCCTGATTGTTAGACTGTTTGCAAGAGGTGAGAGAGACAGAGTTGCCACCTCTCAGGCAGAGGAAGAAAGTTATTCTAGTTTTTTGTTATCTTGGTGAGAATTTTAAATATTGAGCTACTAGATAAAAGGAAGTTACTGTATCTGCCTCCTTACATGCACTTTATGTAATTGTCTTTTCATAAAGTAGAGACCTGGAGAGAGCCAGAAGAGGAAGTCTCAGACTTGTGAAATACAGAATAAATTGTTTAAGGCCAAGACAAGAGCAGACCCACTTGGTTTTCAGTGTTTCCTGTGGCTGTTTCCTGCTCTGCACACATCAGTATCATCTTGGATATATAATTCTTCTCATCCACCACAGAGGAAGCCTAGGCTCCCAGCTCAGAACCGTGATTTTTTTGGGAGAGAACAGGTGCCCTCAAGGTTACATGTTGCACTACTACGTGTTGTACAGTCAGATGCACTTTTATGTTTCTAGCTTTTAACTTGCTTGAAGTAATAGTAGTAGTAGTAGTAATAATAATAATAATAATACAAAGAAGAAGCCAGGTTTTATTAGATGGATTGATATGGCCAGGGGAAAAAAGGCCAAAATCCCAGACCCATTAGCTCTCTCCGTCTAATGTATTCCTTCTCCTTACAAACCTTGCCGACTTTATTCTTGGCAACAATGCAGTCTCGTGAGGAGACTTGGAATGGATATAAAAAAAGATTTATCATTCTTTTTTAAGTAAATCTGGCACAGACAGGTTCTCCCTTAGCAGTTGTTTGTCACAGCTCTTGGCCATTCCTGGAGGCTGTATCATATCCCCTTTTACAAGATCTGATATTGGAGAAAAAGCACTTTGCTTTTGCTGTTAGGTGTACAAGAGTTAATCCTTTTTACAAAGGTCTTGCATTTATCTCCAGACTAATTAACATCAGCTGCAGTATGTTACTGGAAGGTAACTTACAGTGCAGAAACAATGTACCTGGATGGCTGAAATGCAATGTAGTTATGCCAACAGCAAGTGAGCAATGTTCAACCCCGAGAGTGGTAACGCTACAAATGTACTATACAGTACAAAATAATTCTATGGATAGTTTGGATCAAGCTCATCTTGTATTTGCATAATTTTTGTGACGGTGACATCCTTGCATCAGAACAAGTGAAAACAGATTCACTTATCTTCTGCTAGGTGATTAAGAATAAGCAAACTAATGAAGTCCACGTATGCATCATTGTGCTTTCTTTCATTGAAAGAGGCATGAAGGAACATTTGCATTCAAGCCAAGATCTTTGCTTGAATGAAAAATTATCCCCACTGGAATCAAATGAGGCTATTTGATATAAGTATAGAAATCAATTTAATATCTCTCTCTGCCGAGGGACTCTGGGCCTAGGTCTGCTGCTGTCAAACTCATTGGGTAGATTGGGCTCATTATCCTGTCCTTGTAGCAGATTATGGACTACTTCTATGGTCCTGCAGAAGGCTTCCCATTGGCACTAAGACCTAAATGCTCTGATAAGGGACTTTCATTTCTGCACAGGCATAATATTACAAGCATTTCTAATGCTGTTTCCAATGCCAGAGCAAAATCCTGCCCTCAGACTTTAGGGCTATGGGATCATGCTGCGGCTGTATGAAGAGAGTTTATCCTAGATATGAATTTTTTCTCTTCCCACTGTTTCAGTGAGAGGAAATTGCAATTAATCTACTTTAATTTCGAAAGAGAAAAAAGTAATTACAAAAATTATAGTAATTGGGGCATTCAGCTGCACTTCAAAGGATATTCTTTTCTTTAGCATCCTTGCTGAAATGTAGTTTCAGATTTCCTAATGAAATGTCCCCCCTCCCCCATCATTACTGTTCTTAAAAAATGGATCTTAAAAAATGATTATAGCATGAGTATGAAGTCACTGAAACCAAAGGATACAAGTCAATGACTCTGTTATATTCAATGATCCCTGATCTTAAGAAAAAAACAGCAGGTGGTTACATAAAATTAAATCCATACAGTTGATGTCATAAATGCAAGTATCTTTGAGCTTCTTGCAAACCCAAGTGTGCTAATTTTGGCTGGGATAGGGTTAATTTTCTTCATAGTAGCTAGTATGAAGCTATGGTTTGGGTTTGTGCTGAAAACAGGGTTGATAATACAAGGATATTTCAGTTATTGCTGAGCAGTGCTCACACAGAGTCAAGGCCTTTTCTGTTGCTTACCCCACCCCACCAGTGAGTAGGCTGGGGGTGCAATAAGAAGTTGGGAGAGGACAGAGCCAGGACAGCTGACCCCAACTGACCAAAGGGATGGATATTGCATACCATACCACATCATGCTCAGCAATAAAAAACTGGAGGAAGAAGAAGGAAGGGGGGGATGTGTGGAGTGATGGGTTTTGTCTTCCCAAGACACCGTTACGCGTGATGGAGGCCTGCTTTCCTGGAGATGGCTGAGTACCCGCCTGCCCATGGGAAGCAGTGAATGAATTCCTTGCTTTGCTTTGCTTGCATGCACAGATTTTGCCTTCCCTATTAAACTGCCTTTATCTCAATCCATGAGTTTTCTCACTTTTAGTCTTCTGATTTGCTCCCCTGCCCCACCGGGGGGGAGTGAGTGAGTGGCTGCGTGGTACTGAGTTGCCAGCCAGGGTTAAACCATGACACTAGGGCCTGAACTGAAATTTCACTGAAATGACAGGAAATTTTTCCTTAAGTTAAATTACTTAATGTAATGTAATGTAATGCCCCAAAGTGTCATGAGAATAGTGCTTCCATAAGCAATAAAACTATTAAGCCAGGTTTCCTATATAAATACGTCCTTTTCCTTTAAATAATCTCTGCTCATGATTACAACCCCAGTGCCTCCCCCATTTCTTTCCAATGCCCTGTGCCAGTCAGGCAGGGAATAATGTGTGCTGCAGCAGTGCACTGATTGCTACCAAAGAAACCAGATAACAACAGTGTTGTTGTGCGTTTTTCTTGGTGGAAGAATTAAGGTCTCTCTTCTGTTTGAGCACTGGTTTTCCCCAAGCTAGTAGGGGCATGCTATATTTGAGACTTCAAGACTTTTCTTCATTTTGGTCTCAGTTAGTAGGTTCAGAAGTTACTTGATGATGATGATGATGGTGATAATATACTACAGTTAAAAATGCTACACACACTTTTAATATCTACCCCTTTTTTTTTTCTGGTGTTATGCTACTCTGTCACTGCCCCTCTGATTCCTAGGCTCAGTGGCTTCAGTCTGGGTGGAGAGGTATAGTGCGCCATCAGCATCCTGACTCCTTCGCCAGGATCTGCTTAGGGTCGTTTTTATATGTGTGCTAACACTTTCAAAGCTTGCTTTTTCTTCATTGGTGTGCAGTTCATGTTACATTTCAATTTACTATATATTGTGTGTTTTGCACAGTTTAGACATTTTTCCTTTGTGCTTTTTGTTACCCTAAAAACAGTTTTGGTTAGTTTCAGGTCTGTATTTCTGTAACGGACTGCTGGTGAGCTGTGTACAAACACGGGGTCTCCAGGGCCACCCTGCCTCCCATCTCTGACCTTCCCACGCCTGAGCACCACTAAGCAGCCTCCTGTGCTCCACTTCTCAAGGCCTCTGCT
>NW_009260028.1:1216223-1239825 GCF_000687185.1 Egretta garzetta | reverse complement strand
CACTGTGTCTTTGTATTAGTCATAAATATCTTGTTCTGAGCAGAATAACTGCTTGTGACTACTATCTACATAAAATTACAGTCATACCATACAGAGATAACCAAAGACAAAAATCATGGGTATAGCTACCCCGTCATTAGAAAGATTGCTGTTACATCTAAACCACATGAAGACAAAGCTCCAGGCAGGCCAAGACAAGTTTGAACAAAATAAATCTGACAAGCCTTCGTCCTGAGGTCTTGCAAAATCAGTACAAATCCTGTGGCCAGTTACTAGCAACAGTGTTTTTACCACGCTATTAGGCCGCAGTACAGTCACCAAAACCTTTTTTATTTAGAAAACCAAGGTGGAGAAAGGGAAGTAGTTAATTTCCCTTGTGAATTGCCTATTTTCTTTACCATAGTTCTATATTTCATTTGTAAGTGACTTTCAGGGGAGAAAACACCTTTAAAAGGCTAGCATGGGTAGGAAGCTAGCCTGAGTACAAAACAGAAAGCCATGTCTAACGGAGGTCTCAGAGGCATGGCAATGAGATGTAGAACAGTAAGAAAAGTCACTGCAGCCCTTCTCCTCATTTTTCCTTACATTTAGTGTTTGAGGGTTCCCAGTCAGCTATGCTTCTCTGGTTTCACCTGCAGGTGCTGCTCACTGGCTTCACAGAGGTGCCACACAACATCAGAGACTTCTCCTGGGAACTGCAGATCTTACTGGACCACCTTCGCTCACCCCACTCAGCCTAACCTCCTAGATCCGATTTTTTTCACATGTTCAGTATAGCTCAGACAACACGGGTCATGTCCGCATCTGGCGAAGGGCCCACAGTACATAGGGATGCAGGATGCCCAGGGGAGAGACAGCAAAAAAAGCCATGAGCTGCCCCTGAGGTGCTTTGGGACTGAAGGCAGGCTACTGCAGCCCAGAAAAGGCTGTGGGTGCCCAGGTGTGCCTAGAGGTATTTCAAAGCACAGGGAAATACTCCAGTATGTGAGAGCTTGCGTGTCAGATGATCGTGCTCTAAACATGCCTTGGGTGCGGGGAGTCAGCGGAAACAGCAACCGACCCTCCTCTTCCACTGCACTGGTATCCATAAACTCCCCCGCCATCAGACTGAGCCAGTGAGCCCCGCTTTTTTTCACACCCAGACATCTAAGGCATAACTGGCTGCCAGCTGGCGCTGCCATTGCCTGAGCTGCTTTTAGCCTTTCTGCTGCGGACCCACTGCACTCACCGACTGATTGCTGCTCCGCATCTGGCAACAGTGTCTTCCCTTTGACGCAGGTCATGGTACAGCACCTCTGGTACTGCCAGGTGGGTATTAAAAGAGGCACGACCAAGCATCGGCCCCCTGGGGAGGAGCCACAGGCAAAAAGCTCCCCAGAGGCTCAGCCCTTGAAGAGACCTTTGAATCAGGAGGGCATTGCAATTGCATGCTATTAATTTCCTACTGATCCCATTTCCATAATTGGAAGACAGATCTGTTGGCCTTTAATACGGATTTTTATGCTAATCCTTTGCAGAGACTAAGACAGCTGTAGATACACTTTAGGTAGATGAGGGCAGGAGAGATCCCTGGCAGAAAGCAGCTGCGTATTTCCTTGGCATTTAGTTCATTTCCTGCCTGGAATGTACTTAAGGACTAATAGGAAATAAACATAGTTATGGAAGGAGCAGTTGACTGTGAAACTATTTAAAATTAATAGAGACGACTTCTTTCCTTGGCCTTTTGTGAGATGTGAGCAACATTGCTGAGGCTTCCCATATCCTCAGAAGGTCCATTTAGACTGAGAGCTAACTCCCTGTGGTTTTATGGGCTCTAAAACCTCATCTCCAAAACTAGTGAATTACCAATTAAAAGCAGTAATGGCAACTGCAGCAAAGAAGCCATGACAGGTAGTAATAAGATCTTTCTTGTTTAAAGAAGAAAATGAAAAGTGCATTTGCTTTCAAGAAAAGGTGATCCTCGTAAGACATTAAGAATAGCTTACCTCAAGCTCCATGTGGAGCAGATGGAAAGAAAAATAATACTTAAGCTTTGCGAATGAGTCCCCTGTGGGGCTGGTCTGCTGGCAAGATCTAGTTCATTATCTGAGGAAATGTAAAAGTTATGTCACCACTACAGGGAAAAAATGAAGTTAGCTTCTGTTTTAAAAGACAGAGCCTCATGTTTTCTCTAAGTTAGCTGCAGTAAAATTAGCTGCAGTCTCTATTCCCTCTTATAAAGTTGTACTCCAAAATCGAAGCTTTTCCCTAAAACAATAAATTATGTTTCTGCACCTGTGCTGTGAAGAAAGTCTTCAAAATGTCACCTCAGTCTAAACCAATAGAATATCATTATTGTTAAGCAGCAAATACAATTTGAAAAAACAGACCTGATTTTCGGTTTTACTAATTTTTTTTCATGCTGCTGAGGTGTTGTAAAGGTTCATCAGAGGGCAAGGACACGGCCCGTGCACAGGAGATTTCCTGTTTTGAGCTCGGCTAACTGTTTTCTGCTGGCTTTCCCTCAGTCATCTGCGTCTGACGCAGAACTAAACTACGGTGCATAATGAGCAAGCCTGCTTCCAGGGGTCCACAAGCCTTCCTTTTGCAAATAGCTGCCACAAGACACATCATTGTTAAGGTTTCTTGTTTACAAAACATGAATTAAAATAAGATTTGGGGTTTCTTGTCTCTTGCTCCTGTTCTTTGCCTCTAAACCATTTACCATAGTCTGCACTTCACCAGTTTCAGAGAAAAACAAATGATCACATTGGTCTATCTACTTTTGTAACCTGCCCTACCAATGGCTGATAGTTAACTGTAAGTTAATGATCAGCTTTGAAATGCAATAATCAGTTCTCTTGTGCCCTTACTTTTATTCACTATATTATGCAGAAAATCTGTCTTGCTGAATTTATAAATCATTTCACAGGCAATTTGATGTAAATTTATCACTTCAAAGTAAAAATTAATAAATAACATGTATTGCTATATTAAAATTCAGCTCAGAATTTCCTGATGTTGTAAGCATTAAATTCTAAGTTCCTTCATAATAAGTTTTTTCGGGTTAGTTACATGCGATGTTGTTTAGGCAATTAATTTTTATTTCTCCAAGAAGGCCATGTTCATAAAAGGATGTTTATTATGTCCTCAGCCTGGTGCCATGCAGAATTGGAGGAAGACGGTGTGAATGACAATTGCAGTGTTACGCTTACAGGAAAACACTATAAATAAGGCAGCTGAACTCAGGGACACACCTGCTGCTGTGCTTTCAGAATTTAATCCTCATACAAGGTGCTGAGTACCATGAAGTAGAAAGCTCATAGAAATCACTAGGCATTAAGATGATCCATGCCTATACTGCAGAGTCAGGCACAGGTGAGGGTAACGCCAGCGTTGCTGCAAAACCCCCTGAAATGTGTTATTTCAAAGCATACTGAAGCATTGCGTGCTGAACTTCATGTCATGGCTCACAATGCTTCCTCCTCCATGCTAAAAATAGAAGACGGCTAGTGAACCACACCACCATCTCCAGTGTAATGTAAGAGCTGCATAAATGTGAATTTCTCCCATAAAGCTTCCAAAAGCACCAGCTTTTCCCAAGCGTAAGCTCCCTTGGTAACTGCCAGAGTGGAAATTCCCTCAAAACCAGTATTTAAAGCCAGTATGTAGATATTCATAGAAAAATCCTCATCTAGGTACGTTCAAAAGTTCAAAATTTTCTGTTCTTGCCTGCCAGTTTTTCAACCGGTACAGTGCACTCATGCTCTTCACTACTTTGAGGGTGACAGAGCACTGGAACAGGCTGCCCGGGGGGGTGTGGAGTCTCCTTCTCTGGAGATATTCAAAGCCCGCCTGGACGACGTCCTGTGCAGCCTGCTGTAGCAGGTGAACCTGCTTTAGCATGGGGGTTGGACTGGATGATCTCCCAAGGTCCCTTCCAACCCCTGCCATTCTGTGATTCTGTGATTACAATTTGTGAGCCTGCCCTTCAGCTTAAAGAAAAAAACTATATCACATGCATCACAGGAACTGGGAATTAAATAAAAATGTCAGGTGGTGTGAGAAAAAGGAGACTGAAATGTGAAAAGGAAAAATTGATGAAAGGGAAACATATATTGCCTGCACTATAGCTTCACCTCCTTTTGTGTGTTTGCCTATGTGTATGACAAAGGACCTCAGAAATAAGACAAGAATGGAAAATTTCAGTCACTGAATCCAACACCCTGCTCTCACAGATATTTTTATCACTTCTTCCATATGCTTGTGAAAATCCCATCCGAAAACTGTCTAGGTTTCTCATCACACTGCTTTAAGTAACTTATTTTTTCTGATTATTAGAAACATTCTGCTAGGTTTCAAGCCAAAATGTATTGTGCCAGCTTATATACATTTGTTTTTATATAACCACCATTCTTCCACGTCTGAGCCTTTTCCATCGCATTCATTTGTTCACTGTACTAAAAAGGAGCAATCATATCCCTTCAGGCCTTCCTACTGCAAGCTGAACAGAACAAAAGCTTACCTTCACACTTTTTAAGAAAGGACAGTATAATTAATAGGAAGAGAGATATATAGGGCAAAGTCCTAGTTCTGCCCGGAATAATGGCAAAGCTATTGTTTATTTTACTAGGATCAGGATATTATCCATCCCAGCAAGACAGGTGGTCCATAAAACACTCATAGGTCAAATAAATAATCAATCAGTTAATTCAGTCTTGGGTTCCACTCATACTTGAGCTACAGGCATGTGAATGCACTGAGTTCATCACTGTGTGAGTATTATATTCATTTCCAAAGATCTGTTGTATTTTGTGTTAGTTGCATTGGGTTATTTTTAGAAAAAAGAACAATTTTCAACACCTTAAGCTTTTTGATTTGTAAAAAAAACCAGCTAGAAAACATGTCTTGCATCTCCCATAAAGAGAGGGTGGCATGTTCCAAATAAAGAGTTGATAAATTATAGCATGCAGATATTCCATAAATAATAATGGCAGCTCTCCAAATCCAGTTTTCTACTCTGGCCTTTTTTGCAGTAATGGAGACTGTCACTAGGAACTGTAAATTCACTCAGGAGCTAAAGAGTGTCTGAGACTTTTACAGTATTGATCGGAGGGATGTTTTGTGGCGATCACTAGTATATCAAGCCCAACAGCTATTATGCCTTCCATTGCTTGACAGGGTCCCATGAAACCTACCTGGAAGTTTATGGAGTTCTCATTTCCTAAGATGGAAGAAATTGCATTTAGAAGAAACCCGCAAGGGACTTCCAAACTCCAGAAAATAGCACAGGTCGGGCAGTTAAGAAATAAAGCAAGAAAGGTGGACATAAATAAAAAGCTGCTGGCAGAGCTGGGTGCTTTCGCGCTTTGTTATCAATTTCCCAGGGAGAAATATTTTTGTGCAGCAGGTCAGAGTTGAAGGAGGAAGAGAAGGTAGGTTCCTCTGACCATCATCCCATGAGTATGCATGTGTCATCTCGATTTAAAATTAACATCATTTGGGGAGATTAACTTGTAAGTTACACAGTGCTTTGTACTAATCAAAATATGTGAAGAAAATTAACACAAAGTCTTTAGTTCTCCTCAAGGGAGACACTTTTTAGCGTTGTTTCCAGTTGATTTAGCTTTTAAATGAGTAAGGTTATAATTGGTAATTAAGCTGGCTGCATTTTGGGCATACAAATGAAGATGAAAAGTGGAGTTGCAGCTTCTGAGGGGAAAATGAGAGTAAGCATATGGGAAGAAAATGAGGCTAATATGACACAATTCACAGCTTCATTAACATCAGCATGCAAGTCAGGCAGGCTCCCCTTGATGTTAACACTACATTTGCTGAACTTCATCATCAGGTCACAATTTCTGTAACAAGCCTAAAAAAAATAAAGAGGTAATGCATAGTTACTACATGAGAAAAAGCCTAAAAATAAGATACTCACAAGCCTCACTCATATTCTGAAATGTAGAGACGAGCCAGAGTCACACTACTGAGATGTGGAAGATGATCTGGAGCTGTGCAAAGGTTGGACAACATATGAATCAGGGCTGCGTCTGCTACAGTTGTAAAGCAGCTGTGGAGATCACTGTTGCTTCTGTTCTGTACAATAAAACATTTTAATTTTCTGGCTTTGGTCAAATTTTCTGTATTAACACAACAATTGAGAAGCCAGGTGGCTTGCAGTGAGAAACAGGAACTACCCATACGTCCAAGTGACAGAGAATATAGAAAACTGATGAAGATGGCAACTGGACAGACTGCTAACCTTTGGGAAAAAAACCCACTGAAATGAATAGGAGTCTTTCTGTTGGCTTCATGAGGTTTTACATGACTGGGCTGTATGCGTATCTGGCGGCACCAAAATTTGGGATACTTGCAATAGGAGAAGTCACTTCCCAATATCAGACTGTGATCTTCACTTTCTTCCATCTATACCTTACTAGTCCTTCCAACTATATTCTAGTAATTTTGGTTCTTCCTACCTTTGTTCAGGCAGGCAGTCCTCTCCAGATTTTGGCACTGACGTCTCTTGTGTGCTTTTCCCAGACAGGAATAGCTGCATTCTGGATCTCGCTATGTGCAAAATCTGCAGCAATTCACAAGAAAAACACAGTACCTTGGCCTCTCCTACACTCAGTAACAGTTTGATTCTTCTTATGAAACAGATTTCAAAATGCTAAAGATCCAGAAAATCTCCAGGTGAACAATCTTTTTCTGCTAGGTTTTTTATAGCTTGTACAAAAATGTGCCCTAGATAAATACATCAGGAAGGATAGTGAATGAGTGAACTAGATTTTTAAAAAAGCTCTAACCAGACACATTAAAACCTGTCAGAGCATCAGGCAGACTTGTGGAATGTTAGGTCTGAGTCCTGCATGTCTTGTGAATATAAACAGCACCTAAGTAAACCTGCACTGAAAATTAAAAGAAATTTCAATCAGATTTTGTTCATGGTCCTCAAGACTTCATCAAGCCAGTTGTTACCTTTCCCTTCAAAAAGAAAGAGTGGTAGTGCTATTTGACACACCTGTTCACTCATTTACTTTGTCCACAAGCATTCTAAAGAATAAATTTCAAATAGTTTCTCATAGTAAGACCATTCCATATGGCTAGCATATATCATTCCACTTTTTTTTTGTCCTAATAAAGCTACTCTTTAGGGTTTTTTTCTGTATGGGCAAGTGGGAGAGAGAAAGAGAGAGGTAACAGCAAAGAGGGATGGCAAGTAGGGTAAGGAAGCTAGAGGAAGAAATAATGAAAATATCTCACCCCTGGACACATTTGTGTCTGCTTTTTGCAGCCAGTATCCTTGACTGGCACAAAATTGACTTTCAATTAGTAGACGTTGCATCACTGTGATGTAAGAGGTGGCCTTGAGGGTTGCAGATAAAGTTTAAAAGTTAATAACTGCATTGCCAAAAGTTACATCTGGTCATTTTATGTTTCAAATTACATGCTGATTTGGGAGGTCACATACTGTTTTACTGAAAAAGAGCCAGAGCTGCATGCTAGTTACTGTACAGCTTGCTCAAGTAGGTCAGCACTACTGTGCTATTACTGTGGTGTGTCTACCCTTTCCGTTGCTTTAGTCCATAGAGTATAGCTTTTGTTTACTGAAATATAACTTTGTACATGGCATGTATTTACAGCTACAAATCTTCCATAGTCCCGTCTACCTCTAAGTCTTCTGATAATCATGACAACCCAGCATTTGCAAACATTTATTCTTTTCTGAATGTTATAACGTATATCATAGTAGCATGAAGAATTGTTATGCTTCTGATTCATCCATCCAAAATGGTGAGCCTTTTAAGTTGTTTCACAGAAGAAGGAAGGATTATTCAAACTACACAGAAAATTAGCATGATTTGGGATGATGATAAATATCTTTTTTGGATCGGCCACATGTGTGAATCACTGATCACAATGTGCAAAGTCTGAAATCCATGAAAAGTATAAAAATTGGTCTGCCATCAAGTGACTGAATGCACTAGCCTTATTTAACTGATCCTTAACAGAGAAGTCATAAGTTTTCTATTCACACCATCAAGTGTTATTAGGACAAGGGGTAATGGTTTTAAACTAAAACAGGGTAGATTTAGACTGGATATAAGGAAGAAATTCTTTACAATGAGGGTGGTGAAACACTGGAAGGGGTTGCCCAGAGAGGTAGTGGAGGTCCCATCCCTGGAAACATTCAAGACCAGGTTGGACAGGGCTCTGAGCAACCTGATCTAGTTAGCGGTGTCCCTGCTCACTGCAGGGGGGTTGGACTGGATGACCTCTAGGGGTCCCTTCCAACCCAAAACATTCTATGATTCTATGATTCTATCATGTATTTTGCAAATATGCTACTGCAAATATCCTGCTATTGAGCAGACTCTTTTGGCTGCCTGTATATATGAACAGGCTGCCCTGGCTTGAAGAAAAACAAATAAAACAGCAGAGGATGCTGAGGGCATCTAGGCTGCAGGCATTCCCTTACATAGATAGCTGTATATGTAGGTAACAATTTTTTAATTAAGTCTGTACCCATTTTAACATGTTCTGTATTATTTTAACATATTTCTAGGCTACATTTTGGGTAATGAGGTGGGGGTTTTTCCCAGGAATTCTGAAACTGATAGAAAATTAATGACAATATAGTAGGTGCTGAGAGAATAAGCAGTACTAGGATGATAGCTGATGTCTGAAAAAAAATTTCAAACTACTGTCTGAAAATGCAGAGACAGGGAGCTTTGTGGCATGGTAGTTTTATGGAGGAACTTGGTGCTTATTCTGCCCCTTCTCTGATAACTGCCGAGACTGCACTTGGAGAAACATGGTTCTCAGCTGGCTGCTCCCTGGCCAGGAAGAATAAAACAGAAAATCCCACCCTAGCCTAGATGCAGTCACATTTGCTTTATTTGAGGAGCTTTGCTGCTGATGGAAGTGGAGCTGGGTGGCAAACATTAAAGAGATGGCTTAGAGAAACTGCATCACAGCAGCTGTTTGATCAGTTTAAGAAGGGGCCTTGGATCTAAGTTTTCCTCAGCATAGAAATGCTTACAACTTTGTTTAACAACAAATGCTCCTATTCTCCGTAATATCTTTTTCCAACTGATGCATATATAGTGACACAGTTCTGTTCTAGAAAACTGATCTTTGATGACTGCCCATGCATAAATATAACATTTTTATTTATATATTAATATTACACGCTTTACACATTACACACTTTACACATTACACAATAAACTACATTAGATAACAGACATTACATAAATATATTTCTATTTCCCCTAATATCAATATAATAATATCAAGATAATATCAATAATCAACTGAACTGGATCATGTAAACCTGATTCTTCATTACCCTGGACTGTGTGCAAGCACTGGTATCAATGGATGTAAACATTGCCAAAATAAAACGGCACATTAAGCACTCACTCATTTTGCTGACGTAGCCTTTGGCACAAGGTAATGAAAAATGCCTTCCCAGTATTGTTAACGTTTGTTTTTGTAGGTTGCCTACTATTTATTGTTTTCTACTATCTCTTAATGTTTATAAGACAGCAAGTATGCTATGATGACAAGCAGCATTCAAACACTACCAAAGTCCTGTGGATTTTGTACTTTAAGTCCTTTGCTGGGGTTCCATGTGCAAGTGAGTGAAATTGTCACCATTTTTGATACACTGAATCCACCCGACAATAACCAGAAGCTAAAAATAGGCATTTTTAGACTAGAAGTAACATGCATACTGTTAAGAATGATGATGATTAACCACTGGCCTGTTTACTGAGTGATACTTCAGTATAATGGGAAAATGGCCTTCTTAATAAAAACTGATGGTCTTTCCAAAGCCTACAGCTCTAGCAGCTAATCAATCCACGTGCTCAAGAAAACCATTGCTGGATTTCATCCCCCAGCCTGGGCTATGCATGGTGTCAGGCTGGACTACTGCAAACATCTTTCTTAGCACTGAAGATCACACAGAGAACTGATCTGTCACAAACAATGGGAACAACCTATAGCTGATGCTCCTCCAATGACCCGAGTATTGTTCTCCATATTTTAGACAGTCTGTGCTTTAATGCACTATCTTCCAAAATCACTTGGTATGCAAGAATATTAAGCTTGTTAAGTGGTTAAGTAGACATATGATATTAGCTCTGTTTTTCTAAATTTTCTCTTCCAAAAAAAGTGAGACTTATGTGATCTGGAAATTTGTCAATCCTAATGGGTTTAGTAGCCCTAAGTATAGTATTTAATATAATATTGGAAATAGGGTAAGGTAACACCAGTGATAGCATGTGAATGGGGCTATAACTTGTAAGACTAACTAAGACAATTGAGCATTAGCTAAGATAAGCAAAAGTTACAGTATCAGAAAATATCCGAGGTGCAATACAAATGTGAGTTTAGGCTTCCCACAGGCACAGAATAGATTAGAAGCAACAGCCTGAAGGCCAAGTAGCAAATAAACTTGCCACCAGTTTGGCATGAGTGAATTTACCTTGTTTATATTAAGACATAATCACAGAAAAGAATCGTAGAATAGTTTGAGTTGGAAGGAACCTTTAAAGGTCATCTAGTCCAACCCTCTGCAATGAGCAGGGACATCTTCAAATAGTTCAGGTTGCTCAGAGCCCCATCCAACCTGACTCTGAATGTTTCCAAGGATGGGGCATCTACCACCTCTCTGGGCAACCTCCAATCTCATTGTAAAAATTTTTTTCCTTATATCTAGTCTGAATCTACCCTCTTTTAGTTTAAAACCGTTACCCCTTGTCTTATCACAACAGGCCCTGCTAAAAAGTTTGTCAACATCTTTCTTATAAGACCCTTTTAAGTACTGGAAGGCTGCTATAAGGTCTTCCTCGAGCCTTCTCTTCTCCAGGTTCAATAACCCTAAATCAGCCTGTCCTCATAGGAGAGGTGCTCCAGCCCTCTGACCATTTTTGTGGCCCTCCTCTGGACCCATCCAACAGGTCTATGTCTTTCCTGTGCTGAGGACTCCAGAGCTGGACGCTATACTCCAGGTGAGGTCTCACTAGGTCGGAGTAAAGGGGGAGAATTGCCCCCCTCAACCTTCTGGCCACACTTCTTTTGATGCAGCCCAGGATACAGTTGGCTTTCTGGGCTGTGAGCACACATTGATGGCTCATGTCCAGCTTTTCATCCACCAGCACCCCCAAATCCTTCTCTGCAAGGCTGCTCTCAGTGCTTTCATCCCCCAGCCTGTACTGATACCGGGGGTTGCCCCGACCTTTATGCTTGTCCTTGTTGAACCTCATGAGGTTCAAACAGGCCCACTTCTCAAGGTTGTCCAGGTCCCTCTCCAGGGATGGCATCACATCCCTCAGGTGTGTCAACTGCACCATTCAGCTTGGTGTCATCTGCAAACTTGCTGAGGGTGCACTCGATCCCACTGTCTATGTCATTGATGAAGATATCAAATAGCATTGGTCCCAGTACGGATGCCTGAAGGTCACCATTCACCTCTGATCTCCATCTGGACATTGAGCCATTGACAACTACCCTATGGATGTGACCATCCAACCAACTTCTCATCCACTGACGTGTGGTCACTGAACTTAGAGAAATTAGATCAGATTTCTGTCACAGTCTGTAATTTTGTCAGTGTTTTACTGGAATTAAAATTTTTACTTTACTAAATAATACAACTTTTACTTCACTCTTGGCCTACTTTTTTTCTTTGACATTTTCTTTTTATTTTCATTCTAATTTCACAGTCATCATTTGTTTACATTTCATAGTACTGAAGCACATGAATTTCTCATATCATATATCACACAACTGTTTATTTTCATTAGATTGCTTGGTTTTCAAGTAAAAAACTTTTCATCTGTTACCGCAAGAGCCAGAGCTCTTCAGGGAAAGTTTCCAGGACACATGTGATTTCCTGGTTAACTTCTGGGGACCAACAGATCAGAGGCCCTCACCATGTGTTTGTGAATAGCTATGTTGGTCTGTTCAAAGAATGCATCTGTCTATTCATCCTCCATAACCCCATAAATAATAATTTTTAGATCCTTCTGCAGTTTTAGACATATTTGTCAGAGAGACAAAAGTCTCAACATTTTGTTGCAAATTTAATGAAAGTGGGCACCTAGGGTGGCAAGATCTTAACAGTGCCCCTACACAGGAAAAGAGTATAGTGTGAGATTATAAAACATTTATCAAGTACTAGAGATGAGTGAGGAGAGAGATGTTTCAAATGTTTCAACCATAAAACAATCTTCCATATGACCTTATTCCTTCCTACACACCAGAGTTTACTCACAGGGTACAAAGCTCTAGGAAATTTCATTAGTGCCAATGCTCAGAGAACTCTATGCTAATTCTATTTTCTGGGTATTTCAGTAGAAAATAAGTTTTGGTTTTTCAGTAAAGATGGTAGTTAGCAATCTACCTTTGGTCCAGTTATAGAAGCAAGTACCTTACCCAAATAGATCAAAAGTACAATGCAAGAAATAAAGAAAACTAATTTCATTTTATTTCAGAAATCTGTCTGTGATGTGACAAGACAAGCAGGTACAGTTACTTGTGCTGAGGCTTTTCTTATCTCCTAAAAGTGTTCTCAGAGCTGTCCAAGAAGTGCAAGTATCACTACAGACTAAATTATTAAACTAGATGTTTCCAGACTTCCTAACCCAAGGTATCTTTTGGGTTTTTTTCAGTAGTCTGTCTTGCACTTCATTGGATATACCTATTCTGAGTGTTTGCTCAAGAAATAAAAATTTGTTCAACAAAAGCCTAAGACATGTGTTGAAGGATAAATTTAGCACCCATCACTTCAAAAAGGTTGCATCCATATGACACTGCCAAAATGACCAGGACAGTAGTAGGGGTCTGTTGCTGCTTCTGAGAGATGAATCAAATATTAGTTTGATTAGGAAGGCAAGACTGTGTAACACGGGATTTCTACTCCTGGATCACACAGCTACTTGTTGAGACAGATGTACGTGTAGCAACCACAGCCCTTTCTCTGCCTTGGAGAACTCTATAGAGCAAGAGTGGGGAGAGTCGGTAATTCAGCATCCCTGGCGCCCTGCAGTCTCTTCCCTGAGGCTATGATGGTCATGGTGATGGTCAGCAAATCTCTTGCCATATGACTGTCAGACATTGCTCTTGGAGCTTCAAGGGAAAGTGTGACCACTAAGTTTCCTTTCAACACCACACATTCTCATTTGATCTTACTGTAGAGCCCTTCACTCTGTAAAATAGAAGGGATGGTCAAGCCATGCACCATTCATATCATAATGTCAGGCACCTAACTGTGACTTCTCAGGAGAGAGACAAATAGAGAGGCATCCCCAGAGAATGATTCAGATTAATCCAGATTTTTCTGTAGTTGCATTTAAAAAAAAAAAAAAAAAACAACCAAACCAGAATGCTGTTTTAAGCATTAAGACATTTTAGGGTTAAAAAAGAAACAGACATAATGCTCATTAAATAGAACCAGCAGGCATCTGATTTGAAATGGGATTAGTTCCCCAATCCTGCTGTGCTGTTTTCATGTACATGGATGGATTAACAAAACTGGTTGGGTTTGAGCTTTTTTTTCCCCCTCATTTCAGTTCTGGACTATCAGTCACTACTTTTTCCTGACTTTGCTGACTAAAACTTTTAATGATTCCATCAATGGAAACTAGGCCACTGTCAACACTGAGCCTAATACTAACTGACACTCTTTGGAGATTAAGGCTCAGCCCGTACTTACAGTGATGTGTCATTTTAATTGTAATTAAGTAAAAAGACACAACCAAACACAGCCTTTACTTCTCATTAAGCTTAATAGAGACACTGTATATATTGGGCAGCTGCTTGGGGCACCACCTGCATTTTTCAAAGGCTGATATATTGCATCAGTATGATAGAAATCTAGAGTGTTCAGGGATGGGGTTAGGAAAGCCATCAACTACCTGGAGTTACATCTGGTGAGGGATGTGAAGGGCAACAAGAAGAGCTTCTACAGGAACATTAGCAGCAAAAAGACGACCAGGGAAAACATGGGCCCACTTAACAGGGTGGGGGATCTGGTGACAAAGGACATGGAAAAGGCCATGGTATGCAATGCCTTTGAGTACCAGTAAAGACCAGCCTGCAGGAAACCCAGGCCCATGAGACTAGTGAGAAATTCTAGAGCAAGGAGGTCTTAACCCTCTGTGGACAATAATCAGGCTAGGGAGCATATAAACAACCTGAACATATCCAAGTCCCTGAAACCTGATGGGATGCACCCACGACTGCTGAGGTAGCTTGTCCATATCACTGTGAGGTCACTGTCTATCACCTTTGAAAGGTTGTGGCAATCAGGAGAGGTTTCTAAGGACTGGAAGAAAGCAAATGTCACCCCTGTCTTCAAGAAGGGCCAGAAGAAGCAGCAAGAGAACTACAGGCCTCACCTTGATCCCTGGGAAGGTGTTAGGACAAGTAATCCTGGAAATCATTTCCAAACACATGAAGGACAAGAAGGTGACTAGGACCAGGAAGGACTTACGAAGGGAGAATCATGCCTCACCAACCTGAGAGTCTTCTTCAATAAAACAACTAGTTCAGTGAATGAGGGGAAAGCAGTGATGTTCTTTATCTTGACTTTGAAAAGGCTTTCAATGCTGTCTCTGATAACATCCTTATAGAGAAACTGATGAAATACGGACTAGATATAAGTATGTGGAGTAAACTGAAAACTAGTGGAACTGAGCTGTAAGAGTTGTGCTGAGCAGCATGAAGTTCGGCTGGAAACCAGTCCCTAATGGTGTACCCCAGGGGCTGATGCTGGGCCAATTTTATTTAACATCTTCATTAGTTACCTGGATGATGGGACAGAGTGCATCTTCAGCCAGTTTGCAGTTGGCACAAAACTGGGAGGTATGGCTGAGACATAAGAGAGTTGTGTTGCCCTTCAGATAGTCCTCAACAGGCTGGAGAAATCAGCTGATGGGAAGCTCATGAAGTTCAAGAGAGAAGTGCAGAGTCCTGCACGTCAGGAGGAATAACCCTATGCATCAGTACAAGATGGGGGCTGACTGGCTGGAAAGAAGCTTTGTAGAAAAGGAGATGAGGTTTCTGGTGGGCAACAAGTGGGACATCATCCAGCAATGTGCCCTTGCAGTGGAGAAGGCCAAGACCCTCCTGAGCTGGGTTAGGCAGAGTGTTGCCAGCAGGCCAAGGGAGGCAATCCTGCCCCTCTGGAGTCTGGGCTGGGTCCAGTGCTGGGAGTCCCGATACAAGAGAGAAATAGAACTACTGGAGAAAGTCCAGTGGAGTGCCACAATGACTAAGGGCATCTGTCCTACAGGGAGAAGCTGAGAGAGCTGAGTCTGTTCGCCCTGGAGCAGACAAGGCTCAGGGGGGGTTTACCGACGTGTATAAATACCTGATGGGGGAGCAAAGAAGGAGCCAGGCTCTTCTAAGTGGTATCCAGTGACAAGACAAGAGGCAATGGGTACTAACTGAAAGATGGGAAATTCCACTGAAACATAAGGACAACTTTTTTTTACTGTGAGGGTGGTCGAACACTGGCACAGGTTGCCCAGAGAGACTGTGGAGTCTCCAACCTTGGAGATATTCAAAACCTTGCTGGACATGGCCCTGAGCAACCTGCTCTGGCTGACCCTGCTCTGAGCAGGGGTTGGACCAGGCAATCTCCTGAGGTGCTTTCCTGCTGCAGTGGGTCCCTGACTGTGTGCATTTTAGACTAGAAATGTTGCAGAGTGTGTCATACCCAGAGGACTCTAAAATTGGCAGCCCACATCTATTGAGCAAATTCTCTTGATGGGGTTTTCCTCTGTCGCTTTCCATCTTCTATGTTTAGGCATCTAGACTGAATTAGTAGTGGTCGTTTCTAACATTGTGGTACGGCACTGATGCTTCCTCCTGCTGATGTAAGTAGTATCTGAGTGTACCGTTAGTGCAAATGCACTAAACCGTACACACTAGAGCTGAGAGAAGGCGAAGCTAAAGCAAAAACCTGGACATGGTGATCCTAACAGCCATGCTACAGTGAAACTCTTTGTATGCATAGACAAAAAGTCTTTATAACAGAGAACCTCAGTGAAGTGAATATTCTGGTAGGTTCACCATCTGCACTAGTGCAAATTCATGTTGCTGCAAAGTGCTGCTTGCATCTGCAAGTATATTTCCTCTGATGCTCTATTGATTTTTTTTCATTGAAGCAATAACTTTTAAGCATGTGTGCGTTGTGTTTGTGTCTATATATATAAACACATAAATGGTGACAGCAACAAGAGGCAGGAGTAGCAGCAAACAGTGTCACTGGATAAATGAGTTTCCAAAGAGGATGTTTCTGCTGCTGCAGAAATTGGAATTAGTGTCGCAGTGAACAATTTAGGTACTTTAATTGTGCATATTTTTCTTGAGGCAAGCACTACCATCACAGAGACATCCTACCACTTGGAGAACTGTTATCAACAGAATACAGAGTGTGGAGAATAAACAATTCAAACAATGGCTTTCAAAGAGAAAGTGGTTCTCATTTTTGACAAGCCTCACTAAATGTTTTTAGTAAATTGTACACTTTTACACAGGTAGTTGATTTTTTCCTTTTTTTTCCTTTTCCTTTTCCTTTTCCTTTTCCTTTTCCTTTTCCTTTTCCTTTTCCTTTTTCTCTTTTTCTTTTTCTTTTTCTTTTTCTTTTTCTTTTTCTTTTTCTTTTTCTTTTTCTTTTTCTTTTTCTTTTTCTTTTTCTTTTTCTTTTTCTTTTTCTTTTTCTTTTTCTTTTTCTTTTTCTTTTTCTTTTTCTTTTTCTTTTTCTTTTTCTTTTTCTTTTTCTTTTTCTTTTTCTTTTTCTTTTTCTTTTTCTTTTTCTTTTTCTTTTTCTTTTTCTTTTTCTTTTTCTTTTTCTTTTTCTTTTCCTTTTTCTTTTTCTTTTTCTTTTTCTTTTTCTCTTTCTTTTTCTTTTTCTCTTTCTTTTTCTTTTTCTCTTTCTTTTTCTCTTTCTTTTCCTTTTTCTTTCTTCCTTTTCCTTTTCCTTTTTCCTTTTTCTGTCTACTGAACTTTAACTCTAGGTAATAAAAGGGAGAAGGAACCATTTAATGGATCAGCCCCTTCTGATATCCTGTTAAAGAGCATTTTCAGGATTAAAAAAAAAAGGTGGGGGAGGACAATAGCATGAAGATGCTGTTCTCCTTATGTTTGCTGCTACAGAAGACTGTACTATGAAGACAGCATATTCTGTATTCTGATAGCACAACTAATGCTATCAGTTCTCTAGGTAAGTATAGAGCATTTGCTAGGACACTGAAACACCTACATTCTTCAGAAGCCACGCCTTAATCTGTAAAGTAAATAGTGATATACCCCTTTCTGAGATAGGTAACTATCTTCTTGCATGCTTTTCCGTACTGATATTTCAATATGTGGAAAGCCATTAAAGACCACAAAAGTTTCACAATGCTGTAGGCATAAACTTAGGTTTCATAACGCTGTGTTGATATTGTTACAATATATTAAGACAAAAATTCTCCTTATAAAAGATCAGGGCTTTCTGTGCTACTCAGCAGTCCTCACGTTTGGGGAGCCAGTGGCACTCTGGCACTTCCCAAAATTTCTCATGTAATATTGTACATCGATTAGCCAAAACTGTAATGAAACTTTCACTCAAGCAACATGAGACTGCAGACTACTTAAGACAGTTTTCAGCAGACCACAATTTGGCAACCATAAGGCTTTGATAACAACTGCATAAGTATTTATAATAAAAGGAAGACTAGAGTTTATAGGTTTGCAAAAATCCAAGGAGTAGAACAACTGGGTAAATAGCACTGGTGAAGAGAATGAAGGGTACAGAGCACGATGTTTGCATTTTATATATTCAGCTCTGGGCAACAGCTCTAGGCAACAACGCAGAAATAGGTCTTGGGTGCATGAACTCATTCCTTTAAAGTTTGCAAGGAACTTCCAGCAAAGGAGGAGGTATTTTGTAAAAAGGGCAAAGGTGATTGTGTGAGAAATACACTAATGAGACAGTGAAGGCTAGCATTACTGACAGAGAGCACATGAGGGCTGATGCTCAATGCGACAATAAAGCTGATTCAGTAGAGTCAATTGATCAGAAACTTTGAAGAGGACAATGAGTTTGCCTTTGATGCTGATGAAACGGAAAGCCAGGAGAGAGACATAGACGTTATGTCAGCAAGGAAGATAATCCTCACAGTGCAATTCTGAATGAGCTTTTGGAGAACACAGTGGAAGACGTTGGAGCTAGAGAGAGAAGTTGGTAATAGCCGAGGTGTGAAGTGACACACAGTGGGCGCTGAGATAGTCAACAAAGCTGAATCTCCTAATTGACACGTAGGAAGAAACAAGAGGCTATAGACACAGTCTTACTGCATAGATCCAGAGATACTGCTATGATGCAAACGGTATTCAAATTAAAGGCCTAAACGGCTGGAAGGACAGCATGGCATTCACAGTAAAAAGAGGAAGGAAGAAAGGTTTGTGAGAATAAAAACAGGACCTGAATGTAAGCTGCGGTAGCTGCCCTCAAGGAGGTGGCAAAACGGTACTGATGTGGACTGGGCGTGGAAAGACAGGCCAGAAACAGAGATGAAGAACCATGAATCACCAGAATAAGATGCGAATCAGTGCCAAGTTCATGGGTAAGAGAACTAGAGACAGGGCTCACAGCTGTGAGGACTTCGGGGGATGTGTTACAGATCCTGATTAAAAGCTGATTAACAAGAGAAATAGCAAAGAATTAGAAGGCACATCGCACAAAACCCAAAAGCCAATATGAAGTCTTGATTTTAGAAATGATGGAATGACTTACACTGTCAGATGATACTGAGAGGTCAAGGGGGATTAAGGTGGAATAGAAGGTCCGGGATTTGGGCAGGAGGAAGGTGTGCTCCATTTGGGACAGCACTTTCGGTGACTTGTAGACATTGACAAATTTGTAGATTGTTGTGATGATCAAGGAGGAAAATGAGGCTGTGCCAGAAACAAGGCTGTGGCAGTAGACAACACATTCAGTTAACCTCGACAGAAAAAGCATAACGAGCTTTAAACAGCATTGTTGATCATTAAAGGGGCAAGAGGCATTGCAAAAGATATTTAAATCTATGGATGAAAAAGGAATGCATAAACACCACTTAGAAATTAAGTGTTATTTCATCATCATAATTAATCAATGAGATCTTGTTAGGATTAGGAAATCTTGTGTGTTCTTTCAAACATAAAATCAGGATAAACGACTTACTAAGAAGTCTCTTACCAGAATGTGAAGACAAAGAAGTCACCCCCCCTCCTCTGTCTCCCATTCGTGACTTGTTTGAATAGCCACACACTGACTGATCATGTCTCTGATCCACTGTAGCCAGCAACCTGCTATAAGCTTTTGTTTATAAGACACAAATTGTTGTTGCTTCACCCTTGCGTGCTGTGACTCAGGAGTAATTTTAGGCTGGCTCAGCTTCCTCCATTTTGCGACCTATTAGATGAGCACAGTTGCAGATTTGTTTTTCTAACCTCAGAAAATATAGGACATGACTTTCCAAGGACTAGTTTTTCACACTAGCTGGATATTTAATTTCAGGGACCAATCGTGAAGCCAAAGAAATTAACAATGAGCAACCTCTCCTTTTCTAGCTGGTTTACTGAGATGACATCTGTGAATTAGACCAGTGGTATCATGGTTAGGTTATAAAATTTCCCTTAGCAGTGTCCTTCAAGTTCAGAGTAGAGCTTACCAAGTGCCCAGAACAAGCCTACATCTTCTTCTGTCGCTGAAACTAAATTTGCACAGCAGAAGATCTCAGTTTAACAAAGGCATGCAATTCAGTGAGTGCAAGAAGAAGAAGAAGAGGAAGAAGAAGAAGTTACAAGAGATAAAGACTGGTGGTGTGCCATAGCATAGACAGGAATGCTCTAGAGAATGGGCAGTGGAGAAACTGGATGGTTTCATATGGCAGAACAGGATGGACATGGAGGAAAGGTACCGGAGAAAAACAGTGATAAGGGGAAGAAGAAGAGAAAAAACAAAAGAGGCAGGAGAAGAAAGGCTGTCTTTACCCACTTACTCACGCAGGTGGCTTCAATAGTCTCTGCTACTGCTTTCTACCCCTCCTGCCACCTTGACACAACCCCTCCTGTACCACAATGAATGTTTGGGCAATCATGCAGTGAACTGGACAGGAAACTGACTGATATTCATTACTTTTCAGCACATAACCCAACAAAAATTAAAAGTAACAGGAGAAAAAAATGGATAGAAGCAGAGAATACTTCAGTTGGCACTGCTGCCAAAAGGAGGATCATGGGATCATAGCCTGGAGGGAAGATATAGCAAAGGGACTGGATAAACGAACAGAAGGACTAGGAGCAAGAGATAAGACTGGTGACGTTACATTGAGTGACGCAATTTCAGACTGATGGAAGGTCAGTCGAATTCCCATCCAAAAATTGTTACACCAAATCTAGCGATAATGTAGCTGAAGATACAGTCATTTCAATAAGCTGATCAAGAACAGTTTTGGTGGGTTTTTAGTGGTGTTTTTTTTCTTTTGGATCACCTCAGTGACTCAGGTCACCCTGCAGCAGCCATAAGACAATCAGATCCAACACAAAGGAAATGGCAGGGATACGGAAAGTGGAACTACCTCTCTTCAATTAGGTTTTATACCACACACTAAGGGGACTAAGACTAGTCAATAAGGTTTCAAGTAATACATTATAGAAAAGGTTGCACACTGAGTGAAGTTGAAAGAGGACTACGAGAATAAGATGAGATAACAGGTTGCAAAATAGAGAAGTAAAGATAGGGGGTACAGCAAAGTATTCCTATCCATATTTATTCTGTCTTCCAGGGGTGAAAGATAAACTAGGGAAGGTTAGGGAACACAGAAACAAAAAATCTGTAAAAAAAGACAGCAGTAGGTAAAAGAAATTAGGAAAAAAAAAAGCAGAATACAAAAACCCCCACAGGAGTTGGAGAATATATATGTGTTTATTAGCTTCAGTCAGAGAACAGCCTGAAGAACATGAAGGTCTGCCAGAGTGCCTGGAAAGGCCTCAGTCACCTGACTTACAGAGGGGAGAAGACATCCCCAAGCCCAGGGGCAAGCAGAGTGAAGAGAGTGGAGAGGGAAGAGAGTCAGGCTGATTTAGAAATGTTACTTTTTAGATGCTTTCAGGAGGCCGGACCTACCTCACCTAGGTTTTGAGTTTCAAATTCAAATTCTGTATAAACTTTTCTCCTTTCCTGAGTCTCTTTTAATATACACATGGAAACTTACACACATACTTTCATTTGAGCAGTGACTACACTATTTGTTATCTCTGCTGGGGATTTGCTGCAGTATTTTTGATAATGCCCGAGCAACCCCACCTCTCCCTGGACTCCTGTTTAATACTGTGTATTTCAGTAAAGATGTCTTTTAGCCTTAGAACTTCACTCAGGAAGCTGGAACTAAGCATGTCCATGAAACACTGACACAAGCTTTCATTTCTAATTTTTAGCTATTTGGAGTGGAGGTCTTAACGAAGCTCAAGCCATGAGTTCATGATACAGGGGCCAGAGTGCTCATTTTCATCTGTGCATTACCCCTTCAGATGCCTTGGCACCCGTGCTTATAGGCCTGCACTGCAAAGCAAAGGAGAGAAGCGATCTGAGGTAGAATTAATTTTCTTTCTTTTAAATCGGTGATCTGGTCCCTTGTGTCATCTCACAAACACTAAAGCACGGTGAGAAAATAGTGTGGGAACACGACCAAGCAGCTGGGGGATGGTGAAGCTGTGGGAATTATTAAAACACGATCGCTGCCAAAGCCTCCCTATAATGAAAATGCAAACTCAGTAGGGAAAAGGAAACACAAAAAGAACAGATTTGTTTGCTACTAAAATAATTTTCCAGTGTAAGTGAAACAGTTAGCTAGAATACCGTGCACTGATGCAAGAAGGGTGTTGGGAGGAAGTATGTATCTGTGTGTATCATGGGCAGTAGTTAAGATTGCACAGACAATCTTCATCTTGGCATTTACTAGGCTGTTGCATAACTTTGCACCTGAAACGTTAGTTTTCTTTCACTGTTTTTAATGCCATGACCTCTGTATTTTGGAGCAATTTTTTATAAGAAAAGCAGTTCAGTTACCGAGAGCCATACTCTCTCCCACATGTCGTTTATTAACAAGATCCATTACTTTTTTGCCATTGGATTTCACAGCTGCTGCTGCACCGAGGCGGTGGGTTATTGAGACTCAACGGCCTTTGGATCTACATCAGATTCTGGAGGGAAAAGTGCTCCGATAGCTACGGATTTACCACCTACCATCATCTGCCTGATCTCTCCTTTCTGTTTTTAAATCCTCTACCCCAGGCTCACATCTTTTTTTTTCTGTCCTAATACTGCTTTTGCAATGAAGCCAGGCTGCTGCTTCTTTGCCACTCTTCACGTCTACCCAAACAGCAGCCAAGGATGGGGCAAAGGAAACGCAGCCCCTCTCCCAGGTCGAGTGTCGGCGAGAGAAACAAATTGAGGAAGCTGTGGGGTGAAACTTGCTCCGTCAGCCTTCAACAGAAGCAAATCTAAAGTCGAATTGCTCCTTAAGAACTGTGAAGGAAGGGACTCTTAACACAGCGTGGGAGCTCTTTTTTCTTTCTTTTTGATAAAATTGAAGAAAACGCCCCAAGAAAATATGGTGAAAGAAACAGTAAAAACTGCAGAGAGACGTGTCTCGACAGAGGACGTTCTGGAAGATTACTTTGCTCTTTCATAAATAGTCCTGCTTCGACACGTAGGAATGCGTTGTACGTAATTTCCGTCAGTTGTGGCAATCCTCAAGACGATTACGATCTACCAGTTGTGGCTTCATCTACAGAGTGCAAGCCCAGGCCTGGCTTGGTTTTACTTTCCATTCAGATCATACTTACAGGCCGTACTTTTTTGGTTTTCCATCACGTCAAATATGTATACTTTGGACCGTAAGAGGGTTTCTCTCTTACGCACATCATAGAATCACAGAATGTTTTGGGTTGGAAGGGACCCCTAGAGGCCATCTAGTCCAACCCTCCCGCAGGAGCAGGGACACCGCTAACTAGATCAGGTTGCTCAGAGCCCCATCCAACCTGGCCTTGAAGGTTTCCAGGGATGGGGCCTCCACTACCTCTCTGGGCAACCCATTCTAGTGTTTCACCACCCTCATTGTAAAGAATTTGTTCCTTATATCTAGTCTAAACCTACCCTGGTTTAGTTTAAAACCATTACCCCTTGTCTTGTCACTGCTGGCCCTACTAAAAGGATTTCCCCCGTCTTTCCTATAGGCCCCCTTTAGGTACTGAAAGGCCGCAATCAGGTCTCCCCGCAGCCTTCTCTTCTCCAGGCTGAACAAGCCCAGCTCCCTCAGCCTGTCCTCATCCTCTTTTCCCCTTTCCCTTTCGGGCACACTAACCTCTAAGCCCGTTCAAGGGTAACTTTTTGTTTTCCCCCGAGGAGCAATTTTTATTCCCTAGAGAGCTCAGGGTCGAGCAACCCCGTCCTGCGCCATGACGGGGCACGGCCGCCCCTCAGCACAGACCCGCCAGCTCCGGGCGCGCCCCTGGCACCAGACCCTGGCCCCACTTTCTCCCCGCCGTTCCCCAAACCCTCCCCGGCCTC
>NW_009260028.1:1197812-1215487 GCF_000687185.1 Egretta garzetta | reverse complement strand
ACTATGGACGAGGAGCAGTTCGTGAGCATCGACCTGGACGACGACAACGTCTGCAGCGTCTGCAAGCTGGGGACCGAGAAGGAAACGCTCTCCTTTTGCCACGTGTGTTTCGAGCTGAACATCGAAGGTAGCGTTTTCACGGGGAAGTCCTCCGGCGCAAAGTGTCGGTCCGGGGCTGCTTGAGCGCAAATTGCGCTGGTCTGAAAGCTTTCGGAAAGGCTTGGGTTCGAAGACGCCTGTGTTTAAAAAAGCTTTTCTTTGCTGGCCAGACCAGTTCGTTAGCTTCCTAAATAGCTCACTTCCAGTAAAGGCGGGGGGGGCCCCTGCCCCTCTGGATGTAAAGGTGTACCCCCCCCCGCCCCCGCCCTTCCAAGAGCTTCTGAAATGCCCCGGTGTTAATTTGACTGTCTGGTGTTAGACCTCTGGTGTTAATTCGGATCTGAAGGAGTTTTTGTTCAGCCTTTATTCAGGGGTTTTGCTCAATAGTTAGAGGGGTCTATGTGTAAAACTTTTGTAAATCGCAAGTTTTAAAGCGCAGTAGGTTTTCTTGGAAGCAGATGAATGTTTCACTGGGGGTAATCAGAGGGTTATTTATTTTTGCTTTCATAAAGTGATAATACGTGTGATATGATAAAACTGGGTTCACTGTCAAAGCTTCTTAAAGTTTGCAAATTATAAGGTAGGAATTTTGACCGTCTTTTAAAAGACTAATCTTGTAAGCTTTGTGTCTGGTCTCCAAAACGGTAGGTTTAAAACTTCAGACCTTGTTTTGCTGAAGAATTTACTCATCTTGTTGCTGCTCTTCATGTATGAACCAAGTGTGGGGCATCAGTGAGCAGCAGCAGATTAGTTATTTCCCTTTTTTCAGCCAAATAAGGATTTTTGAAAATACAAGTGGTGTCGTTTGATTTGGGGGGCAACAAAGTAATTTGTGACAGTTATATACAGTGGAATTTGCCAATTGTACGTGCATGTGACTACCTAGAATAATCTGTATGGGTATGGGGCAATTGAATATGAAGATCTTAACGCTGTTATATGAATAGTCCCATTGCGGTGTCTCTGGTATATATGAGAGTGCACTAAAGGTCTTAAGATGAAGTCTTTCTGAGCGTAAAGTGCTGTGAGATATGAGCACTGTATCCAGTGATCTAGTTGTTTGTTCTGAACCCTAGAAGCATAAAACTGACTGGAACTGGGGGAGGCTGTAAAGATGTGTATTCCATGCACTGTTTCTGTTGTGCATCTGACTTTTAATGCGTGTGTAGATAATAAAATTTTGTTCTTACCTTACAGAAATCTGAAAAATGCCTTAGCAAGTTAGAATCACTTGAAACACAGTACTGAGTCAGTATTTTAAATTTAAAAAAAAAAAAAATTATGCCTCTAAGGTCTTTGCTACTAGACGCTATATATTTTAATCTGAATAATACTTTTGTACTTCAGTAGTACTTTGCATGCTTTATGCTTTTGTTTAGAAGAGACGTGCTTGTGTATTTGCACTTTTTGATAAAACTCAGAGCAACTCTTTAACCTAAGACAACCTGTCAGTCTACTTGAGTTTTTTACTGCTTTAAAATGATAGGCTTATGGTTCTCAATATGAAGTGGAGTTAAGATGTTTCTCTCTCTAGGCTTTAAAATGAGGAAAAAAAACATATTGCCATAATGAGAATTAAGTATTTTGATTACATTCAGAATCTAGTTTTGTTTTGGAAGTGTTGAAATAAATAAAATAGGATGCATTAAAAAATTGCTGGATGGTTTCTATCCTCCGTTGTTTGAGATAAGCAGTGGATTTGTCAAAGTTACTTGTTATGGGTATTACTTTACAAAATGATCACGTGTTTTAGCTGGAACAGCTTTCTTTTTTCTGGAACACTAAGCAGACTTGATAATAGTAAAAGCTTAATCTGTGCAGCAGATGATTTTGCATAATCTTCTAAATTTTTGGTTAATTTTAAAAGACGACTACTTAACAGAATACTGATGAAAGCTCACCTGAAATTACATGAACCATTATATTCTTAATCTTTTACTTTGCATAGTAAAAGAAAAGTATTAATATCTTTGATCGTTATAGCATCAAAATACCCCTATTTCTGATATTCTGTCTTCTGTGTACTTTGAAAAGACGTATGTTACTGTTTTTATAGGGAGAGGAGGCTTAAGGGGGGCAGAGGTTGTGCAAGTGACTTAAAAAGTCTTATTACGATTCTTTATAAGCTGAACCACTGCATGAGCCAGTCCTTTACCATATCGGTGCTCACACTCTTCCTGCTTTTGACATATCTATTGTATTTTGCTGTGAGAAAGACTGTGATTTATATTCTATACATCTAAAATAAGAATCTTTTGGCAGCCCTGGGTAGGGAATGAAATGGATAATTGACTGACTCAGAACGTTATACTCAATGTTTTCGTATTAACCTCCTGCTTGTGTTTTAGTGAAGTTCAGATGCATTGTGACCTAGGTATTTGTTGAACAGTCAGGTGTAAGTTGTATCAATTCTGTAGGTGTACTGTGCCACACAAGTGAGTGTCATTCTCGCTAATAGTTTGCCTTTTTATTTAACATCATACTTTAAAACCCAAGCAATTCATACATGTACATATATTTTTAAGTAATCTGGGAAGTGAAATGGGCTATTCTAAAAAGATATTCATGCAACAGCTAGGACAGTGCTTAAGGCTTACTCATTTTTAGTGTTGATGTGCATGCGTAACTTCTCCCTCAGCAAAGTAGGAAATAGCTGCTGTTCAAGAACAGGCAGGCTATTAGTCACAGCTCAGCATCTTGCAGGCTGCTTAAGTACTCCCACTGTTTGCAGCACCCTGTTAACTTCCATGTGTGAAGTGCTGTCTGACTTAAAGGGAATGTGTAGCACCTCCTCCATTTTCCCAGTCCTCGCTAGGAGGTGGGTCAGGATAGAAGGGAGCATTGCAGATGCATGTGCAAGGGCAAGTGGTGAACGTGGCAGTGTTAGGTTTACAGTGGGACTCGATGATCTTAAAGGTCTTTTCCAACTGAAATGATTCCATGATTCTATGAGTTTATGTATGAAGTTCTGGAAGTAGGTTTCCCAATTTCCTTTTAAAAAAGGGTGTCATATTCTAGTGCAAAGCTCATGAGAACAATTCTGTTTCCCTTTGTGCCAGCATCTGATTGCTTAAAGCTGTCCTATGGTAAATCCACACACTTGAAACGGATCCAGCCCAAGGCTTAACCACCCGAACCTGCTCTGAAACAGACTTTCTCAAATGTGTATAAACAAAACACTACGTAAATATAATTTACTTAGCTGTGCTTAATTACACTACAGTATCGTATTGGTGAATCTTTGTGTCTTCTGGCATCTGTGAGTTCAACAGCTGTACAAGTTTGCTCCTGTGTAGTTGGTAACGTTGTTGATCATCTTGGTTAAGTAAGATGAGTAATTAGAAATGAGCAAGTCGGAGACCATCCCCATCTGTAATGACTCAACAGACTTCTTCCTGGATCACTGTTGTGATGTGTCTCAGCCTTTACCTTCCTGACATTGGGGTGGGTTTTTGTAACCTTTATTATGTTTGGACAAAAGCTTGGTAGTGATACATAGTCGAAAAAGAAAAACCCCCAAAAATCAGGTTGATCTTATAGTCCTTTACAGAGAAGACTGCTACTGCTATACAGAAAGCTTAGTCTGTGGTCTGCCTTAATGAATTAACTGCTGAGTTTCTGAATGAGGAAGTTAGTTACTGAAATCAGGACTCAGTCATAATTGTTTTTAATAGTAGATTTTTAGTCTTTCAATGAAATAAATTGATACATTAGCCTAAAATGTGATTATGCTTCATACTAAGTTAATTCACAGGAACCACTGGTTGGAGTGCAGTTCGGAGTTCAGGTGTGGTGTCTGTCCCAGAATTTATTCAGGAGCGATGTATATGGATTATAGGGTCTGTTTCTCTGAACTTGACTGAAAGAATGGTACCAAAGGGAGGAGAAAAGGGAAATAGGCATACGGAATGAACAGAAAGCCAAGATGCAGGTTTAAACTTTCTCCTATTACATGTCACTAACCTTCCCTGAGCAGGGAGAGAGCAATGTTCTTCGGAGAGTTTGGTAGTGCTAATCTTCAGTCTAAACAGGGGTGAGGTGGTGTGTCTTGAAAGGACAGGATTTTTGTCCGTGTTGTGCTTGCTCTTTCAGCTTGCTTAGGTTAAGGATTCATGCTCAGGGAAGCTGAGTGAACTAAGCAACACATAAATACTTTTGTTGTGAAACTAGCTTTTATGTGTGAAGGATCATTACTGGATGATTTAGCACAACAGAATACTGACGTGATTCTTAATCTTTAAAATATGCAGAGTAGTTGCATATGAAATACTAAACTAACATTTTTGAGAAATGAAGTTGATTCTGCATGGTGGTTTTAAAGTTCTAGATGGGGTTTAGAATATCCTGGTGGTGTGGGTCTGCAGGAGTTTGATGTTGGCTTTTGTTTGCCTTGTGCAGGCAAAGTGAACACCAGCAGAGATTGTTGTGTACTGTTTTGTTTTCCAAGTAGGTGTCACAGTAGTAATCAGTGAAACAGGAAATGTTTTAAATTCATGTGTAGCTAGATTGCATAAGGCAGGAAATCATGTGTTGTGTGTTTGAGACAAATTTCTTCTTCTTAATTTCATTATAATATGGGAAAATGATTAACTGAACTCTGATAGCAAATATGTAATGCTAACAACAGATCTGCACTTGTAACTGGAAGGTGGGGGGAAGATACATGAACACACAAAAATATATGTGTGTGTATGTGTAAATACCAGCATCAAACCCCTTTGCCTGAATATGGTGTCCCTACAAGCTGCTTTGAAACTCCAGTTGTAGGGTTTCCACAGAAGAACGCAGCGCTGTGCAGATACCTGACCGCGCTCTAATTCTCCTGTTAGGAGGCTGTCACCGTCTCGCCTGTGTTTCGCAGAGCATGCTCCGGTGGATAGAGTGCTAAGCTGTTGTGCTGCTTAGAGTTGTTCAGATGTCTTCGCATGGGAATGCATTGTGCAATGCAGATGTGTCCTTCCTTAATGCATGCTTTGTGATCCTCTGGACAACGCCTGTGGAGATCGCAGCTTCAGGAACTTAATAATTGAATGTGTTTGTTCAAACACTGGACTTGTCTCTGAAGGTTGCAAAGTGGAAAGTCTGTAATAATTATGGTTTAGCTTTATGTTATTTGTCATAAATAATGTAACCTATCTTAACCTGGGTTTATGCTAGTATGTCTTAATGCAGAATTATTTAAAAATTCAAGGGTTTGTAACGGAGACAAAACTATAATGGAAAGGGAAAATCTGATTGTTTTGAGCTGGTTTTCATTAATTTTTGTTTCTCTGGTGCTGCTAACTATGATAACATCTTGGAGAATGCTAGCTGACAAGCAAATTGGCTTGCTTCCATTTTTGTTTAGAGTTGAACAACAGCTGAATAGCAAATGACAGTCTATATCCCAGGTCTTACAGTATAAAAGAGGAGAGAGTGTAAGTATTGAATGCCTATTCCCCTGATTTATGTTAAGATAGTTACACTTCCATGGCGCTTTGAAGTGCCAATAGACTCACAGCATTTGAGGCAATTTCAGTATCAGGTTAGTGCATCCCAGTCTCCAGTTTGAGACAAAGATGCTATAAACAAATCTGTCTTATTACATAGCTTTTTTTTCCTATTAAGGTCTATAAAATCATGTGTAATATGCTTATTCTGTGTTCTTTGTGTTCATTGAAAAAAAAAAAATTGTTAAAAAGCTGTAAGGACTCAGATTTTACTTTTTTCCTTCTTACACTCTACAAAAAAATATCTCTGAAATAAAACGTGTTGTAAGGTGTAGCTGAAAGGATTGGAAACTGCTGTTTTAATTTAATTCTGTTCCGAAATATTACACATCCTTATTTTTTTCAATGTTAATGAAGTAATAACTGATACAATATATTGTTCTGGCAACAAAAGCTAAAAAATTTCATCACTACCCTTTAGGCTAGACAGATGACAACTTGTTTAGGTAGCATTTGCAGTCCAGGGGTATGACTCATTTCTGCAAACTTGAATGGACTTGTGGAACTAGCTGCAGTTTCCAGTAAACCACTTAACTACGAATTCGAGTCCAAACATAGTTGGAGATGCTATTCTTCATCTTCTAAGTGCCATATAAGTACCGCTGAGTAATAGTAGAGCTGTGTGGCTAGCTCTAAAACTGTGTTTTTAAATTCTCTATATGTAAATTTGGGAGGCTTGTACATGCAAACAAATAAAATGAGCGGTTATGTTACGTACCTGGCATCATCCGGAATGCAGAAATACCATCTCATGGCTTCCACTCTCTACTAGGTCAGTTTAACTGATTTTTCTTACGAAGTGTTAGACGTTTTTAACATAGTAGTTCTTGTAGTAAAGTCTTCATCAGAATGTATTTGCATGTCTAATACAGTGGTAAACTTTCTTCTTAGGTAGAACATGAATTTTGGGAATGTGTTTTAAAGGGTCAGTTGTATCTCTGTTGTCTTACGTAGGGTATCTTCTGTGTGGTAAAATACAAATGGGCTAATAGAAATGCAGTGGGAGATGATTTGTGCACACACCTGATGTGTGGAATTGAGTGGCTTTATCATATGAAAGTGAGGAGATAACTTTAATTTATGAACAAGATAATATCTAGTCTTTACCATGTGCCTGGTTTTGGAAGTTAATGAATGGCACTGGCATTTTCCTTCTAGCCAATCTAATAAATCACAAGATTTAACTCAAATGAAATTGCATGCATACACTTAAAAATAGCAGTTGGCTTTAAGTCTTGTCAGGCAGATGTATTGGAGATATATGTCACTAATGATCCCATTTTTCAGTGTCCACAGAATTGTACATCTGAAGACTATCAGTTTTCCCTACCCCTTGTCATTTAGATGTGTGGATTACTTGCTGCCTTAGGTCCTCATGGGCTGGTTTTATTTAATGTATTTTGAATAGGTCCTTGGAATCTCATTTTCCATTATAATATCCCTCTTTCAGCATTCTCAAAGAATACACTAATATGTAGCAGTGGCTTAAGAGATGAACGTGAACATTCAGTGTCTTGTGAAGGACTTCCCTGTCTGCTGCAGGTCTTAGCCCTGTACACTGGGTAAACCAAACTGGAGCTGTCTGAATCAAGTGGACACTAGCCGTTGCTTGTGAGCGGTTTCATGAGCTGGCTAAACCCCCCCCTCTTCCAAGAGCAGTACTGTACGTGTGCAAGGTGGATGGCTGAGGGGAGCAGCAGCTAGAATGGGTAGTGAAATCTGGGGCTCTTAAAGTGGACAGCCACAGACCAGTGCTTTTCACAAGGGCTTTTGCTTGCTTACAGGATTAAAGGAAAAAGCGTAGGTGCCTGTCACAAATCTTTCTAGAGTTAACTCTTTAGGATAAGTTGTGCCTGAGAAGCGTTTCTTTGCTGGCTATGAAGGCAGTCTCCACAGCTAGCTAAAACTGGAGGTGGACCTTTGCTAAGTGTTCTGACTTAAATAATTTCACCCATGTTGCCAGTACTATACAAATTTGTATTATGAAGTGCCTTCGCTCTCGTTTGATTTAATAACCGTGTGTACTTTACGGATTTATGGAAGCTATATGTGTGGTAGACACTAGCATTAGACTGAGAAGGCAGCTTTTATTTTCCTTTCTCTATGGTCAGGTATAAATCTTGCCCATAAGTATTTGTAAATTCCTTAAAGGGACTTTAATATGGCTTTAACAAATGTCGTAGTACAAACTTCTAATTTGACTATTCATGTGTCTAGAAGTATTCTTCTTAATTTTAGTTCACTCCATCTCAAATTCTGGTGTTTTTTTTTTCTCTTCAGCTGCATTATAAATTGTTAAGAAGGGAATGCAGGCTTTCTTTAACATTATTTTCAACTGATGGAGCTGAAAGACCAAATAAGAAGGTTTTTAAAAAAAGAATAACAAACAAATGAAAAAAAACCCACTGTGGAAGATAACAAGCAGACTAATGATCACTGAGGGTTTGTTTTTTTTTTTTTTAATGAAAACATTTGTTTGTAAAGGGATGTGAAGTTGTCATGGTATTCAAGAGCATTTCTTTTGAATTGAACTTGTTCATTATTGTTTTAATCTCCAAATAAGACAACTGTTCTAGCCAGCTTTGTATATAAATGTGAGCAAACATTTCAACTTAGTTCTGTATCTTTATCATGAAGAAGAGTTATACATAGAATTCAAAGATTCAGTTGCAAAGGCAGAAATAAAGTCTTTGTAGACTACTTCCCTTCAAAAAAATAAACCCAGAACTTTAATATGATGCAAAATCATTTACTTTCAAGTACAAATGCTTTAAAATGGGATAGAATTTATTGAGATGTGATTACACACCTGGTTATATGGTAAATATTCTTCCTACTCTCTGCTACTTCACACTTACGAGTAACTAGAAGTGACAAAAATGTGTACTAATTTATAAATTGCCTGATTGCTAGTCATTCATTTGCAAAATTATTTTTCAGGAGTAGGTTAAGACTCATTAAATTGAGAACTGTATCGGTGTAAAGAGTTTCTGCTGTGCATAGCTTACAAGTTGAAATAGTCAATTTCTTTTTTGCCTGAATACTAGTCTCTTAAATAAGCAGCCCCATTCTTAGAAATGCTCCACGTACAAAGATGTTGCCTAGTAAAGTGATGCCATTCATATTTCATCTAGGACACATGAGTTACCACAAATCAGAAGTAAACAGTGGGTGGTAGACACACGCTTTCATTCTTTTATGATTTGTCTTAAGGTTTGGCATCATCCTGTGAATCTTGTTCGCTTGAGGAATGATCTCTGGCGTGAGCTTGTTTCCTAATGGCATCCGCTGTCTTTAGTTAGATGTGATCTTCTCGATGTTATTGAATTTTGGCGGATTTTTTTTTTTTTTCCCCGATGAAATTTTCCTGCTTTGGATGGCTGTGCGCTTTTTTGCTGCTTTTTAAAGTTCCTTTTCCTTCTCTGAAAAAATAAGCATGGATGGTAGGACATACTTGGACATAGCCTGCAATCCTGTTCTTGAAAAGTAAGACAAGGGATAAATGTACACATACCTACAAAGGGGGGGAAAAAAATGTTGATGCCTGTATGATTGCTGACTTGAAGAACCAGCCAAAAACCAAAAAGCTTGAGATGGATATTAGCAAACAGGAACACTGAGACAGAACTGAAACCCTGTGAAAATCCCCAGAACTGACAATAGCTGTTTATCAAAATTGCAGTATTACTTCTTGTAATGTACAGAAGTCTTACTTTGCTTTACTTGTCTATTTGTGTATAATGTTGAATAAAGTAATGTATCTTCTGAAACTCAATCACCTTGATACATCATTTGTATGATCCATGCCAGTTTACCACCTGGTAGATTTTTCTGCAGTTGAGATGAAGGGCAAAAATAGGAATTAATCTGAGTGGAGTATTAAGTCTTACCAAAAAGAAACGGGCATCTTTTCCACCTCATAAAGCTGATGGTATTGCCTACAACAGAAGGATTTGTGTCAAAGAAATGGGCTCTTACTTGCTGTAATACCGGTACGTCATTACTAATTTGTGCTGGCACAGCAGCTGCTGTGAATGCTCAGCTCTTGGGCTGCAATTCCAGAAGGTTAGGGGCTGATGTTATTCACATCCTCTCTATAGGAAAGGACTCATTGTCACCTTAGTACAAAAGAAAGATTGCGGGTTGGTTTGGAGCGGTTTTGATTTTTTGCGTGTTTGTTACAGTAGAAATCCAAACCAGCTATGTGAAAGCTGAAGCAAGTCTGTTAGCAATTCTGTACAAAACTGGTTTGATTTTGCATGCTTTGTGTTCCTTACTGTATCGAAGAGTATTTAGATATACCCTTTTTGGTTTTTTTTTTTCAGTAAGAGCTAGGGAAGGCTGTAAATTCTGGTCTTGGTCGGGGGGGTCATTCTTGTGTATTGGAAGTGTTTTGTAATAACTTGCTCTCTGTTCAGAAATAGTGACGTTATGGCTAATACGTGGCATATATGTAGCAAAACTTTAGAAGTAACATTTTTACTTTTGTAATAGTTGCTAATTTCAGGCATATCCTATATTACTGAGTTCTGATAAAACAGATTACTTTGAGCAGCATGCCTCAGGAGTGGGGAAGTTAAAAATGTTTGGAATTCTTCTAAAAGATAAATTTGTCAGAAGGAAAGACTTGAGTAACCCTGAGCTTATGGCTTAGACATATAAATCAGATGGGGCTTCATAAAGTCATGCTGCACTTGTTCTTTTTTTGTGTAACTGAAATTTTGTGGTGTTCGTTTTGTGTGGTCTCACAGCCTTGTCCTATTGGACAAGTAACATGTTAGTCTCATGGAAATAATGAAGCAGAGAGCCTCAAAGGATTTTTTTTTTTTTTTTTAAGAAAGACTGCAGTATTCTATCATTTGTTGTGCAGGTGTTTATTTTGTGATTGCCCCAGGAGTGAGAGTGTGTGTATGTGAGGAAACTCAGTCTGATCTATTTGTTCAGATGTGCCAGGCAGAAGACCTAACTGCAAGAGGTCATGCCTCTACAACCAGCTCTGGAAATATTTCATTAAACTTGCAAGGTTCAGTTTCTCTGTTTTTAATTGAAACAGTGCAGTAGGTTTTTTTCTTCCTTAGTTTTGGGGAAGGAGAGGATGCAAGGGAGAATAATAAGAAGCAAAAACTTGGTAGGCGTGTTTGGTTTTTGAGTTGGGAGAGGGATGGTATCCTGAGAGAAAAACAGACATTAATGCCTATTAGCAGCCGTAAACTAGAACAATCAGTGCAAAATTGCATTTGCCCCAGATTTTCTAACTCTGCTTTCTGCAGTTCTCCTCCCTCTTCTTCACCAAATCTTCCAAGTATTTGCTTTAGACAGGATTACTCTGTCCTGTGATCAGAAGATGTTGGTTTTGTTTATTCATCCTGTGGTCAAATTGTTAGGTGGGTTCCTGAGCATTGTTCTATAGAAAATTATGTAAAACTTGTTTTTCAGCCAGTCTGATGATGTTTTCTGTAAGTAAAAGAAAGCATTGTAAGCATCAGCAGCGCAGCATGTTGAAGAACCACTTGGGTAAAGCAACTAATATTGAACGAATCAGTCTGGTTTTGTAGGGCTTTCAGTGGTGTGAATATATGCCTTGTAGTGTCAGTTGTCAGTGTTTGCTCTTCCTTCATTGCTTAATGATTTAAGGGTTTCCATCATGCTACTTGAGTTAAGCAGACTAGCTATATTTAAACTGTACTCATAAGTCATGAAAACAAATGCTTGTCTTTCCTTGTTTTCACTAGAAATGTTTGGGGATTTTTTTAAAGTCTCTGTAGAGATAGGGGAAGTAGCCTTTCAAGTAGGCAATAGGTCATGTAGAGCTTAGGAAAAGCTAGTGGAGGTCTACTTGCTAAAAGAGGTTGAAAGATATATTCAGGTGTAGAGCGAGAATCTTGTCTCTGTGCCCATGAAGATAAATCTGTCTTTGTACTTTCCTTGGGAACTTCCTTCTTAAAGGTGCTTCTGGTTAGGATGTGGGTTTTGATTGTTCTATTACTTAGTTCATGGACAGGAGGAGTGTCTGGTTTTATGACTGTACCTTTCTTCCCTGCTGCTAAGAACAAAATAAAATCTCACTGCTGTCCTTTTTTCATTTTCCACTCTTTTTGTTATTTTGTCCCACAAATTTTGCGTGGAAGATGAAAAATTTACAATGGCTGCTCTCAATATTTGAACTCTCCAACTTGAAGCACCAGTTACCAGCAAATGAGATAATCAAAATTAAGTGCTTGGATTTGTTTTCAGTAGTTCTGTGTTAAGAATTTTACCTTTGTAGATAAGTTTTGAGAGCAGTTTGGGATTTTGCAGAATTGATCACTTAACAAACGATAAGATGTTTTTTGAATTGTTTGAGGTGGGGGGCTTAAAGTTTACCACAAGAACTTAAGAGGGTAAGTCAGATACAACTGAGAATTGTTGTAACATGTAGCTTTCTGCTAATCGCTCATTAAAGTCTCGATTATCAAATTTTGTTACCTGTTGAGTTTCGTGTTTTTTCTTTAATCGCTTTTATTTACGTCCTTCTGTGCTAAAAGGTAAAATGGCTGCAGCTTGGTTCATGTCACCTAGTTTCAAAGATCAAATTACGTTATCTGTGGTTTTAAATATTCTGGCTTTAGTAAGCATTGATCACTTTCAACCAGTGGTTCGCAAGTGTATTATTTGTTATTTGCCATGAGGAACTGTTTTTCATTATATTGGGAACTTCCCAAGCAGTATACAGGGTGTTGAGATATACGTTGAACTGTTCAGTGTTCTGGATTTGGATATGAATCTACTGCGTAGGTGAATCTGAAGAAAAATAAATGTCCACTGAAGTTGCAGAAAGGAATTTTGTACTGGAGTACTATTAACTTTCTGAAATAGTCATTTCTCATACCATCTGTGTTCACTCACCAACTGTAGATCTTCACAGATTGTGTTCCTTTTTATCATGTCAATCACTGTCGGTTACTCTGAGGTTTGAGTAAGTTACCTGCTGTAGCTATATGAATAGTCTTTGAAGGGGGACAAGCAAAGAGGAGAATAAACATCCATCTTGCATGAAATGAATTTCGGGACAGTCTAATGTCGGCAAGTGTCAACAGTATTAGAACTTGCTTCTCTAGCTAGGCTACGGGCTTGTACCAATGCAAAACAATAAACTAAGACTGAAGCCTGAATTATGTTTGACCACTTGGATAACACAGGCCCGCGCACTGGAGTATTTGTTGAGCAGATGGCTCGTAACGTTATCCATAGAAGATGGGAGCATGAATGACTGCTCTCAAAATGTTCTTCGGTATTGTTCTGTGGAACTTTCTGATACGTAGTTGGGATTATTTTACTTCTACAGTTTATACACTTGTGTATGGGTGTGATGCAGTATGTGCAGAGTTAGCAGTTTGCTTCATCCAAGAGGCATGTGCAGGTAATCTATAAATCCTGCACTACAGATGACTGTGTACAAAACACTTTCTACGCTAAGGGCTCAAGACTTGAGTGGAAGCGCAAACAGTTTGAGAGTATCACATACCCTAGTTTACTTCAGTGATTAGACTGTCAATAGGAAAGCATCAGTAAAATTCTTGTTTTCTTGTTTGCTTGTGAATAAAGATGTCGAAAAATGAATACAGTATACAATAAGTTAACTTTTTTCTATTGTGTCTCTACAGGAGTACCAAAGTCAGATCTTCTACATACACGATCTTTAAGGGGGCACAGAGACTGCTTTGAAAAATTCCATTTAATAGCGAATCAGGACTGTCCGCGATCAAAGCTCTCTAGAAGTCCATATGCAGAAGTAAAAAATATCTTGAGCAAAAAAATTAACTGGATCATACAGTACGCACAAAACAAGGATTTAGACTCTGATTCTGAAAGCTCAAAAACGTCGCAACACCAGCTTTTTAACTTCAGACATCAGACTGATAGAAAATTACTCCCACAGTTTGACTCCCCAGTACCTAGATACTCTGCAAAATGGATAGATGGGAGTTCTGGAGGCATCTCAAGCTGCTCACAAGCTCTTCTGGAGCAAAGAGAATCCACTGATTTCGGACTCGGTGTGTTACAAGAAACAGGTGCTACCTTCTGTTGCAGCAGTGTTTTGTGGTCTAATCACAGCCAAGCCCAGAAAGCTGAAAAAGCTGAAGGTGGTTCACTCACCGGTGTTTGTAGAAGGCATCCTCAATACAGCAGGGAAGAACGTAAGTATATCTCTATTTACACATGACCTAGCAAGCAAGGCCATTCTTTGAAATACCTCTTGACCACTCAATGTCCCCAGAGGGCATTAATTCACAGCCTGAAATGCAGCTTTTAACAGTTTGGAGTTACTGTAAAATCTGTGGGGGGGAAAAAAAAAGGCCACATGGCGAAGCAGATAGTGTGGAGGGTATGGCTGGTGGGGGGGTTTTGTTTGGTTGTTTTCTTAATTTTCCTGTTAATTATCCCCCAGCGTGACTCAGGACACACCTATTTTATGCAGAAAGTTACTGTTAGGGTTGATTGCAGTCACTTTAATGTGTCGGTCCTGGCAGTCACACAGTCGTGCCTGTGGACATTACTAAACCGAAAACAGCTTTCGTCCTGAACGTGTGTGGTGCCTTGAGTTACGTTGCACGGAGAGCTGCCCTAAGCAATAGGGGAAATCAGAGGTCAGGTAGCAGAGCAAGCTTGTGAAACAACATAAAAAATTAAACGTTCTTAACAGTAGCGGACTCCCCCTGTGCATTTTATTAGGGTTTTATTTCCTTCTGTTTATTGAGTAGAAGAAAATGGGAAGACTGTTATGCCACCATGTCCTCTTAAAGGCTGTAGTAGTAGACCTGAGCAATTCTTTTGATGACCATGATGATACTGAAATCTGCGGAAAATAAGTTTTCCTGTTATTTAAGAAGGTCACTAGAAGAGTTATTTAGAAAAATCTAGGATATTGCAGTCTCTCTGGAATTGGCCTACATGAAATGTGTTAGGAGTAAGTTGCTAGAGATCTCTGCAGTTACCGTCCATCTTTTAGAACAGTGCCCAGCCCTAAACTGGAGTACATCCACTCCTAGTTTTGTAGATGAGAAAAATAATTGGAGAGGGTTTCTGAATGTCAAAAGACCTTAGAAAAGACAAAAAAGCTGGTAAAATATTCAGTGAAATATTGGGTGAGGAAAAGAAGGGAATAATGGAATTCAGAATGTCAGGAGAGTGAGAAAGAGGTACTGTAAAAAGTTGGAACCTGTTTCTTTAGGCTCCCATTTTTTTAAACAGAGTAACGAACCTGTTCTTGCAAAGTTCAGTCGTTTCACATTCTTTATAAAAGGATTTTATTTAACTGTTGTATGATGCTTCATATTGCGTTTGTAGTGAATTAGTAGTCTTAAAGCTATAAATCAAAACAGATATACTGGGCTGTTTGACCACCTGTCTTCTGGAGTCATAAATCGGGATTACATAAATCAAGACAACAGTAAACAGGAATTATGAAAGCTTGACCTGGTTTAGGGGGTTATTTAAGTGAAGTTAGTGACTTGGAATTTATCTCTCCGATTTTGGGACAGGGGATCATAAAGCTCTTTTGAGCACGATAATGGATATTTTTCTTCTGTCGTTACTGCATAATGCACTCTTAAGGCATTTTTGCTTTGTTTGGGGGGGGGCTAATCTTTCTACAGTATTTAGCTTTGAGACATTCATTTGGAGACTGTATGATTACATAAAATTTGTATTTTAGAAAAGAACTTAGATGTTCTCTGCCAGAATTAGATACCACCTTATTGGAGTGTTTACACTGTAACAACATAGCATTCTACTAAAAAAAAAGCATTGTTAATGTGATTGTAAACAACTTGGTCAATATTTCTTTGCTCTACCCATGGCTGAGGTAGATTATAATCTTTTATTTAAATTCTGTGTTCTGTGCCTTCTCCCTTTCCCTCTGTATCAGAATTATGTATCAGGACAGGACTGTTTCATGTCACACACACGAAATGTGTGAACCTGCCTGTCTGCTACAGTTGATGAAGTGTTGATGAAAACAATGAAGAAATGGGAAGTAACATCCTACTACTGAGTATAGGAAGGGGAAGGGGGGAATTATCAAATTTCTTTTTAAAGCTGTCAATTACTAAAATCCAATCAGTGTTTTCTTGGAGCTTAAAAAGTGCTAATTGAAAGGGTGGTAGGATGTAAGACAGGAGTCTTCTGTTCTATCGATAGCTGAAGGTAGGAAGGAGCACCACTGTACCTGGCTGTTGGAGGAGAAAGGTGGATCTGGTTCTCTCCTAAATGGCCTTATGTCTTGAGTAACAAGCAGGCTATCTTAGCTGTTGCCAGCTTCTTTGGTTTGGCAATAGCAAGAGAAAGTTAATATCCTGCAACAGCAATATGTGAGAAGGGCTAGAGTAAGCAAATCATCCCATGGGTAAGTAAAAACCATCCTTTTCAGAACTTATGCTTTAAATTTACAGAAAATTCTTGCACCGAGAAATCTCTGAACAAAAGCTGCATGCTTGCAGCATAGGTTTTTCCTAAGTGTGCAGTGAGAGCTTTGCTAAGCTGCAGCATTCTTTTAAGACCCTGTAATTTTTAAATTTTGTTTTTAAGCTTGTTTCAGTGCCCTGTATCCTCTTGTGGTGCACCAACCTGCCCCCACCACTGCTGAGTTGAAGGATTTCTAGGAAACAGGCCAGTGCCTCCTTAATTGCTGCTGTTGATCGAGGGCAGTGCCGAATACTTTCACAGTTCCCTCCTCTGAGGTTTAATATATATTTTTGATGAGGATGATCAATGTACACGTAACCTGAGACACAGAAGGACTTTTGAATGAAGAATAGGGTCTGAGGGTCTTCTAGTTCTCGCTAGGAATACAGCACAAGAAAGTGAGAAGGAAACCTACTTTTATACGTTGGTCTTTGTATCAGACTAGGATTTTAATTCTTCATTTGTCACTGAGTTACTCAGTTGAAACCGTATATGTTGTTGTTGTTATTATTGTATGCATAAAGCACAAAACTTGATAGCCAAAACAGGTAGCTGTGTGCTGAAAATTCCATGCAGAAGCTGTTTTGTGTAGGCTTGCAGACATAGCAGGATTTGCCTCAGAATTGTCCACTTGCCTGCAGTTCGAGAGGTACTTGCAGGGGTCACACTGTGGAAACCATGTTTTGCAGTCAGAGGAAGGTAAAGTATTTAAAGGTGTCAAGCAACTTACAAGCAATTTACAAGCAGTTCTGATTCTGGACACTTTGGTTTTGAAGGCTTGAGTTTCCAGCTCTTTGACATTGAAGAAGGGGCTGTGGAGTAAATCCTTGTCTGTGTCAACATAAGAGAATTTTCAAGCTTTCCACAAATGACTGATAAATAATGTTGCCTCTGACTTACTGTCGCACCTCTGTCGATTATTAGAATGCAAACGATGACAATTTGAGGAAAGCGGGAGTCTGCTTAGGGATGCTTATGTGACTTTGATAGTAGTAATAACAGATTTTATTGTTACAGTGACTATGATGACTCCTGGAGAGTTAAAGCAAGTTAATGAAAAACTGCTCAAGCAAATCCAGGGTGAGAATTTTTCAATACTCTTCATTTTGTGTTTGCGTTGCTTTGTAGTAAAGAAGATCTTGTTTCGAAAAGGAATTGCGATGGCTTTACTATCGGCTAAGTTTTGGATTGAAATCTCTGTATGTCATGTTTCCACGTAAAACAAGAAACTTCTAGGTGCTTTTCTTATGTAACCTGCAAACTGACACTCGAATACAGTATTTTCTTTGATTTTTTTTTGACTGGAGTCAAGTTCTTTTTGAGTTATAAACTGATCCAGCTTTGCTGAGGTCACCTAAAACTAAACTGGTGATCCTGTTCAGTTCGCGATGCATGCACATGCAATGCAATGTGCTGGAACCAGAAAAAGTGGTGTTCTTGTCCAGGAGCCCAATTAAATGTCCGTGCCTCTGTCATAGTCAGGTTCAGCACTGCTTCTTAACGCTGTGGGAAGTACAGGGACCAAGTGCATTAACCTGATCATGTTCTTGCAGATGTGTTTGAAGAGCTGACGCAGCAAGTCCAAGAAAAGGACTCTCTGGCTTCAGAGCTCAATGTCCGTCATATAGCTATCGAGCAGCTGCT
>NW_009260028.1:1195140-1197770 GCF_000687185.1 Egretta garzetta | reverse complement strand
AGGAATGAAATCAAATGTCCCCATATAATGGGGATACAACTTCTATCCCCCTATAGAGCTAACTTTCCCTAACAGCTTTGATAACCATTAAGTACAGCTGCACAGATATTTAGAAGCTTTTGAGGAAACTTGGGCAGCTTTCTCTTTGCATTCGTAATCCATGAGAAGTCTTATTCCACTCTGGTTTTAACAACAAAGGCAAATATTTTAGATATTAAAGTCTACTGTAATAAGGTTTATTCATACTTCGGGATTTTTTTTGCCCATAACTACGCATGAGCCTTGAAATGAATTCTGTGTTTTGTTGATAATAAAATTATTTCTAACAAAGAGTGACCTGAAGCCTGTAAACTTGCCTCCTTCACACAGAGGAAAAATAAAAGACTGAGTTTTGATCAGACCTGATCATGTAACATCTGAGACAGCTTTAAGGGGAGAACAGTATTAATGAAACTCATGTTTTCTTATTTATTATGAGCAATATTTTATTATTGAAATTTTATACTAAATAAATACCACTATTTTAGGTACTTTTACAGATGTCTTTATAAAATGTCTGAATTACTCTGTGTAATGTTTATGCCTTGTGTATGATTGTTTATCCTTTTTCAGGTCTGTATCGTTCATGATACAATTAAAAAAAAAATCTTGTTTCCCAAAGAGATGAATTTCACATGTTAAAGAAAAAAAAAATGTGGTGGTGCATCACTTATTTTTATCAGCTTTATAATGGAAGAATTTGGTTTATGAGATGTTTAAGGAAAAAAAAAAAGCACAGCACTTCCTTTAAGTAAAAAAGAAAATCCATACTTTGGTTTTGATGCATAGAAGTTAAAGTTGTTTTATATGTGTGAAATTTTCAATGCTGAAAAATTACTTCAAAGAATTTAAATAAATTTGTAATACTATATTACCTTGTTATGAGTTTTTTATGAGGTTGGATCAGACTGTGTTAAAGTGTTTTCACTTTGAAATGCAAATAGTAAGGATACATCATAAAACAGAACAGCCCCTGCCTTTTTGAAACTTCTGTCAGTCTACTGTACTGGGAAATCTTGGTTAATCTTTGCCAGAAAGGCTGTTTGTAGAGCTGTGTGTAAACTGAAAGTTGCCGAGTTGCACTGGAAAAGTCAGTTTAGTTAAAGTTAAATTCTTTGTGCTTTCTGACTTTATCACTTTAAGTAAAAACAGGGAGTGATTTATATAGCTGGGCTGAAAGAATGTCTAACATGAAGAAAGGTTAAGATTTGACTTTAAAATCAAACTGAGAACTAAGCCGAAGTTCAGACTAGGTTTATTGATTGCCCTCCTTATAGTGATATCTGGACCACATAGGACAGGTTGATTTATTATTTTATTTTTTTTCCATAATGCATTTCTGGAAGGGCCCTGAAAGGGGTTTGGAACAGGGCGAGAGTATGTGTGAGTGGGGACTTGAACCTGTCTGGCCGAGTGTTTTGTGGTATGCAAGGGGACCTGTAAGTAAATGTGCACTAGCTAATCCCTAATTGCAGTTGTCAGATGGATTGATCTTCATGTGCAAGTCTAGAAACCTTATTAATACAGTACTAAGATAACTTCAAGTGTAAGGCAAGAGGAGAAATACTCCTATCTCTCATATCTGAGAAAACGGCGAACTTGCCATCTGAGCAGGGGTTCCCCGGGTGTCTGATCGCGCTGATGAGGGTCTCAGTTTTGCTTTGCTGGATAGCGAGGAGAATTGAGTTGTACTGCCACTTTTGCGGTTTGCTCTTGTGAGAGCTAAAAGCATGGCCTCTGCACTTTAAGTCCTTCCTACTACGTTTCTGTATTTTATGTTTGTTACATTAGGTTTTTGATCCAAACAAGGTGGTGGGGGCTTATTTTGGTTCTAAGATGGTTAATAATTGGGAAGGATAACTTCTGGGACACATGAGCCATGGAAGCACAAATGTTGGGGTTTTTTTATCATTTGCCCTCAGTACGATTGCGAGTCAGGGGAAGAGGAAAGCGTACACCTAGGGTACGTGCTTAAACGAAAGCAACTGTACATCTGTTTCTTCCTCTCCTCAAGCTCAAGATGCAGAGGGGATCAGGTGGGGCCCAGCTATGGGGCAGCTCTGAGCTGGAGTTGCTGCTGCGCATCCTTGTAGCCCAGAGGAGTTCAAGAAGATGGAAGTGGCTGTGTTCTTGGGTACTTTGGTACAAGAAAAATGCTCATAACCACCACATGCGTGGGATTTTGTTCATCATTACTTTCCAGACTTGCACTGGGAAATCTGTCTGGTGTAAATCGTGCATTAAATCAGAGTTGTTTCTGTGTATGAAATGCTGATCCTTCAGATAGGAGATGGGTGTGTTTTGAGTGAGGAGTGAACAAGCTTTATATGGGGCGGGGGGGGGAAGACTTGCTTTTGCAAAAGTGATATTTGAGACTATGAAAACCTATCAAATCCACTTTGAGACTCAACAGCTTAAAACTTACCAGTTTTCATATGCATTCTGAGCCATCACTTGTTTAAAATGGTAACAAGAACCAGCCAGAAAGTGGCATACTTAAACAGAAGGATCTTCATTAAATGCTCTCTGAAAACATAGGCAGAATTGCTGCAGGTTTGTTTGGTTTGTTTTTTGGTTTGGTTTTTTTTTTT
>NW_009260028.1:1188046-1194911 GCF_000687185.1 Egretta garzetta | reverse complement strand
TGAAAACATCAGTGTGTTATCAACATTCTTCTGGTGCTAAATCCAAAACACAGCACTATGCTAGCTACTCTGAAGAAAATTAGCTCTATTGCAGCCGAAACCAGGACAAGCTTAAAACTTACCAGTTTTCATATGCATTCTGAGCCATCACTTGTTTAAAATGGTAACAAGAACCAGCCAGAAAGTGGCATACTTAAACAGAAGGATCTTCATTAAATGCTCTCTGAAAACATAGGCAGAATTGCTGCAGGTTTGTTTGGTTTGTTTTTTGGTTTGGTTTTTTTTTTTGCAATTGCTAGCAGTAAAGGATAGAAACTGAATTCTGTTTTCTAACAGAGGAATGTATTACCAATAAAAATATTCATTAAAATGAATCTTAAAACCTTTTGTTACTTGTATTTCAGTGCCTGGAGACCCCAACAGTGAGAGCACAGCTGGATCTAAGGCTCGCTTAGACAGTAATTAAATTCACAAGGAAGAGTCTTGCTTGATCGGAATGAGTATAAAAGCATACTACAAAGTTAGGTCCATTAAAGAGCTTAATCTATTATTTTCATGCAGATTCTTCCCTTTTTTAGGAGCCACTTGGTAACTGCATTATAGAAATGTTGCTCTCCCTTTTTCCGACCTAAGATCTCACCGTGGGCAGGGGTATTCCTGTAGCACCCCCCAGTGATAACGCAGGCTCTGGTTTCCATGCCAACAAGCCGTTTCCTGGAAGTGGGTAGGGGGCTTGGGGCTTGTTGCTGCTTTTTAATTAATCAAACCCCAGAAACAGAATTGACGGGGGTTGGTTTGGCTTTATTGGAAATATTTCTGCCACATAACACTTTATAGCTAACGCAACTGTTTATGTCAGAATTGGAAATGCTAATTACGTGTAGAAAATACGTAATAGGTTGCACCAGCAGTTAAATTTGGTTTGCAATTACAAGATCTAAACTGACTTATACATACTTAAATACTGAGATTTAATTCTGAGGGAAATATAATGAAGCAATCTGTTAATTTCTTTTTCAGGTTACAGATTGCTTGCTTTATTAATTTTTCCCCAGGATATTTGGTTCTAAGTTTCTTTTTCAGGTTACAGATTGCTTGCTTTATTTTCCCCAGGATATTTGGTTCTAATAAAGAATAAAATGTTTCTGGTTTTTACTGGGTATAAAATTAGTGATGTATAACTGAAACAACATTAAGGAAACTGTGTCTCTAGTAGTAACACTGAGGCTATTAAAGTCAGTTGGATCCTGTGTTACGAAAACTTTCACACAATAGCTGTGGTTCTAAAAATAGTGCTGCTGGCTAAAGAAAGGATTTAAATTCATAAAGAATGCAAGTATATTGGTTTTTAAGAAGCCTTTTTTTTTTTTTTTTTTTTACTGTGTTGTGTGAAGCAGCCGTCTATTCAGTTTTACAATGATTAAATAAGTTAGCATCTCCTGGCTTAATGTTTCCAAGTGACTATTTCATAAGGACGTTATGTTAAGACTGTGTGTTGGAGTAAAGGGAAGTAGGAATGCCAGTAGCTGTGGTTCTCTAGGTAGATTAAATACTGCAGTAGGGTGGAAAAATACAAGGATGCTACTAAATTACTGTTGTTGTTTGGTAGTGTAATAGTAACAGAAGTCGATCGTGGATCCCACTGTGAAATGAAGGGCAGAACTTTACTGGGTTTTTCGCCTCCATTTAATTTGTGCCCTGTACAGGTCCCATTGCCATAGAGTCCTGAAACCTGCAGGAACCACTTGTTTATCTACCATCTGCTTAAACGTTTATTTAAAGGACCACTTTCCTCAATTACTGAGAATAAAATAATTTGCCCATTGAAGGTGTAGTTATGTAGTTAATTCTTCTCCATAGGCCATCCCTAAGGTAGCCACGTCAGACGCCTCCCAGTCCTTGCTTGCACCAGCATCCTCCTTTGCTCACTGTAGTCTCCACTCCTAAGTCGCCATGAAAAGCCTGAGAAATGCCATCATTCTTCTGTTAGCATTAACAACAGCAAAAAAAAAAAATCATAGTTAACTTCTCAGCACTTGTAATACCTGAAAATTTCATAGCTGCCCCTCCGACACTCACCTTGCAGTCTTGGTAGCCTGCTGGTACCTTCCCGGCTCACCCCTTCACCATTTGGCCGCCAGCCTTCCCTGGGTCCTGGGCGAAGCTGCCTACCCCCCCCCACACACACTTCCTTTTCGGAAACGGTGCTGCCATGCGAGACAGCACTGTGAGAAAGGAGAGGTAAAGTTGCAGGCTGAAGTCAGAATTGTTGACAGAGCAATTTACTGGTAGCTCAAGGATCCGAGAGTAAAGCATGAGCATGAAAAGGTAGAAAATGAGGAACAACTGAAGGTTGTCAAGCCCGCAGCCGGCAGTCGATCAGGCTGTGGGTGTTGACGGCGTTGGTAGATTTGGTGCGTAAGCACAGTTCGGCAGTGCCCGAGGTCTGCAGCTCTCTCCTCATGCCGGCTCCCCCGTCCCCACGATGCTGCCTGGTCAGCAGTGGCTCTTCAAGCACCTCACCAGGGTACCAGCACGCTGGAGCTTAGCCGAGCAGCTCAGTAAGCCCTGCTGGTCTCGTGCGCCGGTGTGAGAAACAAGAAATACCCACTTGGTACCTGTATGTGTCTTGCTTGCAGAGCCTTCATGTGTGGCTACAGATGGCCAAATGGCTCAAGCAGCAACAGATGTCTGCGTTTTATGGCAAAACCAGTCTCTAGGTAGATGCAGGTACGTTGTTATATGCTGGCTGAAGCAGAGATAAGCATGCAGCAAATGTCCTTGATGCTACATATGGGTATCAATGCTACAGGTCAGGTAATTCAGGGAGATAAAAAAAACCTGACTGCTATGTACAGGTCATAAATTTGCAGTGAAGTTGATCACTTACAAAGTTAAGAAAGTTTTGTTTGTACACAAATGGAGACAAAAACATGCTAACTGTGAAATTTAAAGTTAAATGTACACCAGAAGTGCTACTGGTACCCCTAAAAGAAAAGGAAGAAAATCTTGGTATTTCATTTGCAATAGCATACCGATATGCCCCTGTGCTAGCAGGAAGAATGAAAACGCATGCTGGTTTTGCATTTCTCATCTTTTGAATTTAGGTGGGTAAGCTTCAACTCTTTTTTTTTTTTTATATGAAAAAGGGTGACAAAAAAAGGCAATACTCCTTCAGATTGTCTAATGGAGGTGCCTGAGGGAAGATCAGGTCAGGCAGCATGCTACCTTTTAATTAAATTCAGCTGATCATGAGGTGAAAAAGGGCCTACCTACATACTGGAGAAAATGTTCAATATATGTCATTTTAGGGGAGATACTATTTAGCAGTGATGAAAACTGTGTGATTCTTAATATCACCCAATGCCTAATAAGGGAAGGCTTCTGCAGTTCTGTGTCTGTCTGTCCTGTTCTCTCACTCTACCCCAGTAACTCAGGAATCCGTTAGCTTTACCTAAACTTGATAGAAATTTGATAGAAAGTTAAAAATCTCAAAATCCTTATAAAATGGTGTGGCTTAAGGAGATTGTATGAAGCCCTCTACAGGTGTTACTCTTACGAGGAAAGAAAGAAGCCTGAAGGAGAGGATCAGGCTGAAGGATCGGCAGAGGGAGAGTGGTGCATGTGTGTGTTTGGGAATGCCCCAACCACAAGGAAAGCTTTGCTGGGTGCTTAGGAACAAGGAGAAGTCACAGGGCTGTGGGCAAAAGGGCTTCGCTCCTCCACTGCTGCAGCTGTGCTGACTTCTTCAGCTGCTCCAATGCTGTAATGCAGTCCCATGGTGCCCCCTCAAGCCAAGCTCAACACGCTGGGGTTTCAGATTGATTTCTTGCTGTGGGTTGAGGCGGCAGCAGAGCAGCTCCTGCTGGGTTACTGGGACAACCCTGTGATGTCATCTTTGCAAAATGCATCAGATCTATAGATTGTCATGCCATCAGAGGGAGGCACTGAATGAACTAGTGATGTTTCACTTGAGAGCGGTAGCAGTGTTGCTCTGCTGAAATTGTGCAGGGGCACTTGACCATCTGTGTGGAATGGCAGAGAAACACCAACTTACCAAGGTGCAAGTTTAGCTGCAAGCTTTTCTTTTTAAAATTACTGATGTCGCACACAAGAAACGAGGTTAATGAGAAGCGTGGTTAATAAAGCTGATGCAAAACCACCAGGAGTCTTTGGAACGCTTCTTTTGTATGATCATGACTTCTCAGCAGGTCTAAAATCTGACACAACCCAACAGCGCCTTTTCCAGTTCATTAAAGTGTAGTCTGTGTATTAGGCTAGCATTTAAAAGACACTCTCATCATAGTGTTCAGTTTTACTCATAAGAACAAAATAATTAATGCAAGTTCAGCTCAAACCTTAGTTCCTAAGGTACTATACTGACTCTAGATCAAGATGCCTCTGAGTAAAATCCTCAGCAGTAATAAAAGGCCTACCAAGAACCTGTCCTGGAGCAACACCTGCATGAACCTCTATTGCAACAGCTTCAGGATCGTCATCATCATCTTCAGCCTTGTTTCAAAAGCAGATTGCAATGCTGAGAGACTAAGCAGAAACAGTTTTTTGGACAGAGGTAGCCTTTGCAGTCTAAGTTGCGTGGTGTGTCTATGTGGCTATATTCACAAAATTGACGAAATTCATATATATCTAAAATGAGAACTTGGCTAAGAATTTTTTTCTGCCTCATTATTTGAAAGCATCTAAATATTTATTGTGCTTTTCCGTGTATTTTGAATACATGCAAGTCAGTGTGTTGGTTCTGTGATCGCTCAAGTGCATAGCAGCCTTTGTTGACTTCTAGTAAGGATACACAATACCTCTGTATATAGTACATACACATAAAGTATATATAACAGTGTATGTTACAAAGCATAAATCAGTGTATCCCATAAGTGAAGAAACATGGCTAAAGATTTGGTTTATTAACTTCTTATTTTTTAACACCAGCAGTTTGGTACAGGCTCCTGAACAGAACAGTTCCAGTAATTTCTCTTTAAAATGTTTTTTCTTCCTGATATAGCAGAAAAAAAAAGTGCTCTGCGAAGCCAAATGCCAGCTTTAAATGATAAGATATCTTTAATCCTCCTAAAGAAAGATGAAATTATCAAAAAATAGTTTTGTGGTTTTCACCTTTTGAATGATATTTGCTAATCTGCTGAAGCTAAAGAAATACTGTGGTAAGTCAGTTTTGAGGGGGTTGGAGGAGGAGAGGCAGCAGTTTGTGGCTTCCAGTAGATATATTAATTGGTATTCAAATTCCAAGGCAGCCAGACTTCAAAATGAAAAGATCATAGACTGCAAACTATTCTTCTATCACAGTTTAGAGCTGGGCATTGAAACAAACAATAAGGGACTTCTTTGCCAAGGTGGTTTTAAAAAGCGATCCTGAATAGATGTTTATGTAGGCTGCACTTTTTGAAAAATATTTGTGCTTCTGTCTAACTAGAGGTTTGTTTGAAGTGCCATCGCTTTAAGGTGGTTTTTTGTGGTAATTTTGAATGAGGCTTTTGTACAGTTGACTTTATTTAAGGATAGATGGGTCGTTCAATGTGGAGATAGGTGAAGAAACAATAGACTGTGAATTTGCAATTCACTTTGGAACATGCAATGTTTCTCCTTCTTCAGAACGCTATCAGCTTCAAAGGGTTTGATAAGCAACAGCATCCCCCATAATGCTGATGCAGCTGCCGTTCAGAATAAGCTGGACCGTATTCTTTGCCCAAAAGCTCCATCACCCACACCTAAGACCATTTTTGTAGCAATCGTTTGATAATTAACAGCTGCTGGCGACATGCAGCAACAGGCAAGGCACGGGGCTGTGCCCGCTGGCGCCCGTGGTTACGGCAGCTGTGGGTGCTGGGCTCCTGGGAGGGGAGCGGGCGACTGTGGGGGCCAGGCTCCTGTGGGGTCGCTGATCAGCCTCTCCTCCTGCCTTTGCTACCGGGCTCAGTGGGCCCTCGCGCTGACACAGCGGGGCATTCCTTCCATGCTTCCCCTTCCAGGCAGGTTAGCTGGAGCCCACCGACAGCCAAGGAATAGTCCCCTTTGCTGTGGCTGCTGCTATTTCTCTTTCTTCTCTCCTCCCGAAAAAGAAATTGTAGAAATTCCTTCTGGCTTCAAAAACATGCTTTAAAAAAATAAAAACATCCTTTTGTAGAACCATAGCTATTGGGGGGGGAAAAAAAAAGGAAAAAGCTTTAAAAAGTGCTGAATCCAGCCATGGGAAAGATGCACTCACCTACACCACTAACTAACAGGCAGGTCAAACTGGTCTCCATTAGCCTGAAACCATCCCGTATATTTTTTTACCAGCAGCAAATGAGCACTTATTTTTATTACTGTAGGTACTTAACAAAGCATTCCCTTACAACAGTTCTATCCAAACTGCTCAGTTCTCAAAAATCATATTTTCCCTGTGTAACAACTCTTGAGACGGAATGGAGATTCATTTCTGAAGACATTTTTGAAGTGCTATATATTGACAGGCGAAGGAAAGGGAAGGAAAAGGCAAGGCCTCTTTTTTCTTTGGCTCAGCTTTTTTTAAAAAAGGTATGAATAACATTTCTCACTGCAGCTACTAACAGGTGATCACAGCCTCAGAGGAGGCAGTCAGCGTACGTCCCCAGGAGGCAGGGGCCGGCCGGCAGTGAGCCCCTGTCAACATCGGCTGCCTCTGTAGTCGGCCCCACTAACGCTTAACCCTGGGATAAGTGAGACGAGGAGGAGCGGGAGGACATCTGGTCTTTTCCAGCCCCTCACCCCTCCCAAATTAAGCTGTAGCTCTGCCTCGCTTGAGGTGGCTCCATCTGGTCCCCAGGAGTTGGGTTTGTGAGCAGCAGGCGTGGGGCTGACTCCCCCCGGCCTC
>NW_009260028.1:1182000-1187975 GCF_000687185.1 Egretta garzetta | reverse complement strand
CTCAGAGCCCGGGGGCTGCCAGGCACCCGCAGCAGAGCTGGCTGAAGGGCTCGGGCTCGGCCGCGGGGACAAACCCGCCCTGTCACAGAATCACAGCATGGCAGGGGTTGGAAGGGACCTCGGAGATCATAGAATCATAGAATCATAGAATCGCTTTGGTTGGAAAAGACCTTTAAGATCATCGAGTCCAACCTTTAACCTAACCCTGCCATCCCACCACTAAACCATGTCCCTAAGCACCTCATCTATCCTTCTTTTAAATACCTCCAAGGATGGGGACTCTACCACCTCCCTGGGCAGCCCATTCCAGAGCCTGACAACCCTTTCAGTGAAGAAGTTTTTCCTAATATCTAACCTAAACCTGCCCTGGCGCAGCTTCAAACCATTCCCCCTCGTCCTATCATCTGTTACCAGGGAGAAGAGGCCGACCCCCTCCTCACTACAGCATCATCCAGTCCAACCCCCCTGCTAAAGCAGGTTCTCCTAGAGCATGTTACACTGCCGCCCGTCAGCAATTGCACTTGTTTTCTTCCCGTGTTTCTTCCCAAGGTTGTTGGCTTGCACTTAATTTTTGTACTTGTTAAAATAACACAGCACTTAAAGAAGAATTTGAGTTTTGGCACGTGAGTCAAAGACATTGATCCAATGGAAAAAGCAGACCAGCTATTGCTGCCGGTAACGCAATGGTGTCCTTCAGAGCCAGAAAAATAAAACCGGTAGCCAGATGCTTTCACCTGTTTCCTTCTTTCTGCTCCTTCCTATTCAATCACAACAAATCTGTTAAGTAACTGCACTGATAAAAATTAAGTGCCTAATGTTTAGATTCAAGATCTTAGTGTTTGGTGCTGCATCATGGTTAATGTAATCTCTTTGCTAGCTCCGGTTTTGTACTCATTTTCTTACACTGCACATCATTTAGCAGATGAGGTTTTCCACACAGGAAAAATCAGATAAACAAAAAAAAATATTCTTCTGAAGGCAGATAATTCATACTCAGTGTAATGTTTATGTAAAGGTGTAATGTATATGTCTGCGAATCTCAATCACAAGTGTATTTGTTGGTTTTTCTGGCCAAGGCGCTTTACAACAGTTCCAGTAGAGACAGTGGGGCGACCGGTTCAGCGCCATCTCCCCCAAGAGGCGAGCAGGCCCTGTGAAGGAAGTCGCCACGGGGATGTGTTGTTTCATGTTGAAGGTCAGCTCAAGGCTTTGCCAATTTAGCTTTGATATCCCTCATGTTGTTATCGGAGAGGCAGATCTGAGGCACTGCATAGCTAAGCTTTTACGCCCTGCTAAAAACACACAGCTTGATCATCATTTATATTATTTATGTTAACCTTCGACTTTGGTGCATTGGTTCTTCAGCACACGGTGTCGTTTTCTATAGGGCTTTGCAAACAGTTCTGTTTTGTTTGCTGACCACAGACCTTTTTTTAAAGTGTGGCTGGGGCAAGGCTGATCTTTTTTAAAAACTTGTTTGTAGCTACATATTAACTCTTGAAAAAAAAAATGTACCGTTTACAGAGCTGATGTTAGTAGGGAAAATAGCATTGGCTAGCATTATGGTTTTCAGACCCATCTGATGGTAACATGCTGGGTCGTGCTGCTCAGTGCTGGGTCTGGTGAAGCGAAGGGACCTTCTACCCATGTGGGCCTTTGGCCACCAGTGGGGGAGGGTGGGGGACATTTGTTCCCATACCGTTCATAGCCATCCCACAACAGCAACACCACCAATCATATTTCATGGAGTTAAAGTCAAAATTGACCCACATTGTGTTGAAAGAAAGCATGTTGAAAGAGACCAGCTGAGGTGAGCAGTTACTCTGCAAAGCTGAGGAGGCTGCAAGGACCTGATGGTGCTGGGGATGGGCTGGGACCAACAGCTGCTCCTTGCTCTGGTGAAGCCCCCCAAAACTGTCGTCAGCTCGTTGCACTTCCACCTCCAAAGCACTGGCAGACCACCAGCCAACACTGCTTGGTACGAGTGGGCGCCCTCGGCACCAGCTCCCCCGGGGACCCAGCACATGGGTCTGGATTCCCCAGGCCACAACCTGGTGCCACAGGGGCACCGAGCACCGGGAAGCACACACTGGCAAAACCCTTCCCCTGAGCAGCTGGGTGTGATGGGTGTTGGACTCAGGCTGAGGGGGGACTGCAGATGGGAGTTACCCAAAAAGGGGTCAGAAGCTGGTCAGGGTGAACAGAGCCTGCTGGCGCACTCCAGGCCCCCATGCTGTCCATGGTGTTTCTCAGTATGTGACTGCATAGACTGGTTAAACGCTGAATAAGGTTAGAAGACGGTACCTCTGCTTGCTCGTTCTGTGAGTCCCATCTACTGTGGGAATGAGGGGGAGGAGGAGAAAAAACCATATGTGAGCAAAGACTGTCTCATCATGACTAACCACAAAGGGACAAGCTATGCTGCGCTGCTGACTTTAACTCTGTCATGGCAAACCAGAACACTTCATTTTGCAAATTTAGTGGCATGTGCTGTGTTTTCTACAGTGCCTTATTGCTGGTTTTAAGACAAGGAAAAAACCTACAATATTCCCTTCTTGCATCATATTCAGATGCAAGATCAGATCTATCCAGAAGCACTTATCCCACTGACATCTTCACTTACAGGTGTGGGAATGGCAAAGTCATGGTGCTCCGACAGAGTCATCATTCCCAAGCCAGGCTTGAGGCTCACCCAGCAAGCAGGGATCAAATTATAGCCTGGAAACGAGTAGCATGCACTGACCGTAGGCCACTGCGCAGCCCTCACACTCAGTGTTGCTCTCTCACACACACACGTGCACACACACGTGCGCACGCATGCACACACACACACATGCACCATCACGGACCCGCTGCGGCAGGAAGGCACCCCAGGAGATCGCCTGGTGCAACCTCTGCTCGGAGCAGGGCCAGCCAAGGCAGCTTGCTCAGGGCCGGGTCCAGCTGGGGTTTGAATATCTCCAGGGACAAAGACTCCACAGCCTCTCTGGGCAACCTCGTCCAGTGGTCAAACACCCTCACAGAAGAAAAGTGTTTTCTTACATTAAATAAAATTTCCTGTATTTCAGGTTGTGCCCATTGCCTCTTGTCCTGTCACTGGCCACCACTGACAAGAGCACGGCTCCCTCTTCTTTACTCCCCCACCAGGTATTGTGGTGGACTTGGCAGTGTTAGTTTAACAGTCGGACTCGCTGATCTTAAGGGTCTTGCCCCACTTAAATGATTCTATGACTTGTACACATGGATCAGATCTCCCTCAGCCTTCTCTGCTCCAGACTGGACAGTCCCAGCTGTCTCAGCTTCTCCTTGCAGGACAGACGCTCCAGTCCCTTAATCACCTTCCCTGACTTTCTCCAGTACATGTCTTTTGTCCTGGGCAGCCCAGCATCAGACTCTCAGGCTCCAGCTCCTTCAAAGCAATAAGGCCACTCGCTTCCTGATGACCGACCTTCCCCAGTCTAGCAGGAGGCTGGGGACACCCTCAGGGTTTTCACTGTCACCTCCTGCCACAGCTGCACTTCCATCAGCCTTCGTCTCATTGGAGCCAAAGCTGGTCAGAGCAAGGCTATGAAACTGTCTTCAGCTATGGGCTCTCTTTCTAGCTGTGGTACCGGATTTTTTGTGATGACCACATGCAAATCCATTACCAGTAACCTTTTTGTGCTTCCTTTCTTCAACTACGAAATGTGGCGGTACTGAATTTGATTGCAAAGCTTAATCTGTTTACGTCTGAGAGCTTTTACAGCTGTGTGCTATGCACTACTGCTGCTATTCACTACTCCTAGCCTTTTGGCAGGATTAATCCCAAAGAAGTGGGGCCCAAAACGCAAACAGAAGGTGTTTTGGGCAATACAGTCTTTGCTCTGGTAAATTCAAAATTGCCTGAGACCCAGGGGCAACTATTTTCATTGCCCATAGTTCAAAGCCGTCGTGCCAGATGAATTATCAGCAAGCAAGTGGTGCCTGGTCACCCACAACAGGATGGCTTTTTCGCTGCCTTAGAGAGGTAAATCTGCTTGTGCTGCTCTGCAGTTTGAATTTGATGACAACCTCCTTCTCCTCCCACCACAACTTCTGCATGAAATTAGCTGTAAAGATTCCTATTATCTTCCCTCTGAGTCAGCTATTTTATATCACAAGACTGTACGCCACTTCCATTCTGAACTGCTGCTCCTCGGAGCCAGTTTTTACCTTGTGGAAAAGAAACATGCTGCAGTTGGAAGCCCTGGGCTAAAACACTGATAGAAGAGGAAGAGAAGTAATTTTTCAGTCCTCTGCCTCAAAAAGATGTTTTAAACTCTCAACCTCACCCTGGCATTTATGAAAGCAGGGCAGAGCAGCTAGTCTGGTCTGTCACTTTCCCTTCATAAACTCTGCAAAAGTACAGCTGGAAAGGATGGAGGAGTCATTTGCAGGGAAAAGAAGTGATGAAATCTATCAAGACAGATCAGGCAGACTGGGGGACGGCAGCGTAATTGAAAAGACGTCCTGAGCGCTGAAGTCCCTGTTGTTTTCAGGGCTTTTCTTCCCCACTATCAAACGGAGGATGCTGTCTCACCCAGGTCCAGGAGCCCTCAGCCAGCAAGGACGTGACTCCACTGATACCCCGCTCTCTTGGCAAACTGAGAGCCTCCAGGTGCAGCAGCTTTTGAAGTGGGCTACCTCCCGCTGGCACGGTGCTTTCCTGGCCAGCTGAGCCAAGCGAAGGCATCCCTGCTACCCCAACCTCCTGATCCCTCAGCACCTGAGCCCCAGTGCCACCGACAAGCCAGCTCTGGCCTTTGCCAGCCTCTTTTGGGAACCACTCGTTAAAGAGGCAGAAAACCAGCTGCAGAATTCACAGTGGTCCCACTGGCTCTGGGAGGAGTGCCCGGCTCTGGGCAGGGGGGAGGAAGGCTGCGCGGGCAAGGGGGGGGTCCTGGTTTCAGCTGGGATAGAGTTAATTTTCTTCCTAGTAGCTGGCACAGTGCTATGTTTTGGATTTAGTATGAGAAGAATGTTGATAACTGACTGATGTTTCAGTTGTTGCTAAGCAGGGCTTACACCAGTCAAGGACTTCTCAGCTCTCAGCTCTGCCAGGTGCACAAGAAGCTGGGAGGGGGCACAGCCGGGACAGCTGACCCCAACTGGCCAAAGGGCTATTCCATGCCATATGACATCATGCTCAGTATATAAGCTGGGGGAAGAAGAAGGAGGGGGGGACATTCGGGGTGATGGCGTTTGTCTTCCCAAGTCACCGTTACGTGTGATGGAGGCCTGCTTTCCTGGAGATGGCTGACCACCTGCCTGCCCATGGGAAGCAGTGAATGAATTCCTTGTGTTACTTTGCTTGCATTACCCATTAAACTGTCTTTATCACAGTCCATGAGTTTCTCACTTTTACTCTTCTGTTTCTCTCCCCCATTCCACCCGGGGGGAGTAAGCAAGCGGCTGTGTGATGACGAGTTGCCGGCTGGGGTTAAACCATGACAGGGGGTCATTTGGTGCCTTGGTGCAGCTGGGGCTGAACCCACTTCTCGGTGCCTGCCTGGGGCACAGGGTGGGCTGGGGAGGTGTGTGCTGCCAGCTCGCACCCTGCACACCCTATGTGAAATAAGACAAAGAGGTCTGATGCTGTTCGCACCGAAGCGTATTTTAACTAGCGGGTTGGTGTTCATTCGCCAGCTTTGCACCTTCCCAGGTTTCTCCACAGCTCCTTCCTCCCGCAGCCTCCTCTGCTCTTGCAGGTGGGCAGGCACAGCTCCCTGTGCCACTGTGTTTTGCCGGCTTCTTTTTCAACCACAACAGTTCCCTGGGCTGATTCACAGTGCGGTCTGACAAATGGTTGAGTCGATGCTGCTTCAAAGGGCAGCATCTCACAGCTGGCCGTGGGAGCATGCACTGCTGGGCAGAGGGAGGGTCCATGCCCTGGGCAACACCCCGCTCCAGTATCATGCCTTACCCTTCGTGTTCAGCAGTAGGTTGCAGAGCAATTG
>NW_009260028.1:1181115-1181505 GCF_000687185.1 Egretta garzetta | reverse complement strand
TCCCTCAGCACCTGAGCCCCAGTGCCACCGCCAAGCCAGCTCTGGCCTTTGCCAGCCTCTTTTGGGAACCACTCGTTAAAGAGGCAGAAAACCAGCTGCAGAATTCACAGTGGTCCCACTGGCTCTGGGAGGAGTGCCCGGCTCTGGGCAGGGGGGAGGAAGGCTGCGCGGGCAAGGGGGGGGTCCTGGTTTCAGCTGGGATAGAGTTAATTTTCTTCCTAGTAGCTGGCACAGTGCTATGTTTTGGATTTAGTATGAGAAGAATGTTGATAACTGACTGATGTTTCAGTTGTTGCTAAGCAGGGCTTACACCAGTCAAGGACTTCTCAGCTCTCAGCTCTGCCAGGTGCACAAGAAGCTGGGAGGGGGCACAGCCGGGCCAGCTGAACC
>NW_009260028.1:1177189-1180743 GCF_000687185.1 Egretta garzetta | reverse complement strand
CTGAACCCACTTCTCGGTGCCTGCCTGGGGCACAGGGTGGGCTGGGGAGGTGTGTGCTGCCAGCTCACACCCTGCACACCCTATGCGAAGGAAGACAAAGAGGTCTGATGCTGTTCGCACCGAAGTGTATTTTAACTAGCGGGTTGGTGTTCATTCGCCAGCTTTGCGCCTTCCCAGGTTTCTCCACAGCTCCTTCCTCCCGCAGCCTCCTCTGCTCTTGCAGGTGGGCAGGCACAGCTCCCTGTGCCACTGTGTTTTGCCGGCTTCTTTTTCAACCACAACAGTTCCCTGGGCTGATTCACAGTGCGGTCTGACAAATGGTTGAGTCGATGCTGCTTCAAAGGGCAGCATCTCACAGCTGGCCGTGGGAGCATGCACTGCTGGGCAGAGGGAGGGTCCATGCCCTGGGCAACACCCCGCTCCAGTATCATGCCTTACCCTTCGTGTTCAGCAGTAGGTTGCAGAGCAATTGCAAAAGTGCTGAGCTGCATCCACAGACACAGCTAGACAGACAGCCTGCTGAAGTTTTGCAATGCTTTATTTCACACCCTGACATCCCAGCTGAAGAACCAGGTCTCCTCAGGAGACGTCAGCACCTGCACACCTTGAGCTGCATGCCCAAGTCTCCCGAAACAGCCACGTGTTCACAGGGCCAAGGGCATCCTGGAGATTTTCCTACCAATGGATCCACTGGGGGATGTGCTTTCTCAGCTGCAAACTCAGAGGCTTGAGAGAAGGAGAGACTTGTGTTTTGCCCAGATGTTGAGCCCTTCATGAAATTATCAGAAAGACTGCAGAAGACTGTGGAGACAGACCGGTGACAGGAGTGAAGATTTCTTTAGTTATCATTAACTCAGAATGATGGAAGTGGCTAAGAGGAGAATTTCACATATCATCAAAGGTGTTCAACACCTTGCAGGGTGAAATCCTGTATTATCTAAGACAACTACTCACCTTCTCTCTAAAGCACAGTCTTGACTTGTAACAACTGTAAAACCCCACTTGGAGCTGATGAGGTTTTGATATGATCAGCCCTGATTACATATCTGGTCAATCAAGTGGTGCAGCAATGTGTCTGTCCTTGTTGATGCCAAGGGCTCGAATACCACAGGATTCATGGCAAGCATCTAATGCAACTCTCAGGAATAAAGAGCTCACTCTGAGGTGAAAATTAGGGTGGAATGAATTTAGGAGGCCCATTTCAGTTAAAATAAATATTTGAAAACTGCATTGGAGTACATCTGCTGCCACAATTATTTTTTTTTTGTGTAAAAAACAAAATAGAGCCTGCTTTTGTAGTGTGATACTTAAGCACTGGCGCCCATTCCTAGGAAGAACCACTGAAGTTTGAAGCTTTGTTTATATGAATCCCAAACCAGAATTAATAGCTTGGGTTTTTTAGGACTTCACAGAAGTTGCTGGCTGTCAGTGTTGTTATTTCTTTAGTGACACATACACACACAAAACAAAAACCCAGAACGCACAATTAATGACAGACTATAATTAAGTTGGCTTGACGCAACCTGCCAGCATATTTCATGTGACCTGTAACACGGTCTTTTTCTTCAGGGCTTCTTGGATGTCCATATGTATGCACGGTTAGATTGTGTGGGCTTTTGTCATGTGTTTGTTTGGTTCACTTAGAGGTTATGTGTTGCTTCGGTGGCTATTTAATATGCTGTTTAATCTGCTTCTACCAAAGAAAAATAATTAAAAAAAAGGTGTTGAGTACACCTTTACAATGAAGACTATTTAAAAAACACTAAGAAATTCCTAGGTCAGGCCTTCCTAGGATGAGACGGTTTCTGGAAGAGTACAGAGGCAGCTCCAGTTATTCTACCTGCAGTGAGAAGTGTTTCCTTACAGGCCTGAACATGCCTATTCCCCAGCAGTCCCTGAAGTTTTAATGTGGGAAGAACCAGTGAGGGCCAGATAAGTGAAAGAACTGAACAGTAACAATCTTCCTATGAGAACGAGGGACAGCATTGCTTCATCCATTTCCACATGGATCTCAGGAGGATCACATGAAGACGGTATTGTTCACCTTCAAAATGACAAATACTTTATTGCAATAAAAGTGGAGAAGAGATATTGGAGGTGGGGAAGGTGGAAAGGGGGACACTTCACCTGTAACCACAAAGTTGATGGCGATGCTGGACCACAGCTATGGTCCGTTTTGCCCAGTACCCTCTTTGCAACACGGAACACCCAGGAAAGAGGCCAGGGAATCTTCAGCCGTGTCATGACACTTCCCAGAAATAGCTTCAGAGCTTTGACCCACCTGTGGTTCCTCCTGAGCCAAGGCTGGTGTCTTTGCCATCAACAATATGAGCCACCAGGTAAAATATATTCCAAGCTCTACCAAGCAGATAAATGAAAAGCGAAACAAAAATTTCTGTAAAGCTGTGTTTATTTCATGTTTTCTATGTAAGAAAGCCAAGGTGATCAAAAAGAGTATTTCAAATCTGAAGAAAGATGTGATCACATACATCTAAGAAATATTTTGCTACTGTGCCACATTTCAGTGGTGGAAACCAAAAGCTGTATTCCCAGAGCAAAGTTATGCTTGAGATTTCATGGCAAAGGAGAAAGGTGCAGCGTAGGTCCCCACCCAGCCAGCTCAATTTTGAGTGAGCTTCCACCCTTCACAAGATGGCCCTTGCTCTCTTGGCCATACCAGGAGACCAAGTGTCCTGGTTTCGGCTGGGATAGAGTTAATTTTCTTCATAGAAGCTAGCATAGTGCTGTGTTTTGGATTTAGTACTACAAGAATGTTGATAACACACTGATGTTTTTAGTTGTTGCCAAGTAGTGCTCAGACTACTCAAGGACTTTTTGAGCTTCTCCTACTTGGCCAGGTGCATAACAAGCTGGGAGTACAGCACAGCCAGGAGAGCTAACCCAAACTGTCCAAAGAGCTATTCCATACCATATAATGTCATGCTTGAGGGAGGTTAGTTGGTCGGTGGGTTGCAGGGACACTGCTCGCTGCTCAGGGACTGATCACGGCTCGGGGACTGATCATGGCTCAGGACGGGCTGGGCATCGGTCGGTGGGTGGTGAGCAATTGCGTTGTGCGTCGTTCGTTTTGTATATTCTGTATATTCTCTTACCATTCTCATTATTACTATTATTATTATTTTCTCTTATTAAACTGTCCTTATTGCAGCCCACAGCTCTAACCTTTTTTTTCCTTCCCGACACTCAGTTCCTAGCAGCTCCGCCCAGCTGCCACCAGTGTTAGCATTTGCCACGCTGCCCTGACAGTGGTCACAGGACCAAGCGTGCAATAAAAGTGACTTGTATTCATGTGCACACTCACACACACACACACACACACACAGAGCGTTTGTGTTTCCTATCGGTGCTGTGAATTTCGATTCTTTACTGTCCTCCTGATACCTAAAGAGGAATAATTGAATACCTGTAAAACCTTCCATTAGAAGACCAGAGATGAAGAGTAGCCTGCCTGTTAATGTTAGCGAGGCAAAAGCTCTCTCTAGTGGTAGATTTCCGTAACTGCATTTTTCTGTTCCTCCTCTTCTTTCAAGCCA
>NW_009260028.1:1167345-1177167 GCF_000687185.1 Egretta garzetta | reverse complement strand
CGGGGCGATGCCCCCTGGAGCAGCGCAGCCGGCGCCTGGGGTGCGAGAGCACAGGGATGGTGGTGGATTGGAAACTAGCTACGAAGCCCTGACGCCAAGAAGCCCCTGGGTACTGACATTTGTGACCGCTTCCTGTGCATCACTGAGCCCAAAGACACTCAGGAGCTCAGGAAAGAGAAGCAAAACCTGAGTTTTGCTGATTTACTTATTCTTACAGGTACAATTTCTTACCACAGCAAAATACAAGCCGGTCGCATTTTCAGCCACAGGAGGAAACCTGGAGCAGAAAACACGCTTACTTTCAAATCCAATTTCTACACGTGCCACCAACTGCTGAGCAGCTATCACTCTAAATTCATTTGCTTCCACTGCCGAGGTGGAAACATAACAACAAGTAAGTTGTTGTTCCCCTAGGAAAGAAGAGAGGCAGAGATAGCCACAGCTTGTGTAATTTGCTGTGATCTCTCTGAGTTCAGTTCACATCAGCAGAAGATTTATGTTTGATGAGGGTGGTGTTAGTGAAGCTAGCAATAAAGTATAAGACAACATGTCTTCCTATCCTTTCACATCGTATCATTATGCATCTTCCTTTGGGGAATATGTTCTACAAAAAAGAAAATCCTCGTCTACAAGATCAAAAATACATGGTACCAAGAAATCTTTTTGTCTCTAAGTCAAAAGTTAAGCCACAGACCGTGTTATTTCTTTGCATGTATATAATATCTACTCGTCTGTCAGCTGCAGCCCAGTTATCTCTGAACACTGCAAAAAATCAGCTGTCACACAAACAGGCATCCCACGGCTGTCTCCTGATTAGGTATTTACCTGTATTCACTACAGGTTTGTCGTTCATCGTGTCGTGTGAATGATAGATTTCACAGAATTGCCCTCTTGTTTCACCGACCTGTTTGGACCTTTTGCTGCACATACCTACAGAAGCTGGGAGAGGCTGGAGTCCAGTACAATTGGGTAATGCCCAAAAATCCATCTAATTGTTAGTAGGTTGCAATATACATCAGTGTCTTCTGTATGGATGTATGTATACACACACACATATGTATGCCGATAGAGATCTGATTTATGATGTTTGTGTAGCAAACTAACACATGCTTGGGAAAATCACGTGCAGAACTTCAGACATACGATTTCAGTAAAACTGTTCATACGTCCAAATCAAACTTTGGCTTAGGCACGTGGCTATACTGGTACCCAGGCACCTTGGAATGATTTGCGGGGAAAGGAAGATTTTGTAAGTAAACCTATTTGCTATTATTATGATAACAAAAGATTGCACACACCAAGTTTCAGATGCCTTTAGCACCTTGCCGCGTCTTGGAGGAATCTTAAGAGAAGCAAATATATTTTGTAAGAATCTGGTGTCATCTCTTTCTCTGTCACGTACACACCTACAGGTTTCAAGTCTGCCACAAGAGGGAAACCCATTAAGCCTTATTTGTTTTTCTTCTAAAGTTTGTCATTAATGTTTAGTAGCAATGTATTCTAAAGACAGGTGAGTTTACACCACTCCTAAAGCAACCAAGGAGCTTGGGTCCTGTATCACAGCCCTTCTTGCAAGCCTGCATTTCCATGTTTTTGAATAAGTATTTCTTGTATTAAAAAGATAGATGTTTGCTTTATGGCAGAAGATCTTTGATATGTTTCAGTAGCAGCACGCTGCAGATGCATGAGAACATACAGAGCTGCATTACAAGTATACATAAAGGACAGTATGTATTTGTACCGCTTACTGCAGAAACATGCCCGAACATCTTTGTCACAGCCCCAGTGGATGAAGAGGCTTTCAGTGGAGGTTTTGACCAGGAAGGGTAGAGTACATATACGGTGTGGCCAGCATGAGTCTTATTTTAAAGGAGGATTTCTCCAGCTGATGTAATGCATTTTGCCAAACTTGACCTCATTCCATCCCAGCAGCTTAGAGGTGTAAGTCTCCCTGTCGCTTTTCATATTACTTTGTTCGTTGCTGAAACTGGTGTCTCACCTAGGACAGCAGGCACCAGGGAAAAAACCCTTTTGCCCATTTCAGAAGAAGCTTCAAAAGCGACTGCAATCTTCTCACTTCTGGCCTGCTGCAGTCTGAAGAAGAGATCAAGCTGATGATACAGGGGAGGAAACTTCTGACGGAACGATGAGTTTGTCCTTTAACCGGAGCAGGGAGCACGCTTCCCGGTGCTTGTTCAGGCTTGCTCTAAACACAGAAACAATCGTGCAAATTCACTCTTCATTGGTGAATCCCAAAGTCTTAGCTCGCTTGCACCTCTCCCTGGTGTGTTGGGGGCGTGCAGGGTTACAGCCAGGACTATGGTCTGGAGCTGTCCTTGTCTAAACAGAGGAGATGATAGTGCTGCTGGATCTGGACTGGCCTTAACGTGAAGCTGCCTGGATCTAGAGCTTCAGCACGTGTTTACTTCCACCATCACAATAACGGCGGGCTACTGCTGCTCTTCTTCCCCCAGGGGTTTTATACTGCCCAGAAAATCTGAGCCTTCCTTCAAAGCCTGCCTTCCTTGCCTACCAAACCAGACACCATTTCATACATGGAATACGCACAATTTCCCTCCTTCTAGTGCGTGATGTCCAAGTGAGTTCTTGCCCTTCCCTTCTCTTCCCATCCCTTTACAGCCCCCCAGGGCCTGGCTCTGGACAGACAGTGCTCCTTAAGCCAGCCAGCCAACTTTGTGAGGTGGGGAACGCAGCGGGTAATGGTTTGATCTCTGTTAATAAATGGCCAAAACCTAGGTCAACAGGGAGACGGCACACCAATTTATTGTGTAAAATAATGACCTCACAGCTACAGGTATGGTGGAGTAAAACATGAAACTACAGGAACGGGACACTGCTGTTTATGTATGGATAGATGGTGTTTCTATGCACCTTGTTACTTATACCATGACAGCCCGACTAAGCTGAAAGACAGATTAATTTAGCAACATACACTATCAGTAAAATGTAATAAAGCTCTTCTTCAAGTGTCACTAAAATATGAATGACTTAATCTAGAGAACCAGTGGGACTGAACCCTGGCCAGATAGTGTTGTCTTCTCCCTGTCCCACAAATCAAGCTGTAAGCTGCAAGGGACGATCAAGGCAGAACCTTCAAAGTAGCGTTTAAGCCCACATGCAACTGCTGTCAACCAAAAAGCAGCTCAGGCTGCTCCCTATCATGCCTCCTCCCTCTCCTGAAAGTCTGGCCATTAATTTCCAGTATGTCACATAATCTGTCTTCTAGCCACAAGCACTGTCAAAATACTGTTAATTAGTGTATGAAAATCCATTTGATAAAATAATGTTCTTAAAAAAAAAAAAACCCACCACAAAACAAGCAATGAATTGGCTCACGTTGGAGCTGTCTGCTGCATTATACAAAGTGCCTGCTTCACTTGACAACTAATCCAAAGTAATCCTCTTCTGAGATCACTGATTCACCATCTGATTTGCACTCTGATTTTCCCTGGGAATGCCTGCTGCTGCAAATTATTCCCAAGTGGCAGATTACTTTATTTTTCACTGCCTACACTTTGATCTCTGGAAACTGAGAGACAGCACAGTCTTTCCAACAGCTGATGAAACAAAACAGAAAAAAATATTATCCACACATTTTTATAACGTCTCCTACTGGAAATAAACCCATAATAAACAACTTATTTTGGCAGTCATACCTCAAATATATATGAAGTGAAAGTTCACAGGTTAAAAGCTTTGCTTTTAGCTTTTCCATAATCCTACCCTCCAGCTTCCAATTTCATCTTTTTACCTAATGACTTGCAATTCTGTCAGCCATTTCAGCTAATGCCTAGGTATACTTTCTCTTCTTTTACTCGTACAGCTGTTGTTGCTGGAAGAATGCTGATCTGGTGAATGTGCTTGACTTTGATACAGGAAACCTGGTTTGGGGTTATCTTTCCATTGCAGGGCTCCTTTTCAATCTGTGGTATCTCGCTTAACCAACCCCTGGCTTGGTCCCCCCTCTGTAAAATAAAGACACTCATCTGCCTACCCCTTCATCTCTCAGCGTTTGGTTGTCTTTGCTATTTGGTCTTATAAGGTCTTACAAGGCCTACACGGTAGGATGGGTTTTGTACTGTTTGCCTGTAGTGTTTAACACAGTGAGGCCAGTCTCGGTCAGACCATTTAGGCTCGACCCTAGCTAAACATGGCAATTGTACATTATTTGCTACTGGCAAGACTTTTTACCATTTTAACCAAATTAGCACCTGAAAGAAGAATATTAGTAGGTTTCTGTTTCACTGCATTCCTATTCCTTAACTAGATCATAAAGGATAACAATATTGTACATGTGAATATATGTGTGAGTTTTTTTGTATATAACATGTTGTGGGTTTTTTTATTTTTCATACTTTTTTCTTATTTTTAATCAAATATTCCCCCAATAAATTGCCCTTTCATTAAATAATTCCAGCAGTGTCCCGGTTTCATTTGGGATAGAGTTAATTTTCTTCCTAGTAGTTGGTTTAGTGCTATGTTTTGGATTTAGGATGAGAAGACTGTTGATAACACACTGACGTTTTAGGTGATGCTGAGCAGTGCTTGCACACAGTCAAGGACTTTTCAGCTTCCTATCCCCTGCCAGTGAGAAGCTGGGGGGGAGCACAGCCAGGACAACTGACCCCAACTGGCCAAAGGGCTATTCCATACCATATGGAGTCATGTTCAGTATATAAACTGGGGGGACGTGGCCAGGGGCAGCAATCGCTAACTTTTTTCCTGATCCTCTCCCCCTCCCACTGAGTTAGGGGGGAGCGAGCGAGCAGCTGCGTGGTGTTCAGCTGCCTGCTGGGTTAAACCACAACAAGCAGTTTGAGATGAAAGTGGAAAAAATGTCAAATATCATGAGATACAATAAAACTGCAGAACCTAGCACTTTCTTCATATTTACGTGTGCCATTTCATAATCAGGAATGTATAACATCAAAATAAATCATTAAGGAGGAAAGTTTTGCCATGTGTTTTTTTCCTGTTCAGTTACATCAATTAAGTTAATGCTAACTAAGTCAATAAGAAAAATCAGGATTACAAACTGAAAACAGAGAATATAAAAGGACAGAAATATTTTCAGATTGTGGAAAGTTTTTAACTCATGGCGATGACACTTTGCCATATCTAGTGAATACACAGGGTGCTGGTCTCCCCTTGAGTTTCTGGATGATGTACAGCAGCAATATTAACAGCCATTGGAAAAACACTGACATTACTAATTAGCTTGAGGCTAATTTTATGAAACCTGTCAGATTTCTTAGATGGCTGTGTGATATAACCAGCAGAACTGAGTATTGGCAAGAGGCTATTAACCACATTTCTCTCTCCTGTATCTGCCAAAATACATTGAAAAGTCAATGGCTATTCCCTACAGTAACTTCCAAAGAAGAGCAGTGTTCAAATGCATACAATCAAACACAAACCAGCTTCCCACTGCAAGCTTTGCCGCTTCTGTAGCAAAACTGGCTGAAACTGATGCTTTCATAATGCACCCAGGTTAGATCTCAGAATTTGATCAACACTGATTTCCAGAGGCAGCTACAGTCCATCCTTCGCGTCGCTTTTAATGAAGCTGCACTTTTCGTTCTTAGCTACATCTTGTTGCCTGAGCAACAACAGTTTGGGGGGGGGAAATCATCTTGGAGTTCAGCAAAAAGTGCCGTGCGGTTCCAGCCCCACCTCCCCTGGAGCCAATGTCTGCCCTGTCCACAAGCCGTGCCCTGACAGAACTCAAAAAGAAACGAAATGGGTACTTGCTGCACAAGTTTACAGGCACAGAACTTCATTAGCAGCATCCATAATTTAGGGCAACAAAATTTAGGGCAACAAAAGTTACTCGACAGAGAAAATTAAAATGTAAGGAATGTAAAGATAGGAAAAGGAAAGCGGCCAGCAGGGAGAGCAGCAACAGGGTCTGGGAGGCTTAGGAGGCTCTCTCCCACACAGCAGTTGGCAGTGATGAAGAGGATGATGCTTTTTTGCCATGCTTTTCCTCCGGTACTATCTACCAGTTCTTACTGGCCCAGCACCCGTGACCAACAGTCACGCAGAGGGGTCTGCAGTGGCTGGAAGAAGGGGCCTCTCTGGTGGGGCTACCTGGGCAGCGGGAACCCGAATGAGAGGCATAAACAAGCTCCATGTAGCTTTCCAAGCAGTCTCCCAGCGGCGTGAGCGCTTGCCTTTCATCCGCTGAGGCAGAAGTCAAACTGACAACCTAAAGACAACCACAGTCTCATTTGTGGTTTTGCTTTGTAAATCTTATTTTTCAGGGCTTGTATACCAGAGCCATGTTGTCATGGCTGGGTTGCTCACTATGAAGACAAGAGCTAAAATCTGAGCAAAATAACTGTTTCTAGCTTTATGTTTGTGTACTGCCATATTTTTTTCTTTGTTTTAATTTTTCCAGAGGAGAGAGTTCAAATGCAGATTTTCTGAAAGTGTCTCTTTAAAATTAACATACCACACGATTTGGAAATTAGGCACTTGTATCCAGATGAAAATCTTTCAGAGAAGGCTTTCTACTGAGAAATATGTTAAGCTTGATGTTCCCTTTCCCTTCAGAATAAATTAATAGTACAGAAAGAAAATCAGCCATACTCAAATGCACGCCTTGTTATATCCTATGAACTTCCACTATGCCTTAAAAACAAGTAACAAACATAAAGTGCATTTCCTACAGTGCTTATTGCTGGAGAGAATTCATGCCAATTACAAGGTTACATTAACATCCCTGGGAAAGCATGAATAATATCAAAGTTGAGAAACACTTTTATTTTGCTAAATATTAGCTCATATCTCAGCCATTTTTAGATAAAGGAAATAACAGTTTCGCATCTAGTTGTTATTATAATAACTTTAAATATCCATCCCTATTCTAGTATTATGTAAGTGTTGACATTGTACTAAAGCAAAATTATATAATAAAATTGGAAAAACACCTCAGGGAGTGCATATTAAAAAAAATATACACATACGTATAAAATAAAATATTAAACATAAATACACATAAATATGTATATATTACCTATAATCAAAGAATAAACTGTATATCTAAAAATGTACTTTAAAAAAAAGAATTAAGAACAGCAACTTTAGCAGAAATGGTCGGACAAGCAATCATAACTGCTTAAGATTTCAACTTGAGTTTAAATCCTTTTCATTAAATATACTTTTCCCTGCTCCGTTATTGGTTTATTATTGATTCTTACCACAAGCCTCTCCTCAGTGATGCACTCTTGAAATCTCACTCTTTCTGAACATGCACATTCCCCATGCATGAATCATCTCACAGCAGGACAAACCTAATCCTTATTCTTCCGCATGGAAGCGCCATGCCATGCCAGTACATTCAGGGGACACAACGGAAGAGAAGCCACCACGGATATCAGCGTACAATATAGTGTTTCTCTTCTTCCATACATTTCCTTGCTTCAGGCAACCCACTGGCATGCCAAGATATGGCTTTTTCATGTAATATAATAGGACAACAATTTACTTGTGTACAAAGCATTTTATGAATAGGAACAGCATTATTTTAGGTCCAGCAGCAGTTGCTTACTCTCCAACTAAAGGGATCAGTGGAGCTAGTCCTAGGAGTCAGGGCAAGTGGCTTGGAAAGCCCACACTTCCCCTGTGGCCCCCTGGAGCCCCATGCCATGCGAGCCACTTCCCTGCTACTAAAAGAAATAAAAACATGACTTTTCCATCCACCACAGAGGTAGCCAGGGAAAGGTAAATAAGCAGACTTTTACAGGAGACTCTGCCACCAGAGGGCATTCAAAACCCTCTGGCCCAAGCCATAAGGATCCAGTGCTCAAGCTCATTTGTCTTTCTTAGATACACACATGTACCCTGGGCTGCACAGGGCTGCATCCTCCTCCCGCCCAGTCCCACACAGATTCCCTATGGATGAGCACATTGCTTCTTGACTTACATAGACTGTCCATAAGGGGCCACATTGCACTAGAAAGACAGAGAGGGTGTTAGATGCATACACGCTCCCTTCGTCCCCTGTGTGCAAGAAGCGTGACTGCTGCATTCTCGGGCAAGGTGCTCCGCTGACCTCTGAGTCCTTGAGCCCCAGTGTCCGCCCACTACAACACATCACGGAGCGTCGATGTATCTGCCAGTGGTACAGTCAAGCCCCTCACTTGTGATAGAGCCCTGGACTATGAGCTGCTTGAAACTGGGGGACTGCTCTTGCAAGCATATGTTAAAAAAAACCTAACAACATATTCATCATCAAATAAACTGATAAAACCTTACTGAAAGAATTCTTTCTTACATGCCTCAAAACTTTTATAAATAAATATTAGTTTTCTCTTCTGATCAGCTATGTAGAAGAGTATGTGTGGCTCTTTGTACTACAAATGTGGATTTTTATATGTTAGCATTTCCGTTGCTTACTACCATATAAACTAGGCCAATAGCGGCTCTGCAGAGATTCTGCACAAGTCATTAAAATTTGTATCATGACATCAAGTCAGACCCATTGCTTACCACGCCTTTGCTGTACACAGGTACTTCCCGACAGCATCTCCTCTTCTGGATCTAGGTGGAGCAGCTGATGATATTACCTACCCACCAGCTCCTTCTGCCTGCCAGAGTTTTCTGCTGGCATAGTAGAAATTGTACACACACCCCCGAAATTTACTCCAGCAGAAGCCTACCCAAGATAATTTAATCCAGCCTCATTAGCTTATTGCACTGAAGCCAAAGCAGAGGCCCTGGAACCATAAACAGCCATTGGATGGTCAAACACTGGTCACTGAAATGCAACATTGAGAGATGACCAAAGACTCCCACTGCTTTAAGAAAAGAAGAAAAAAGCCAGAAAAAAAACCCCACCCCAAACCTTGAGCAAAATGTCAGACACCTGCTATGTCCTAGGAAAGTAACCGCCCCACCTCCCCAGCTTTCTGCAGCACTTAGTCCAGGGCAAGAGACCAAGGGCTAGGAACTGCCTGGAAACTCAAACTTCTTATAAAAGGCTGAGATTTTGATTTGAGGAGGAGGCAGAAGGGCAGCCCCACCTCAGCTCTGGTTTCCCCTGCCCAAGATCTCTCAATCCGCTGCCGCCCCCTCACCTCTGGGACTAAAACCACCCGGGATGTCAACCAGCACTGCTGACTACAGGGCATCCCGACAGTGATTTGGGATTGCGTGCTCGCAGCTAATCCAGGGTACGATTGCTGTGGACACTTAGCATACATAGCGATGATGCCTGGCAGTGCTTATTGTTAAAGACAGTCAGCCTAGTAAAACTTTGCTCTAAGGTTTGAAACTAGCCTAGCTTCTTCCAAGCACTCCCATCAAGGAAATGTCTAGCTCCCAATTTAAATTACAAAAAAAAATATCAAAAGTTGGATTTGAAAGTATGAAACTTCTGTCTGTCATAGGACAGGCTTCAGTGGGAGTATCCAGCATGGATTCACCAAGGGGAAATCATGCCTGACCAATCTGATAGCCTTCTATGATGGCATGACCAGCTGGGTAGATGAGGGGAGAGCGGTGGATGTTGTCTACCTTGACTTCAGCAAGGCTTTTGACACTGTTTCCCATAACACCCTCATAGGGAAGCTCAGGAAGTATGGGTTGGATGAGTGGACAGTGAGGTGGATTGGGAACTGGCTGAATGGCAGGGCTCAGAGGGTTCTGATCGGTGGGGCAGAGTCCAGTTGGATGCCAGTAGCTAGTGGAGTTCCCCAGGGCTCGGTACTCGGCCCAGTCTTGTTCAACTTGTTCATCAATGACCTGGACGAGGGGACAGAGCGTACCCTCAGCAAGTTCGCTGATGACACAAAACTG
>NW_009260028.1:1164416-1167323 GCF_000687185.1 Egretta garzetta | reverse complement strand
GACGACAAGCTGACCATGAGCCAGCAATGTGCCCTTGTTGCCAAGAAGGCCAATGGTATCCTGGGGTGCATTAAGAGGAGTGTGGACAGCAGGTCGAGGGAGGTTCTCCTCCCCCTCTACTCTGCCCTGGTGAGACCCCACCTGGAGTACTGTGTCCAGTTCTGGGCTCCCCAGTTCAAGAAAGATGAGGAACTCCTAGAAAGAGTCCAGAGGAGAGCAACTAGGATGATAAAGGGACTGGAGCATCTCCCCTACGAGGAAAGGCTGAGAGAGCTGGGCTTGTTCAGCCTGAAGAAGAGAAGACTGAGAGGGGACCTTATCAACACGTACAAATATCTTAAGGGCAGAAGTCACGAGGACGGAAGCAGTCTGTTTGCAGTGGTGTCCAGCGACAGGACTAGGGGCAATGGGTGCAAACTGAAACATAAGAGGTTTCAGTTGAATATGAGGAAAAACTTCTTTACTCTGAGGGTGACAGAACACTGGGACAGGCTGCCCAGGGAGGTTGTGGAGTCTCCTTCTCTGGAGATATTCAAAGCCCACCTGGACGAAGTCCTGTGTAGAATGCTCTAGGAGAGCCTGCTTTAGCAGGGAGGTTGGACTAGCTGATCTCCCGAGGTCCCTTCCAACCCTTGCGATTCTGTGATTCTGTGTGATTCTGTGTTGGTACTCTCTTTCCCAGTTTCAGGAACTCACGTATATCGTCCTTTGAGGAGTCCTGCAAGGCTTGCATGCGCTTCATCTCCATATTAGTGCATGACATGAGATTTGTTAGAACTACCACGTTCTTTTCTGTTAACCTCAGGAGTAGGAATACCAAAAAGTTTGGAAAAGGACTACGGAAAAGTTTGTTTTTCTGATAAGAGGACTGCATGGAAAAAGGTTCAAAGCTGAAAAAAACATGTGAAGAGAACATGATTTTTCTGCAAGGACAGCGAATTCTTGTTGCATTAATGATGCCTCAGTCACAAGGACCGAGAGAACAGACATTGGCAATTCAGACACTCAGAGATGGCAAAATGCAGCACCACCCAGTGGTAACGCAGAAGGCAGTAATTCCATTATTATTTTTTTATTGGCCAAAACTTTCATGGCTTATGTTGTGATAATTGTAATTAATGCCATTTGCTTTGTAACTGGAGATTTACTTCTGAAGAGTGCAGTGTGTACAGTGCATTGTAAACATTTTTGCATTTTCAGCATCAGCTCAGGCTCCCACTCACGTCTAGCTGCTTCCTGAACGTTAATGCAGGCTGCATTACATTATATATAAGCAAGCACTTCAAAATAAATTACTTGAGATTCTTAACATATCACATTTTCCTGTAAACAATGGAAGTCATATGAGGAATACAAATGAACTAGAATGAACCACACTGAAGTCCGTGGGTATGCCATGTTAAAATCCAGTGAGCTGGCCCTCGGGCATGCAGATTTCAGCAAGCAATCTTTGAACATGGCATCGAATTTTAGTGAAGGATGCTGGGGTTTCCTTTCAATTAAGTTTCCCTCTTTACCTTGCACATGTTACTGGAGTTGGGGTTGGTGTAAGCTATTCCTCTTCATTTTTATCTGATCCATCTGTATTTTGTAAGTAACACAGGACCTGGAGCGTGCAAAGAGAACTGCAGCGCCAGTGACCCACCTGCATGGCCACTGAAGCCAAAGGCGATTTGCCCACATGAGCGTTTCACCAAATGCCTTAGGGAGAGACTTGGAATTACTTCAGACTCACATAAAATAACTGCATACTTTCTTGCAAGCTCATAGTTGAAGACAACATCAGCATTATCAACTACCATCTCCTCTAAGTATTAAAAGAAAACTGGCAGCTGCTGCCAGCGTGCTTTGTCCGCCAGCGTGCTTTGTCCCAACACTGACCAGAGCAGGATGCCCTGGGAAACACGCTCTGGATACCTATGGACACTCACGAAGGTTCATATGCGTGGTAGCCAACGGGACGCATATGCAATACTGCACAAGCTGTGCATCCTACTCAGACTGAAGGGTTTCTGAGCAGGACGGGAGGCTAGAGGTGCCTGGAAACATCAGTGTCAAAAGCAGAGGTGTCTGTAGCCTTCCAGCACCTTCAACTTTACACAGCAACTGAGGATCACCATTTTGTGATGCAGAGAGAATTTGGGTACGTGCATGTCGTGGTTTAACCTGGCTGGCAACTCAGCACCACACAGCCACTCGTGCACTCCCCCCTCCCACTGAGAGTGGGATGGGGGAGAGAATCGGGAAGGAAAAAAAAGGTTAGAGCCGTGGGCTGCAATAAGGACAGTTTAATAAGAGAAAATAATAATAATAGTATTAATGAGAATGGTAAGAGAATATACAGAATATACAAAACGAACGATGCACAACGCAATTGCTCACGACCCGTGGACCGATGCCCAGCCCGTCCCGAGCCGCGATCACTCCCTGAGCAGCGGTCACTCTCCCCGCGACCAACCCACTAACTCCCCCCAAGCATGACGTTCTATGGTATGGAATAGCTCTTTGGTCAGTTTGGGTTAGCTCTCCTGGCTGTGCTCCCTCCCAGCTTGTTATGCACCTGGCCAAGTAGGAGAAGCTCAAAAAGTCCTTGAGTAGTCTGAGCACTACTTGGCAACAGCTGAAAACATCAGTGTGTTATCAACATTCTTCTGGTACTAAATCCAAAACACAGCACTATGCTAGCTACTATGAAGAAAATTAACTCTATCCCAGCCGAAACCAGGACAGTGCATCTTTTTCGTAGGATCACAGAAGAGCTGAAGTTGGAAAGCACGTCTGGAGTTTGCCTGGTGCAACCCCCTGCTCAGAGCAGGGCACTTGAGTGCCTTGAGCCCCTTTAGCACTGCTGCTGAAAGCAGTTGTCCGCCTTTTTCTTGTACTTTGATCCTTGTTTTCCACTTTCAC
>NW_009260028.1:1154473-1164377 GCF_000687185.1 Egretta garzetta | reverse complement strand
TGAACTGAAATGATGAACATACCTGAGTTAAAACTACACTACACCATATGTAAGCAATTTTAAACAGTATCAGGTCTCTGATGTGGCTCATGGCAGGCGCACCAACGCTTACGCAGGCAAGATAGGAGGTAGCCCAAGGCCAGGAAAGAAAGGCCAAGAGCCAGACAGGCTGGGCCAATTCTTTCTGTAGCATGCTGAACTCTGTCATTCAAAACGTATACGCTGGAGTCATGGTTTGAGGTTTCTTAATTTTATGCAAATACTTACAATGATATAAATTCAGACATGGATACAGCTGTAGCAATGTGAAACTGCCTTGCGCTGGCATAGACTTTCCCACTTCTGAGCCTGTTGCAGCCATATTGCCCGCAGGGCGAAGTCTGAATCCGAATCAGCCCCCAGACCATGGGAAAGTTCATCTGGTGAACTACCTGGCTCGCCCCGAACCCTAGACAGCGCGCGAGGCACCGCCGAGGCACGCTGAACCCACATAACCAACCACGGTAACAGCTTGCAACACACGTTTTCCAAAGCCTACATCAAACCTAAAGGTCTACATGACTGCAAGGCTTGGTAACCACGAAGAAGATGCCAGTAAGCGTGAGAATGGATGAGCCCAGCGCTACTCTTCAGACGTCTGCAATTATAATGGCTTTTGGAGAAATGAAACTGAACAAGTGGTTGGTCTGAACTAAATGGGAGTAAAGTTATCAGCTCGATCTAACAATTCCCATTTCATAGAACAAACAGCACAGTATGCAGGGATGGTGGGAAAGCACTGCAAGTTAGTTTATCTGTTCTGCAGAAAAGATGCAGATTACCAAATATAGGTGATATTTAGGCTTTGTCTAACTCTCCAGGTCCAGGCCAGTTAAATTGAATATAAAACATCAGATGAAGTATTTTTGGGTGTGGACAAGAGCACAGTTACCAAACAAACACCTGATTGAACTTTCCTGTGAAAAGCAAGCCCTGGCAAGAAGTTAAGGTATGTGAAATGCACCACTTCTTCTCATTTAATAGTGTTGGCAGAACAGCCAGGGTGTTTTCCACCCACTGCCCATGCACGATAAAGCTATTCTGCATATTAGATATACAGGATAAGCGGTTGAAAAATTAATCTATAAACAAGTAAAAATGCCTCCCGACATCTACAATCAGTTCTGAACAGCCAGCTGGTCAAGGTAATCTATACAGGCATGACATCCAGGCTTCATGATGGTATCTTCCAAGCCTGAGAAAGGTGGCAGAAAGCAGACTGTGAGTCAGACTCAGTCTTCAGACCTTCCATGTCGATCAGACAAGCTTTCAAACTTGTACCCTGCTTATGCCACAGCAACACAAAGTTAACACCACTTACTTGGTGACCTCACTGGGGGAGACTCCTGGACTAAATACCCAACACACAGTACCTTTCAAAAGACTCTGTATTGGTATCTGGACATCTGGTAAGAACATGTGGATTAGCCAAGCACCTCATTAGACAGATGGCAAAGTAGTTGTGCAGCTACTGGTTTCGTGAAGAAAAACTAAATGCAAATTTCTTTGCAAAATGGACACACACTTAACTTCAATGACAGCATTTGTTACATACTTCTTTACTTAAAATATATACATATTAGAAGTCCATTTAGGTAGGAATTTGAGCACAAAAATAGTTTATTTCACTTATTCCTTCGAGAACATACTTTGGTGCATCAAGTTTTGCAGACTTTTCTGCAAAAAGGAGTTCTTTTACAAAACTCAATTTTTAAACAAAAATCTAACTTTGCACAGTAACTCCTGCCTTTCTCTTCCCTTCCTAAACCACCAGCAATTAAGCACTTAGATGATGGTGGTCATTAGTGGGGGGGAAAGGCACTTACTCATCTTGTACAGAGCACACTAGCAAAAAAAGATATCTATAAATCACTACCTTATGGAACACACACTAAACAGGCTTTTGCTGCTTCTTGACCAGGCAACTTTCATACCGATCCCAATGGAATTTTACTCTGATTAATTACTTGCCAGATTCACTCACAGACAAGTTTAGGCAGCACGGAGTCAAAGGAGAGAATGAGGAATGTAATGTTTTGGCATAGAAACAAGTGCATCTTAAAGGCAAAGTATCTCTTCTATAATTATAATATTGAACTTAAATTGGATTTGGGATGCTTTTTTTTTTAATTGACAACTTAAACCTGTGACATTTAGAAACCCTCCTCTCTTTCATTTTTCTCATGAAGATATTACTATTTTGTTAGAGGGTTTTACTTGTTTTTTTCATGTGCATTGACAAAACCAATTATATGGATCTTTTGATCAAAAGCACCTGAGTTTGAGCTTATTCTAGAATTAGCTGTTCTCCTCTCAAAAACAGAAACAAAAATAATTTAAGAAGTAACATATTTTTTCAGCATTGTAACCACCAGTTTCACCAACGGATTACATGGTTGCCTTCAGACCACAGCATATTTTAACAGATATCACTGGATTAAGGTTTAAATTAGTATCTACGTATTTACAATAGTAAAAAACCAGCACGTGCACATACACCCAGTATTTCTCAAGAGCACAGAAAGATGTGGTTGATCAAAGACAGGTTTAAATTTGTGTATGCTCACTGTTACTTCCTAAATGCTGGGGTGCCCTTCAGTGTGCTCTGATCTATGTGGACTGTGACAGATAACGAGTTACGAAAAATGCCAGAGTACCAGCAGGGTACCAGGCTCCGAAAACTAATTGCTAAGCTCCCATCCATGGGATCAGTCTACAGTGGTCTCGTCCTTACATGGTTAGGTAAATTAGTATTTTCATTATGAAATCAATACCCAAAATCTCCACATCGCAGGAGGCAACAGGGACCCCGTAGCTCTTCTGCCCTCTGGTCTCCTGCAGGGTAAACTGGGGAGCAGACGGAATGAGGCAGTGTACAGACATGAATTACCACAACACCTGCATTAACAGATTATGCTGAAGCACGTGTTAACTGTAATGTTCAAGTTCATTTTATTAAGTGTCATGAAATACACACATTCTTAAAATACAGCACATTTCACACACGGGTTGTAAGACCTCGTTGGTATCACTACAGCGTTGAATAGATGATACACTTCCTATCAAATCAACCGACCAGAAAACTAGGGAAAACCCAAACTACTCTATTTCAGATTACAATCTCTTTCAATGCCCCACTGCTTAGGGCTGTATTTTCTACTACCTGAGCTGATTTTGTTAACCTCACCAGCTCACGAATCTCCGTGGTGGTGGGGCGGAGAGGAGTGATTGTGCACGCTTTTCAAAATACAGAACCAGCAAGAAAAATGTTGGTAGTCACTTTGTAAACTTTGCATTAAAAATATGTAAAAGAAAAAACTTGGTACTTACAAAACCAAATACAGCCTACTTAACAATCTTGAATCTAAAGTGAGATCAAGTAAAAAACCAGCACTTCATTTCATAATGTACTTCAGTTTCACCACACTTGCAAGTCATGCAAAAAATGATGCCTGTTTCTTCATGTTTATACCACTGTTATGTCACCAATCTTGTGTGCGATGTCATACTATAAAAAGAAAGAATATCATTAATCTATATTGACAAGAGGTTAGATACTGTAATATACAGTAATTAAATGCACGATGCCAATCACCACCCAAGTTATGGTCATTCAGACGAGAGCTTATACCAGTGTCTTGCAGAAAACCAGTGCAGTGGTGTAGCAAATTGACTTCATTTACCAGTGGACTTTAAGCGACTGCAAGCTTAACTTAACAGCAAATTTTCAGTATCTTCACCCAGGTCATTTGAAAATCCTGGTGGATTTCCCAGTGCATACCTACTGCCATCAATTTTTAAAGAATCTGTCCAAGTCTGCTTAGATGTCTCTCTCCTCAGTTTTATACCAGTAACTTGAGTTATCAAAGAAACACACGGTTTTGTTGTTTACTGCTATAAATACACAGTTTTCTAAAAAGAATCCAGTGACTCATCCTAATCTGCATACTGGGTTTTTTCAGCGATTCCTTATAAGTCAGTTCTAGTTCCTTGACTATTTTTCTTGACTTTTTTCGGGGATGCTTTTTTGCACAAAGATAGTAAAAAATAATTACTTGTTCCAGTTATGGTTCTTTATCAGCTCTGTATTCTTTGACTTAATATTCCAAGACTGATATTTTAAGCAAAATGGTAACTAAGCCTTTTTGCTACCACTCCATGCTGCAAAACTGCCTTTTCTCTATGCTGCCTGTACTCAAAACTCTGCTGACAGTCACCAATATTAATTTTCCAAACGTGATATTCTAACAGAAAACAACTCTTCCTAATTAACGATCCACAAATGTATATGGATATACTGCATTTACTGGAAACATATATTGCATTTACTGGAAACATCTAATTTTCCTACTCCACCATTTCAGCTTATTACGGGCTTTTGTATTATTATACCAATCCTCGCAAATTTTTATAACATGCCTCAATGCCACAATATTTTCTCTGTAAAACCAGTAATTAAAAAAACTGACTCAGGCTACCTCTGTAACATCTCACTCTCTTCCTTGCAAACAGTCACATTGCAATTCGAATAACACACCAAATAAAATCTTCCAGTTGCACGTGACAGTAAAAATAATTGAGTACCTTCAAAAAACCTTGCTCGGAAGCATAACTCAAATCAGTACCAAGTACTGCTTGGCAATAAATCATCACATTTGCCTTCTTTCTATTTAAAGCTGTTATCTAGCATGAGAATCTGTTGTACAACTTCATTCTGGCTATTGTTTATATGCTGAATCTTTTAAGGATTGTAACAGTGTAAAAGTGTATTTTCTGTATCATGTATCTAACATTTTCTCCATTTTGGAAGATTTTGGCAGCCTTTTTTTTTTCTCCTGGAACTTGTTTTCCACCCTAACCTAATACACATCTATCCTCAGCTCTAGTATCGCAGGAACAGGAGCCCTACTATCAGCCTGAAATTGTATTTGATCAAATTAACTGATACTCTGTTAGAGGCCTATTAATTGGGACTGAATGCTGAGGCGAGAAGTGTCCTTTCTGTCTGTATTCCTGTCTTTGCACCACAGCTAACACCACACTCCTTTTGCCGACCTCTTGCATTAACAGCTCTCAAACAGGTAACTAGTTAATAACCAGTAAACATACACTTTCTAAATAAAGATTAAGCTGCTCCCCACACAGTCCATCCTATCCCACTCCGTTGGAAAAGCCTGAAGAAACAGAGCTCTCACATGCCAAAATGTTTCTAAATCTGACTATTCTCAGGAATAAGGCAGGCGTGCAAGCAGGGGCTCGTGTAATGATGGCTCTCCATCAAGCGCGTCCTCTCCGCCCCTTTTCCTGAATGAGTCAAGAGACAATTAACATACCCTCCTTATGAAGAAAAAAAATCTGCTATACGGCACACAGCGATGAGCTGGGATGCTGCGAGAGCTTTTGATCCCCCAGTTGTTTGGGAAAGCGAAAGTTTTTAAAAATCAGATGCTTAAATGACCTAGAAGGGCAAACCGGAACAAATATGGCATAATCTGTTCTTCTTTGCCTGCACTGTCCTGATACTTTCAGTCTTGATTTTCTTCTTTCCTTCTCATCTAAGTAAATCCCTACCAAAAAAAGAAAAAGAAAAGTAAAGAAAAATGCAGTCTGGCAAGTGAACCCTAGCATGCAACTAGAGGTTATTCATGCAGCTGTGATGAAGAAAAAAAAAAAAACCAAACCCAAAAAACTCCACCCACCAGTGCTGTAACTTGTAAACAAGATGCGGTAACTCTTTTGGACCTTGCAAGGAAAAATACCAATTAATGAGAAACTGCGGTCTGCCCAAGTACTTGCAATCATAACCTTATTACATTTAAGCTGGATAAACAGGGGCCAGTCTGAAATAGAATATAATGTGTATTGAGTTTAGAGTACCTAATGCCTAAACCAGAGACAAATGAGTGAAACTGGTTAGGAAAAAAAACTATGGTAGAGAAGATGAGTAAAAGGAATGACCTTCCACAAAAGCATGCTCAATAGCAACATACTGTACTCAGAAAAGTGAAAAACTGTCTAAAAATCCATCCTGCTTCAGTGGTGAAATGTATCCAGCAGTCAGAAGTAAAAAGGCAGCATGTAATAGAAAGAGGAAGGTCAGCCACCAACCTAAGTGGGAAGCTGTAGGCAGAGGAAAGTTGTATAAAAAGCCAAACGCAGAGAGTAATTTGTTGCTGACGGGGCCAATGCAACAACGGCAAGAAGGAGCTTTCCGTCTCTCTCCGTGTCTCAGCCTGGCGGTGCGAGGGTACACGGCCAGGTACCTGCAATGCCAGTAACAACAAAGAGAAGTACTCAGCACATCTTGGTTCTGTATTTGCAAAATAAATAGGAGGAACTACCTTACCCTGAGAACACTTTCCACCACACCAGTAAGCAAGCAGCAGGGCAAAGGGTGGTGAGGGAGTCCCAAGCGACCCCGACAAGGGACGCCAGCCCAGGCGAAGGCTCTCTCCCACGTGCTGTTGCGTCGAAGGAGAGAGAAGCGACCTCCTTCCGAGGTGATGCCATGCAGGCATCCGAGCTGGGATCTCTGACAAAGCCTCCAGAAGAAGCACGGGCAATGGGCTTTGGGGGGGATCTGTCACCCTCAAGAAGCTGCCTAACGAGACCTGACCTACTATTATTTTTGCTACAACTTTAAATACCCAGGTAATGCTAGAGGTACTGGAAGAGGGACTATCATCAGGACAGAATTAAAAAACAGCAAACAGCAGGAGACAGAGGCAAGCATGGATGTTCTGACCAAGGTAACTACTTTTAAATGCATATATCTGAAAATATTATTCTGTGATTGTGAAAGAAGTAAAAATAAGCACTAGATGGGCAGCTGCTAAAGACTGAAAAGACTCATCAAGGATAGCTTAAAAAAATGATGGCACGATGGATGGGAAACTCTAGTTCCAAAAGACCCTAAAAGTCAACAGAACTGTCTCCATTCTAACAGATGTGGAAGCTGAGGAATAAGGAGAAGATGTCATCATTACCTAAATAAATAAATAAATAAAATCATGTGACTAAGTCCTGACAGAGCCAGGACATCAACCCTAATCCTCCATTAATCAGACTCCTTCACCTTGGGATTCTTTTATTATTGTTATCACTGCAGGTAAGTGAGCTCCTGTTAGCCATGTCGAGCACTAAGGATGACCTAAGCTTCCCTGCACGTTCAGCAATTTCCCCCCCAATGCACGAAACATGAAGCCAGCAGCAAGTTAACTAGTTAACATGGTTGGCACCGACACGGGATGTTGTCAGAATAAAATTCACATGTGTAATCTAATGACCCAATTCTCACTGTCAGTTGGATACCCCACTCAAGAGTGCTGATTAAAATCCTGGCTTGCCCAGGTTACACCAGGGGCAGGGAAATTATGCTAATTCAGGCAACAAAAAGGACTGGTGAGCATAAAGGCTCTAACACTCCTTCCAGTCCTTTCATCTAGGAATAAAGGATTTTAGTGGGTTGGCTGAGATTCCTGCCTGCCCACTCAGTTCACGCACTGTTAAAAAACCCCACAGTGATATGCATATATCATATTTAAATAATACACCTAAAATACTTCAAGTAGCAACATAACCTAGATTTTAAAAACACGTAACCGATGTTTAGAACTCCAGTGCCTTTCCAGCACGCAAGCCTAGCGTGATAAGAACTGTATGTTATCTGTACAAGAATCACAATTTTCATTGTCTTCCTCCTAAAGGAAAATCAACAGATACAACTACAACGTGTCTGAGGAATTTATTTTTCCTGAATGAGCAGCAAATGAAGAGACATCATTGGTGACCTTAACTTCACTCTGAGAAAAACAGGCATTTTAACGACTGACTCTAAGCTCTGGTCCACGCTAGTCAATCAGGCTTCAGTTACGCTTTTTTTTTGGTAAATAAAAGGGAGGTAGAAGTATGTACTTCCAGCCTAGCAATATAGTGTGTATAGAGGCATATAAATATAGCATTTCTCGCCACATCTGTTAAAACCTATCAAAAACTACATTCATATCTCAGCTGTACCTTTCCTTTAATGATCTCCGTACAGTTTACAGCTTTTGGTCAGAGCTTATACAGAAAAGCAGAACGTCTTAACTGATGCAGATCACAATAACCCTTTTCTTACCTGAACTATTTTCCTGAGTAAGGAACTTTCCTGAACCTAAGAAGAGGTTATTTTGCATTCTGTTGGAAAACCCTAACATTTCTTAGCAAGTTGCTGCAAACCACCAGCAGAGCCGTGCGGTTGCGTTTTGCCGCAGAAAGGGATGCAGCCTGCCGAAGCGTCAGCTGCAGGAGGACATTCAGTGTTCCCAAACGCAGTGTTTATTACTTTGTTTCAATACAAAGCACTCCTGTTTAGCCATAAAATGGTTTGGTTTTTGGTTTTTTTTCCAAGTGGGCTGGAGACGGTATGGGAGACCATAGCATTTTTTGTGAAGTTCCGTGTTTTAAACACAGCAAGTTTTCTCATCTTAAATAGGGACACAAGGTAATTAAATTAAATGGGTTACATAAAGACGTCACCCAAACCACAGCTCAAGTCTGAAGTGAGAGAAAAAGACACTGGAATTATTAAGCAACTTCATATTGCATTACAGAATACAAGGACAAAACCAGGGCAAGCCCATACAGCTCATTTGAAGCTGTGTCCTTTTCGTAAGTTGTAATTTTTCTTGTGTACCAACAGGAAACAGGGAGAGAGATATTAAAGTAATTGCAAGCTTTCTTTTGTATTTTACAGCTCTTGCAGCTTAGATGAACTGTTTCTGCTCTTGACAGTTACAGGATTGGAAGTGACATGGAAGGGCATTTTATTTATCCGGATAAGAAGTCCGGTGCTAGCAGCCACAACATAAGCTTTTTGACATGTTCCACAAACCACCAGCTGTGCCCCAGCGTTGTCATCTTCTCTAGCAGTCGCAAGCAATTCAGTAGCTTTACGTATTACCACCAATTGTGTCTACTTCTGGTCTACGGGTATCAGTATCCCTCCCACCTGAGCTATCCTACTAGCAAATGGGAATCTTAAGTAACAATTTTATCTTGTTCTCCTGCAGTTAAGAAAGGGACAGCACAAGTGTTTTGACTTCAGCAAATGTTTTCCTAGAAACACCACCCATTCGGAAGACTAGCGAGATGCTGTGAGCCGGTGCTGCTGCCGGCTGCAATCGGAGACCTTAAACACAGAGGACAGATGCGCTGCTGCACACTTTAACTTCTGTGAAATTCGACTAATCCCGACTGCTGTTTCACAAGTAAAATATTACCAAGTGGTATGAAATGTGGAGGTTCAGGTTCCTGTATGGGATAATAGTTTCGCTTACAAATCACGGAGCAGGCCAAATCGTAAGCTGTGAAAAGGCGTGACTTCACTTGCACAGCAGTAACTGGCCACAAGAAACAAAACCTCCGTTTCTTTCCTCTTCGCACAGAACATAATTTGCAAAACTGATGTAAGGGGAAGCTATTACTCTAATGGTAGTAGATGACATTACTTTTATAGCTCTTTACCATCTGATTTACTACCCCTTGATGCCACATTTTGAACGAGTCGCTACCTAACCTCGGTGACCACTGCACCCCTGGAGATGTTTGGGCCCAGAGCACCAAGAAGCTGCGCTGTCACCACTCGCCCTGTGTGGGCTGTTCAGGAGACGCGTGTCTACAGTTTCTGACTGTTTCTTTGTACAGTGTTGTTAGCAATAATACAACCAGAACCATCACACACAGAAATTAATTCATGGTAGGAAGAGTACAAGACCCTGCAATTTAAGCAATGATGATATATTGGCTACATGAGCAACTCGAAATGCAAAAAGGTTTTGCAGATTGTCTGAAAACCCCTAAAATCAGATGTGGCTGGAAACCA
>NW_009260028.1:1122451-1153962 GCF_000687185.1 Egretta garzetta | reverse complement strand
AAGCTGGGACATTCCATTTGTGTTTTGAGAATTCAGGTCCCTCCCACAAAATTCCCCACAAACTGATCAGTCTTGCTGCTTTCCTCTCCCCATTTTGCAATTAGGAAAAGTACCCTGGGGAAGGAGTCCGATAGCCTTCAGGTACAGCACTCATCTTTCATCCTGCCTGCCTGCAGCTCGCAGAACCACAGCATCCAGCCTCGAGAAGTGGGACAACTGTCATCGCATCACACTGCTTTCCGCGCTTCCCAGCGGACATGCTGCCTCCAGAGGTTTTCCCCCAAAGAAAAAATTAGATTACTGAAGGTAAAGTGATGTGCTTTCAGATGTTAATGTCTCTTCTAATATTGCCGTGTTTTAAAATTGTTACATAATCAAGTTGTGTAACCAACACGCTCAACTTCTTTCTAAAGCTACTTCCCTCCCGCCATCTAGCAATCCTGACATCGTACAAGGTTCCTGTGTATGAGTTGCACAACTTTCTTAATGTTTCCTGAATAATATGGTAGAACTGTCCTTCATCTGGCCAATACTATCTAAAAAAAACCCCAGGAAATTTCAGTGATTCTGCTGATCCACTAAAAATGAGGACCCAGACAGCAGCTGCTGCCACTAAATGCTATTGCCTTGGCATATTCAAAGCCACCTGGCCAGTACTCAACAGATGAAAGCTGACGACTACTAAACTCCAGCTTATGAGGGCAACACCAAGATTGACTTACATCAATACAAAAATCAAAGGATCCTTAAAAGGACCCCTACTTTCAGAAACGTGACTTTGAATGGAAGTCAGAAGAAGGGACAATGCAATCCTCCAGGTCAGTTTTCTGCCAGAGTGGTTATTTTATAAAATTAAAGGTTCATATTCTTCTCCTGATAGCTGAGCCTGGACCATTCTGCAAAAAGCCTAAAGCAAGTTAAAAAGGCAACAGAATCACCTGTGTGTACTGTAACTCAAGCACACACATTATTTTTATATTAAGATGCAAGTCTTCACATTGTGAGCAATCACCTACAGTCATCCCACAGGGTAATTTTAGAATAAGCTGAGACACGGAAAGGTTCATCGTTTCTTTCACTCTGCTCTTGCTTTTGCACCTTGATCCGCTATTTTCTTCACCAGCTCTTTTGGTTTTGTTCTATGGATTTTACACAGAAGAAAGCAAGGCTAAGTCGCTGGCATTAACTGTCTCCTAAAACAGTCTAACAATTAATTTCCTATCAGCATTATCATCGAGCTTGAAAGATCCCAAGCTTCTCCACCTGGTAAGTAAATTTGAAGTAGTAAGCTCAAAGTACAGTCAAAGATGTTCAGAGAAAAAAAAAACAAACAGAAAGACAGACCTTTTAAGAAATTTTATCCAAGGCATTACCTAGCATGTATGCAAGGACCACAAAGGTTTTGTAGATCTACCACGTGCTGAGTGCCCTCTTCTTTCTGATTCACAATCATCTCCTCTCCAAACATAAGACCTGGAGCAGCTGAGGCATGCAAGTGCCATCTGTGACAAAACTGCCACTTTAGGAAAGGACCAAAGTCTTGAACTCCAGTCTTGACATTAACGTTAAAAGGGTGTTGAAAGCTTTCTTAGAGCTCTACAGATAGAGACAAATTTGAACCTTCGTTTCTGTTAGGTTTCCTTTTATATTTAAGCATAAATCTGAACGTGAAGTAGAAACATTCCTAAAGGTTTTTCCACCAGTCCTCCATTTAACTCCATATGCTTGTGCACACATGCACCCAACAGGTTTTTTATATATACACAAATAAGTGACCGAAACATCCAGCATGGCACAGGTACATATTTACATATGAAGATATGCATACATTATAACATATAAAGATATGCATATGGAAGCTAACTAGGCCTCCAATGATATAAACATAATACATGCCATCAACGCAAACAGAGCCTATGCCAGACTTCGTTTCCTAAAACTAAGTTATGTGCCCAAGATGACGCTGGAGAAATGTCATTAATCTTAGGTAAAATTACAAGGACAATGATCAGTCGGTTTGCAAGGCCAAGGGGTGGGGAGTATCCCAAGTCAACTTCATTTGAATCAAAAAAGATGCACGTTAAATGACAATATAAACCCAAGCATTTTAACAACATGCTTTAAGTGCTGTAAACCTACTTGTTTGAATCTTAAGACAAGAATTTACCAGTTTCAGGAATTTTTGGTTCTACCTAAAATAAAGAGGCATGACATTTAATCTAAAGTTCCTTTCCAGCCTTATGTTTCAGAATAACTGTTGAGACCGCTCCAGTATGTTTTCAAAATCGATTACTACATCTGCCTATCTGCAGTTAGAAACCACAAATAAGTGAGTGTTTTAAAATATCTGAAGTTTTACTTCCCTTAGACATTAATGGGGGAAAAAACAAGAAATAAAATGATTAATCCCAGCGTGCTAAATACACAGCCATATTTATTAGTTCACTTCCAATTACATAACGAGAAAGCTGAAGCCATACACAAGTGCTGCTTTAAAATAAAGACAGACTACTGTTTCCTCCAACAGTTTTATTTCAAAAAGTACACAAGTCTGTCATGGAACTACAGCATTTTAAAATTCTGGATTTTGTTTTTACAAATTCACTCACAATACCTGTATTTTAAAATACCACTCCCCCAAAAGTGTGAATATAAAACCTCATACTGAAATTCCTATCAATATTCAAGTCCTTGCTTTGTGCATGAGAAACGTAACGTTGTAACATTTTGGATTTCAGGAAGTATTATTGCTCCAATTTCAATTCAGCTGTGCCTCAGTACTAAAGGACCAGTAACCAAAGGGTCCCATAAAGCACCTATCAAGTGTATAAACAAGGTTTAAGTGGCACAAATAGCATTATGTCTTTAGACTGGAACAAAGATCTAAAGCGATCCAGAATATACACTGCTAAGAACAAAACCAAAAGCCTATCATGGAAACCAGTAATTTACAATATTCAACATTACAGAAAAACTTGCAATTAAGAAGTCTTACTTGTACTATTAAGCAGGAAGCATACATCTAACATGAATGCGACTATCGGAGTGGATAGAGATGTATGCATTGTACATTTCTTTCAAAAGTCATGGTTTACCCCTCCAAAAAGGCATTTCTGTGCACTACACAGTTTTGGAAGAAGAATTCACTTTCAGGTAAGGAACTTTCACACAAATACCTTTAAATATCCATTTCAGAAAGTTTATGAAAACGTTTGTAACGTATGGACAAGTGTAACATAACCTCTACAGTATTACAAGTCAAACACTTTATTCACACCATGCTAAAATTGAGGTTTTTCTTCTATATATAGTAGACCTCAACAGGCAAGTTTACAGTCATTACATTAACTAGAGGTTTCTTGAGTTCACTTAAGAGTATTTACATAATATTAAAAATGCCACCTTCTAACTGGTATATCAGCTGCCGTTACTTCCTAGAAGAGTTCTGTTAGCAGAGTTATCTGTCAGATCGGACACTTCACGTGTTTAACCAGTTCATCTCCTACACAGCTAGAAAAAACTGCTAAACTACAGTAGCTGCTTTTGAGAATCATAATCCAGTGTAAGTGAACAATCTACTGACTAAAGAAATAATTTATAATAGCAGTATTATGTTTTCAAAGTAGTGTTGTATCCATTCAAAACCGCATGATGATACCAACTTGAGGCAAAGTTTACTCCAAGTCAGAGGTTCTTTATTTCAGATAAGGACTGTGTCAGATTCTATCTCTTTTATTTTCCATGCAATTACATAAATAGACAGACACTGTCAAGGCTGCTAAGCCTAACAGCTAGGCTCTGAGGGGACATCACGCTGTCGTTCTGTCCATTTATTATTTTGTACAAGCTGACAGAGCATTAAGCATGTGTAAACTCTGCTCTGTATGCTCTAGTGAGATAAGTTTCTGGTTTTGAGTGTCCTAGGGCTTACTTGACTGAAAGCACGGGGTCTCAGGCCAAACAAACAAAAACCAAAACAAAACAAAAAGAAAAGTAAAAAAAAAAAAATCCCACATCTAGTCTCACATATGTCCACAGATGGCTAAGAACCAAATTCAATAGGTTTGCTGCCTGGTTGTTTAGGTTTATAGCTCTCTCTCAGTCTGTGATTCAGTTTAGTTTTGTACTCAGCTCACATTTTTAATACCTATACCCTTTTAATTAAGGAAGGCCTTAGTTTCAAGGTAAACAATCAGTGTACGATTAAAACCTCAGAAGTCTCTTCTATCACAATAATTGGATGCAAGAAGATGTCTCCCCATCTATTGTTCTCGATAAGTGTGTGTTTGGCACAGTTACTAAACCTATTATTTACCACACAAGTAAAAGTCCATTATCCATCTCACTGGTACAACAACTGAACAGTTTTCAGGAATATAAACACTTAGAGCAAAATTAGCAATTGAAGGAGTAACGGACATTTTGAAATACAGAACAATACAGAGAGAGCCACTAAGTCACATCCAAAAATAGGCATGAAGAGGTATAAATAGTACATAAGAATCAAGAAATCAGATCACAGTGTCGTGTTTTAAGATCTGTACCATCATCTAAGCACCTGTTCAAACAGTAAATTTAGGCACCAGAAATTTCATAAAAACTGAAGTTACAATCAGGCAAAGTTTATTGAAAAGGCACACACGAAAGATAAAAAAACCTGATATCTAACAGTATCAGTTTACAATCTAAAAAAGTCCCAAATGTGTAAAACTAGGTCTAGAATACTTAGTAGCCATTCAAGTTTCTAAATTCGGTATGAAGGGTATGTTCTTTACATTAATAGCGCCGGCCAAAAATTGTGCATCTAACTACAGATAGGACAAACATTTAGTAGTCAGCCAAAGAATTTATCACAGATCTATAAGCAGCTACAAAAAAAGCCGACACTAAACCTAGAAGTTTGGGGAAATGTTTTCTCTCACACTGTTGCTTCATACAAATAATCCTAACATCTTTCAACAGGCTATTCAGATATTTCCTTCATCAACATCAGTGCCTCATACTACAAGCCTTTAGAATTTTCCAAAATACCTTGCAGTTTAACATCTATAGCTAGAACAAGGTGAAGGGACTCTTCCTCCTGCCCCCCAGCACAGGATGAGGAAAGAAAGTAGAAAATAGGAAGGAAGAAAAAAAGCCACAAAGATTCAAACTGCACTAAGCTTTAAATCCAGTCATCAGAAGCTATCAAAAACCCCTAAGTATGTGTGAAAGTAAGGTGAGGAATTGTTCTGTTCCTCCTGTAATGCTTTAAGTTTGCAAAACTGGAAAGAAGGTTTCTAATCTTGAAACATGAGATTTGTATCAACAATTCTGGATAACTATTTCCTCTCAGATTCTGGTTGCGTGAAACTCTTGCTCTTAAAAGTCTAAATGTCTGTTAATAAGGATATTTAGAGCTGTTGAAGAAGCAAGGAGAAATGAGCTTTAAACTTGCAAGTTCACAGAGAAAGATATTAGCATCTTAAGTGAAGGCTAACTACGGCTTCCATGTATATGGAAAAAGATGTTTCCAAAGTGATGTTGGAGCAAGAGGACAGGTATCGCATACCAGTTACTTAACAGCTTTCATTAAAACCCCATGGAGCTTCTAGCTAATCTGTTTGGAAAAAAAGTAAGAGCACTGCCTCAGAATCTAAACAGGCTTTGGAAAATGCAAGGTACAATTAACTTAAGACCTGTAGAGAGATGCATATTCATTCTTACCGTGACAGTAACAGTTGATCTACAGTTTTTTAAAGCTTAGGTACCACTACCAACAATCTGATAGGACCTCTTACATCAGACAACATAACATATTAAATTATCTGACGTGACTAGAACTAGTTATTACAGAAAAATTCATGTTTGAAAGAGCTTGCTAGGTCTCCTGTCACATTTCCACTCACTGGAATTTTAAATTCAGAATAGATTAATTAAATTAATTGAGCCAGTTAAATAACTGGTAGCCCCTGAAATAAGAGCTCAAGCAGTGCTCTAAACAAACATTACCAGGTTAACGAACTGCATAAATACTCAAGAGTTGGAACAGAATTCAAAGTCATCCTCAGTATTTCAGCCCCCTGCAACTACATCAGACAGTGGCCAAGTCAAAATATTTCTGTTATTGCAAAACTGAGGATAAAGTTTCAGGAACACTGAGAAACTTCATGATCTACATATGAAATGCTTTTGTTATTTCTGAATTGTGTCTCACTGTTACATACTCAGAACTGCACATCAGCTGACAGCGTCTCTTCAGCAACCTACCAGAGGTCCAAATACCCTCAGTGTCTGACATTTATTTAGGAACTTCAATGCTTTTAGCAAATAGTTCAGCTGTCATACACTAATAAGTTTAAAATTAAAAACAAGAATTGGTGGCTTTTCAAACTAACTTGTTCATTTTCTAGAAGGAAAATTGCATGCCGTTGTTTAAATGAGGGATGGAACATGTAGTTTTCTCTAATACTTACAAAGAACACTTAAAACCCAGCATTTAAATTAATAATATTTTATACTATGGACCCATCTTTGCTTTGTGCTGGAATCATCACAGGAACAGCTCCCATTCTACTTAAATTAGGTGCAGCTACCTTTGAAGGTGCAAAGGCTGGGTTTTGACCAGAAGGACGTTCAAAGTCTTCGCTTGGGACTTGGCTATATGGAGTTTTGGTATATCCTTCCATATTTGAAGGAGACATTGAACCCAGAGAAGAACGATTGCTGCCTATGTAGCTGCGGGCTGTTGAACTGCGACTATTTGGAGGAGGAACATCTTCTCTGAAATAAATAAAAAAACAGATGCAGAACAAGAGTTCAGTCACTGTTATCACATGGGAGCTTACAAAACAAACTTTCAGTTTGTTTCTTTCTATTCTGATGCAGTATCCAAGAGGCTCACATATTAGTTTCAGCAAAAAAAAAAAATAAATTAAATATTCATTGCCTTATAAAATCTTTATTGAAATTAAGACATGGCTATCGACACCATATTCAAAACAAAAAGGTCTCTGACAAGCTGTTAGTATGTTAATAAGATTTCCAGATTAAGACAGAAATCTCAACTATTAAGTATCTTACTTGCAGAAATACACATTTAAAAGTTAATCTTCAAATAATACTGCTCAGAAATTAGAGATATGCTGTTACCTTATCTCATGATGTACTTCTTTCTCATATTTCTTCTCTCTATGTTTCTTACAGCAACAGAAGACGAGAAAAATGAGTACAGAAAGACCCAGCAGAGTTCCTATAATAGCTCCAGCAATTATTCCAGCTGTATTTATAGCTAGAATAGATAAATAACAATACTGTTTGTTAAGTGTCAAATTTACACAACCAACTTCTTTTCTCTCAACTCAACATTAAAAACAGTATGTTTCCACGTGATCCAGGTTAACAGTATATCACTGAATCACAGAGGTTATGTTTCAATCACATGCATTTAAAACAATAGTAAGAGTTTCAGCTTTCTGCATAAAAAGAAACATTTTGGGAATTAAAAGACTTGAAGTAGCAACCAGCAGGTATACAACAAGGTTGGGTTTTTAACCTTTTAGGAGTTTAGAGAAACAATATTATTCAGCTTTAATATACAAAACACTATGTGACCATTACACAGCAAACACTTACGAGGTGTGACATTCAGCTCAATAGAACATTCATCCGTGCCAACTCTGTTGGAGGCAACACAACTGTATGCACCAGAATAGTCTTGAGAGGCATTTTTCAAGAGAAGCTCCCCTGTATTTTTATCTACAAACAACAAAAGATAAAGGTTTACCATTTTTCAAAGTTTAATTCCATATTCAGCACTACAGAATTATTAATCCAGCACATAGATGAAATCTTAACTAAAGAATGCTGTACTAAAAATAACCAAATAAAAAGAAGTCTACCACACTGCAAAATACTATTATTTGTAAGAGCCTTTTACCTTGTTAGAAACGTATTCCTTAGCATTTGACTTTTATATTAAGCCTACAGACTAATTGCTCTGTCAATGGAAAGGAACAGATGCTTTAAGTGGCAAATTCTCCATCCTAACATAGAATTCTAAAATACAAAAGATTAACCGCATCCCAGAAGTACCTCCTTCTCTCCTTCTCTTCTGTCTAAACTGATTCTACACAACCAGCTCAGATGCCTGCAGAACCCATGTTCAACGTGAGGTGGATCTAACCTAAACACTGCACTCCAGTGGGTGACCAATTGAGTCTAGCTAGGCTGATAGAGTAGGAGACATGAATCAGTGAAAACAAAAAGAGTATTTCCCCAGGGCTTCCAAAGCCATCGACAGCTACTTTCAGGAGATTTTACTATATGGACTTCAAATGATTTGCATGCTTTAATTGCTAACAGATTTTCCATCAGCACTGCAAGAGACTAGGCACTGGAATGGGCTGCCCAGGGAGGTGGTTGAGTCCCCATCCCCAGAGGTATTTAAAAGAAGGATAGATGAGGTGCTTAGGGACATGGTTTAGTGGTGGGATGGCAGGGTTAGGTTAACGGTTGGACTTGATCTTAAAGGTCTTTTCCAACGTAGACGATTCTACGATTCTATGATAAACCTACATTCACAAGCCCAAAGCAAACACCAGTTTATCGAGTCACATGCCACTTTTGCATACTTCCTCAGTCATTCTTGTCCAGCACTTATACTGTCAATTGATTAGTTAACATGAGACAAATTTGGGATGTGGAGAAAGAAGGGGAATAACAACAGGAGCTTAAGATCTTAGGTGGTACAGAGAAGGACATCAGTGCAGTACAGAACAGTAAAAGGTTCTTCATATGTTGCCGATTTTGAGAGATCTGTGTTCTAAGATATTACAGATTGTAAAACACAATAAAAGTTTAAAAGAGACTGGAGAAGTTCACAGAAGTGAGTTTTTGTTTGTTTTAATTCAATTAAACCAAAACCACAACTGAATTTCCTGAGTCATAAGTCAAAGGAGGATAGGAGACCGCTATGAGGAAAAACCACACAAGTTCTTAACTCTGTCTCCCCTAGACATTCACTTTGGCTACTTGAGACACATGATACCACCTTATCCTGTATGTCCTGCACAACCCAAGTTAAAATATGTGCATTTGTAAGCAGATTCTTAAACTGCTTCATCTTCAAGGAAAACACACCATCTCAAGGTTTTTGTAACCACAAAGAAGATCAAAAGGACTTCGTACAGAGCAGTATTTTTCCAAAAAAATATTCTGGAATAACTTTCACAAGGCCAAAACTCACAAATCAACCTTCTACAATTAAGTTCTCACAACAAAAATCCAATACCACCAGTATAATAAATTGGGAACCATCAGTCAAAATTTGTAACATATAACTTCCCTGGATGTCAGCTCTTGTAAGAAGAGGTAAGCCTTCTCTTCTGTACTCTGGACAGCTTTTCTTCTGAAGACTCATACCCCTGTTTAAGGAAGTTCTGTCACTTGATCAGAAAGTGAAGATCTGAGTTCAATCTCTAATAAAATTCAAGCTTTTTATCCCCACTTCCTTGAAGGCAGCTTTAACTACTGGTCTAGACTCTGTTCTGACTCTTCCCCACTGTCCAACCTGTGCACAAAAGCAGCCAACATCACCAAGCAAGAGAACTCACAACACTCATGCACAGATGAGCATGATTCTGCAGGCTAATGGTAACAATCTCAACTTAAAAGCTTGAAACATTTCCCACTAGAAGTGATGCTTATCTTGACTGCCCTATAGTAAAATTAAGCATGAGATGCTCGCAAGTCAAGGTAAGCCAAAAATATGAACGCAACCTTTCTTAAGTATTCCAGAGTAACAAATAAAGATTGACAGTACTCAGCGTGGAAGTGGCAGGAAGTTCCTGTGTGCCAGACACTCTTCTCCAGTCATAAGACAAAAGTGGGGACCCTTCTTGTGATGCACATTTCAAGATAATGTCTCTTCCAATCTCCTGTGGTCCTTCAATGGAACATTTAGTTCTTGCTGGCTTTACTAATAAACAAAATATTACTGAATTAATAATAGTCACAAAAAAAATGCTTACTAATTGTGTTCTGGTAGGTCAGTCCATTTTCCTAAAGACAAAGCTTGTGCAACAAACCATTTCTATGCATGGGAAGATTTCCTATGAAATACAAGTCGCATGTAGAATTTTTTTAAATGCTCATTATTCTGAATATGATTCCCTTCATACCCCAGAACAGAATGATGTCCACCCCCCACAAAGTCTCAATAATGCATCATCATAGATTCAGTACGACTTTGCCCAATGGAAGTTTTCATTTTATATATCAAATATACGATGGAATAAATACATAAAAAGTGTCACTGGAAGTTCAAGAAAAACATTATCTTACCTAGTACAGTCAACTGTATTTTCTGGCTTTGAACTCCAGGAGCCTTCTTCACTTTGCACTGGTATGTGCCAGTATCTGCTGACTTTAAATTCAGGATATCCAATGAACCATCACCAGATCTGGGATCAGGATTAGTAAACTGCATCCGCCCAGTCATAGCAGCATAATAGTGATTATAAATCCTGTCGACAGCATACATAATTATCTACCAAAAAAGAAATACGATTCAGAAATCCACTTGGCATTTAAACATTCAAAATAATGTAGTATTTTCAGATTCTTGACAGTTTCTTGCTACTGTTTTAAATAATCCCAGAGGCATGATATAGCCAATTATGTCAATCTTCAATATATCATATACTTGAATCAACACTCCAACCAAACACCTGTCCAAGTAGCAGCATGTCAGCATTGACTTCTAACTGAAAGAAAACTGCCTAAAATTGCTCTAATCTTCATTCTGTCAACCCTCTCTACTAAAAGGAGTCACCTTTTTGATAAGGCTTCTGAAGAAAGGAAAGAGTTAATAACTATCAGAAGGAGCTAATATATTTAAAATCAAATTCCCATAAATCAGTTTTTAATCAGGAAAATAATGGAGGTACAAAACCATAATTTATTTTCTGTAACTGAAGCATTTTTTATTTTAGAGTTCTCCTTTAGAAGACAAGTCTATAGTGAGACATTTCTTCACATTTCACACTTAATCTGCTGCTCCAAAACTTCCACTGTATTACAAACGACTGGTGCTTCAAAGTAATTTAAAATCACAAGCATTCCAACCTAAAAAGGCTGAAGTTTAAGAAGTCAGTAACAAGTTCATACATTAACCTACTCAAACAACTGAATTAACACTGTGCAAAAAAAGTCTCTACTTACTATTTGTTCCTTCTTTTGATTATCTGTTGGTATTAATACCCACTCAATATCTAGCGGGCCTTCATCTTCTTCTGAGAGTACAAAAGTACATGGCAATGTAACTTTCTCTCCTTGTGCTTTTTCAAACATTGATTGGTCAACTGAAGTTATGCTTAGGCTTTTTGTTAGACCTGCAAAAATATATTTCTGCTTTAAAAACATTTCACATGCAGTTTTCACTGTAGGTGTTCTATTATATATTGGTATATATTCAAATCCATCATATACTTTTCCTATATAGAAATCACGTCATTAGTCAGACACTGCTTAAGCGATCCTGTGTGGTATGTTACTGAACACAATGCAAAGTCATGTAACTGTTCACTTGGAATCATATCCAACAGCCGTTACGTTTTTCAAACCATACAATTCTTTGTACAATTCAAGTCCCATATGAAGCTAAATAAATCAAAATTTTCAGCAGCAGATTTTTGAAGTTATTAGAAAATCACCCTACCACTACTCCCTCATTGGTAAAACGAGAGCATGGCACAGTGATGCAGTCGGCCAGGATGGACAGAATTACTGTGAAACCTTGGGTTAGATCAAATTAAAGTTATTTTGCCTTGAGATATAAGGGCTCTCCTATCTACAGAGATTAAACAAATGAATCCTTTCCAAAAACCTCAATGAGTTTTTAGATCTGTTCACCGTTTCTGCTTGTCTTACTCCTCAAAAAAAAAAAAACCTCTGTAATCCTTATCTGCATGCCTCTAAGCAATACATGTTTTGAAACAACAAATTTTCCTCAACTCAACCCTGAAAAACAATCTATGTAGTGACCCAAACAGACTTACTCAAAAGGCCTGAAGCAAGATTCCCCTTTTTACAACAAACACAGGCTTCCCTCATCAAGTGTACAGACCCACACATCGCAATCAGGAAGCAGAAAGCTCCATTTGCTCGTTACAGAAACGGGTTTGGTATTTGTGTGTCCACTGTTTTGTCCATCTTGCTGGGTACCATGCTCAGATTTTCACAGTCATTTTATGTGTGTAGGTTGCTTCCCATCATAACTAGACAGTCACACAGATGTTACCACAGCCACAATAGATCCAAGGCCACAAGAAGAGTGGCCAGCGTGAAGAAGATAGACCGTTAGAGTGCATCTGTAGAATTGTAGCCTCAGATGAAATAAAATTTGTTATAAACAGCACATTTATGCTCTAGCTTGCACTTCTATGCAAGCTTAAATTATTATCTGACTTGCAATGCTCCATAGAGTAGGGAAGCTCCAGTGCATTTCTGCAGTAGATCAGACTGGAACAGCTATAGCTGTCCTTCTACCTTACTAAAATTGTGCCCTCCATCAAGTCTTTGGATTCTTTTCCTGATGTAAAGACAAAGGTATTTTTTAAAAAAAACCCAACCAAACAAAAAAATCATTCAGAAAGAGAAAGCACCTGACCTACTAAATTCCAGATAAAAGCCTCCAAGAAAAGACCTTCACAATTGTTAATAACACACACAGTTACAAATTAGGTAGGATTATTTCGCTTCCTGCCATTCATGGTACTACTTTGCATGGCAATACCTCTATTCCAGGAAAAAAAAAACACCCTATGTCTGAGCTACAAAAGAGATTTAGGTGCAATGTTTCTTACCAATCCATGTACATCTTTGCAAAGGTAATCCTAACAGGTTTGTATCACCTCTTTTTTTTAACCACAGTAAACCTATCTGAGCAAGTAATTCTCTGCTACTATGTTGAATACTATTTCCTAAATTATACTGATCTCTGTGAATTCTGGTTGACGTGCCACAGATGCTATCCCCTTCTAAAGGATCCTTTCAGATTTCCACATGTAAAACTAGCCATTCTAAATCTCTTAAAAAAGGTCATTTGAGAAGTGAAATATATTACAGTATAATTCTTAAGTTTGGTCAGCTTTGCATAAAAAAAGACAGTATTATTACTAGCCATCACCTCTAGAAATGGGTAGATTCAGAGTACATCCATGTTTCCATAAAGCACAGAAGCAAAGAACGCAAATTCCTGATCTGTTTTTCAGTGACTTCCATACTCCTGTTCCCTTCCCTCTCACTGCCTCATTAGGAAACCGTAATACAATATTCTCAAGTTAATCTCCAAATTGCATTTCTGCATTTTTATTTTACTCTATTAAAGGAGTGAGATGGGATGTCAAGTACAGTTTAGTAAATTACTATGAAATACACTACAACATTATTTCCTTAAAAGCTTCAACTCTGTAACCCAGGAAATTAAAAGCTTTCATTCTGAAGTAAGATTTAAGTACTGAAGCAGTACTTCCGTTCTGTGACAGCATCTCCAATAACAGTTGTCCCTGGAAGTTCCATAGTAGATGACCACAGAACATACGTTTGCTTTCCCCTCCCTGTGAGTGGACCTGCTGAGGATTTCAGAAAGTGTTCAGTAATTCAGGTGAGAGGAACACAATGACATTTGCCTCTCCAGAGTATGAAATCTGTTACCCACTACCCACTGTGGAGATGCTACAACACATCTGCACTACTGAAAAGCATAAAACCTCTGATTTTTAGTTGGTGCCTGCTGAAACACACATGGCCAAAACAAACCAGACAGATGAGTGTTCATATGTTGATTTTTTTTTACTAGTTTTCTAAATAAACAGGACTTTGTACAATCAATGTTTTATTTCTCTCCCTCTTCTGCCATGAATTGTTCATCTCCAACAATTTCAACCAAATACATAAACCAGAAATAACAGTCCAGTGCAGCCAGAAGTCCCTGAAGTTATTCCTTTGGTCTGACATAGCTTAGGAGCTTTAGGATCTTCAGTTATCTCTTGCCTCTTCATTGCCAGACAACTCCATGTGAATATAATTTCAAAGTGGACATTACACAACCTGTTTCTCCTTCAGATGGCAGAACACTGAGAAAATGAACAAGTACACTGGGAATGAAGAAAAATTGTTAAAAGTTCAAGTACTACATTTCAGAGACATACTCCTATGAAACCAGGCTCCAGTAGTCCTGCCTATCACATGGCAGCTTGCTTAAAGTCCTTTAAAAGCCACAAATAGCAAACAGTTCAGTCGGAGCTTCTACTGCAGCATTCATTTCTCTGATCCAAAGCATATGAAACAACATGGTGACCATAAGCCAAATAAAAGCAGAACCCAAAAGCCTGAAGTGACTTGTCAGAAATTTATCCCACATAGAAGGCTGTTACAAAAAATGAAACTCTTGAAGTATGAGTAGTATGTTCACACACATTGACTGCACGTAAACATGTCAACGGAAGATGAAGCACGAGCTGCAGGATAGCTCTTAGCAATCATTCCTGCATGTGAAGGTTGCACCTCATGTTAGCTGATGATATGAGGTACCCAAACATTGGTCTGAGCCTTCTAAGTCTCAGATTTTTCATAAATCTAGATTCCTTTCTTACTGTACATCTCCCAACACCTCATATCTTAAGGGCGGAAGCCACGAGGATGGAGCCAGACTCTTTACAGTGGTGCCCAGTGACAGGATCAAGGGGCAATGGGCACAAACTGAAACATAAGAGGTTTCAGTTGAACGTGAGGAAAAACTTCTTTACTCTGAGGGTGACAGAGCCCTGGAACAGGCTGCCCAGGGGGTTTGTGGAGTCTCCTTCTCTGGAGATATTCAAAGCCCGCCTGGATGAAGTCCTGTGTAGCATGCTCTAGGAGAGCCTGCTCTAGCAGGGGGGTTGGACTAGATGATCTCCCGAGGTCCCTTCCAACCCTTGCGATCCTGTGATTTGTATTATACTAGTGCTCCAGTCTCTTGTTTACCTTAAGAACACGAGCATATAAAGCTATTTTCCACTTTCTCTATTGTTTTTGGTCAACATTAGAATGACAGGCAGAAGCAGCAAGCATCTCAATTAAAGTAGGTGTCAGAGCTAGCTGGGTTTGAACTAAGCATTAACAATACGAGGGAGCAGCAGGTGGGAGATTCCCTTCTGCAAAGGAGACACACACATCTGATGCCAGCTATGCTGGTAAAGGAGGTTTGGCCAGATTCAGCATGTCAGAGAGACTGCCAAGGGTACTCTGACCCTTGGACTATTAGTAGAAGCACCAAGTCAAAGATAGGGAGTCAGTCCCTAGGAGCGTCTGGGGATGTGACTGAAGCGTCAGAGGCATGTCACAGCGCAGGTACAGGGGAGCACGGGGCTGAGCAACACAAAGGGGGATAATTAAATGCCAGTGAAGGAGGTGAAGGACAGCAAGGAACAGAAATCGATGTTTAGTGACTGTGGATAGTCATTGTTCAGCCAGACTGTTCATTGGTTTTGGGGGGAAAAATTACAAGAAGAAATAAGAGTTAACACAAAGCATTCTTTTTTTTTTTTTTTTTTTTTTTTTTTTTTCCCCCCCCCCCCCCCCTTTTTTTCCCTAACTATTATCATTACCTACTCACACAGGCACCCACGCTATTAACAAAGCAGACCTGAAGCAAATCAAAAGTGACTAGAAAACTGCAGGGGCAAAGACAGACATGGGACCCCAGGCGATGTTTGTTCTCTTCACTCTTTCATGTGAAGGGGAAAAGGCTTGCAGAGACCCATCCTGCAAGCTAACAGCTCACTGCAGGATTGGCACTGCAGGCAGTGCTTTAATTTTTGTGGCCACAAGTACCCCTGAAAAATGAGGGCTGCTAAGTTAGATAGGGGATCCACTTGACAAAGTGGGTTAGGAACATCCTCATCAAACCTGGTGACCAGCACTTTAAAGGAGAGGTCTATCAGGGAATGCTGATAGAAGTTTGCATTTAAGGTCAGGAATAGAGATTCAGACATGTTGAGTACATGGGTCAGGTTGGTGGGAGGAAGAGAGGCCTTGGCAAGGATAAAACATGTTGAAAGGGGAACCACCTCAAGTACCTGTACACAGAACTATGACACCGGAGTAACTGAGACGTGGGATAGCTCACATGACTGGAGCTGTGCCATGGGTGCGTATAGGCTTTTTTAAGAAAGCCAGGATGAAAAGACCTGCAGGTAAATTGCCCTCTACCTGAAGGAGCAGCTGGAACACCAAGAGCTGTTCTACAGGAAGGACAACAGGCTGGTCAAGAGCTTGTGGGTCAGGATTAAAGGATAGGTCCATATGAGCAACATCACAGTCAAAGTTTGTTACAAATCCCCCGGAACAGGGTAGGAAAGCAGATGAAGTCTATTTCAGCAATTCCAGAGATCTCCAAAATCAGACTGGTTCTTGTGGGACACTTTAACCTCCCTGACATCTACTGGACTTCTACTGTACCTCCATGACAGTGACCCAGTTCTGAAAGGCAAAAAGAGGTCAAGAAAGCTGGTAGGTATTTAAGGACAACTGCTTCTAACCACACAAAAAGTACATCCCAACTGTCAGGGAAAATCAGCAGATCAATCAGCAGCTCGGCCTAAGGAGGAGGAAGTGAGAACAGTCCCCCAAGGGAGGAATATAGGAATATTGCCCAGGCACGCAGCATCCCTGCTAGGGAAGTCAAAACGCAACCAAAGCTGAAAGAAGCAAGGGACTTAAATGCAACATGAAAAGCTCCTACTAGTACACTGAGCAATAAATAATCAAAAAGGAAAATAGGGCAGGTGATTTAGTGACAGCTGACACAGACAAGACCAAAGTACTCAGTGTTGACTCTGCTTGGAGCAGAAGGTTGGATGACTGAGGTTGTGTCCAACACAAACAATTCTGTTACTATATTAAAGATCTATATGAAGCTGATGCACATAGTGACAAGATGACATTTTGTCCAAGCTTTCCCAAGCCTCACCTCCTTCAATCTCCACTCAGATCAGGAAGATTCAATTTCTTTTCACTTCTCTAGCATGCTCCTCAAAACATGAGTGGATCAACTGTGGCATCTAACTGCTAGTATGTGACAGGCAGACGTTTTATCAAGCTGAGTGGAAAATCTGTATTTGTTTTGGTTAGCAGGGTTTCATGGATAAGATTTCCGACGTTTTTCAGACTTGTTTTAACACACCAGTAAGATGAGGGTTCCTCAAGTCAGTTATCCCACTTATTCAAAGACGCTTAGCAGTAAAATATCTAATTTTTAATTGCAGCAAACAAATCACTGGAAAGCCTAGACTCAGAAGCATGCAACAGATTTCTGAAGGGGTGCAAACCAGTATACCATCTTTAGAGAAACTCTAGTGCCTTCTTAAGATCGGGACATACCTTCAAATACCACTGAAGCAGTACACAGCTTAGCAAACCACATTATTAATATTTTTAAGAATAATCTAAGGAAAATGAAATGCTTGATAGAATTTGATGGAAACCGTTTTCTAGCATAAAAGAATCTTCAACACAGAAAGCACGCAAAAATTTAAAATGGAGCAAAATTTTCTCAATTCCAAAACAGATACAGAGCTGTGAGATATGCTATCAAATAACAGAAAGCAAATTTTTATTAGATGAATTATTTATGCATGTAGTATTTTCTTATTTAAGTGAAAGAAGTTAAGAATTCAGGATACACTGGAATTGTATCCCGGCTCACACAAATTTAAGTGTAAATTTAAATTTGGGATGACTGTTTCTGGCATCAGATAGTGCTGTGTTACAGAGGTATCCGACATTACTCATTTTAGTGATTTTTACGGCACTCAGGAGCTGAGTCGCATCCAAGCACGGCCAAGATGGCCACAAGCTGCAGAGTTTGCTTATGCTGTTTTGCACAGCTTATAATAACTGCACCACAATCCTAGCTTTATCAGTGGGACCCTCAAAGGCCAGAAAGCCTAGCTTCAGATTTGGGTTCTCACAGTTTCCAGCATCTTACCTCCAATGGCAAGAGCAAGGCCCCATTACAGTCATAGCTTTCTGGAACTTGGGTGAAAAATGCTATGAAGCTTTGGTGCATCTAACTGTCCACGTCTCATAAACGCTACAACTTCTGGCAAGTGTCACCATACTGCAAAAAACCCTGAAAACACCGTGCCCCTGGTCCTGATGAGGTCTGACACAGATTAAGGCAGGGTTAACCCCACTTCATTTTCTGTAGACATTATAGCATACTTCAGAAATTCAGGCTAGGGAACTTGGGGGGGGGACAGGAAGCAAAGGGAAAAAAAGTCAATTCCAGTTTTTCAACCAGCTCTAGTCACGCTTATTTTCTCAACTCACTGTTTTTCCACGGGACACATGACCTGGAACAACACAAAGGTTGCTAACGGGTCATCTTTAACTTGGCAAACATTAAAGGAACAATGGCAAGAAAGAAGAAAAACAGAGGTTTAATAGAATGACAAAAAAATAATACTTGTCTTCCTTTTAGAAAGCAAATTCCACAGATTTGGGGACTTCCGATGTCTGAATGAAACTCTTTTATTCTCTTTTGCAGCCAAAGTACGCAGATATTCTCATAAAATGTTTCAAGACAGAAGCCAAAATATCTATTAGCTCAATACAGGTCCTATTAATTTAGTCAGGCACCTAGGTACTGAGGAATGTTTAACCTTCACAGGAACCTCCCCTGAGGCAAGAATAAGCAAGAGATGAGGGAAAGGAGCAAGCAAGCAACAGGCAATAAACTACTAGAAGCAAGATAATCATGCAGCAACAGTGAATAAAACAAGACAAGAAAAAAAATGGCACAACATTAGTGCACCTGAATCTATAGTGGACATGTATCTGAAGAGCAAGTTTGGTTTTAATATACAGTAATTGTAGAACTCTGCAGAGAATTCACATGTTTAGCATAATCCACTGCTGAAAAAGGCAAATGGCAAAGCTTTTTCTAACAAAGAAAGTACTGTCCTCTTAGTATCAAAAGTGTTAAACCGTTAATGTTTAATTATGCTCCACAGACCACATCTTCCCCATGCTTGACACACTGACTGCGGTTATCATACGTTGCTACAATACAAATTTCGTAGAAAAGCACAGTTCACGGTAAGTAGTAAAAAAAACCAACCAAACAAACCACACCCCACATCATCTTAGCAAAAGCATCAAGTGCTTCTAACCCTACCATTTCCAAAGCTGTTGACACTGACATCCTACAAATCCCTCTACCTAAACTTCAAAAAGGCACAATCCAAAAAGGTTAGAGAAAAGATAAAAACTTACCTCTCTGTACTAGCCTAAGTCTAGACAGAACACGGATTAATCCCAAACCCAGAGATTTAACATTCAGACAGCAGATGTTCACACCTGCATTTCACACCTCTCAGGATAGTGCTCTCTAAGGTAATCAGTCACACATCTTAGTGAAGCCCTTCTACTATGCAGAGAAGATACAGTTTATGGAGCCAGAGAAGGTAAAGACAACCCAGGAATAAAAGCACTCACCTAGAAAGGAAGCCATTTGAGCCCCAGTCCTTGCTCCAAACACCATCTCCTCCTTCCTAGTCCATTTAGTCCCAAATATAAAAATAGTTCACAAAACTAATTCCACAAAGCAATTTCTGGAGAAAAGAGCTTGAGTTTTATATGGACACTTAGTATCAGCATAGGCAAGATTTTAAATCCCTCTCTCTCACATTTCATCTCAGCTGCTTTACCAATAGCAGAATGAAGCTGAGTGACCAAACTCCTAGAGCTCTGGTCTGGTTAAGTTTTCAGGACACTTTTTCCACAGGTGGTGCAGCTAAAAGGCTTATGTGCACGGAGGAAGGTTCTGCCATAAGCTACTAAGAGAAGGCTGATAAAACAGCAGGAGCACTTAAAGCAAAATATGGAAAAAACCCCTGCATGTCAGAATAAGCCTGGCAAAGTTCTACCACCTGGGTAGTCAACTCTACTGCTGCTGGGTCTCAAAACAGTGGGTCTATATTTCCAAAAATCACTTCCTTTGAGGAATCGGGAGGGGTGGGGGAGCACCACTTCTGAGGCATGTTTACTGGGCCAAGTCTCCCAGTTGTACCTACCCTTAAAGTAACCAGTGTGACATTATTTCTTTAAATCGTTGATTTACCATCTCCCTGCCTATTTCTGACTTTCTCTTTCCATCTGCTTCCACAATTAAAGAGGACTCTGCTACTAAGCCTTATATTCCCTTCTACTGTCTGATCCCCAAACTCACAGAACACTCATGGTTTTCAGCAACCACTGACATCTGACCAGTTCCAAAAATTTAAGTTTTGTCACTCTAAGCTCACAATTTCTGCAGAACAGCTCAAAAAGACCTATTCCCCTTCAGAATACCACAAACACCAGCTTAAGGTGATCTGCTTTGAACAGAAGCCAAAACTGAAGCAATCCCTCATTGGTCTAGCCTGAAAAATCTGACAATACAAATCAATTCAACAATAACCATTAAGTTACTGAGTATCTACCGGAGTTCAGCTGAATCCACAAATCCTCTGTCAAATCACACAAGAAAAAGAAAAAACCCAACCTAAACCAACAGGAAACAGGCTAAGCATACTTCTTCAAAGACAGAAAGAAAAAAAAAATGCTCTTTCAGTCTGGATGTCCTCAGACAACATTAAATTAATAACTAGCTCTAATTCATGTCATGTTGCATACTCATGCCCCAGTTTAAAAAGTACTGCACAATTAAGTTACAAGTTACTCGTCCTCCCAATTTAATAAAAAGAAATCTTGACTCCTATAAGCAAACTACAAATAACCCTGACCCTGCAAATACATAATATAAGCTAATTTCATTCCCAAACACAATTCACTGAGATCAGCTGGACTAGTTATGCAACTAAGAAAACCTAAAAATCACTGGCTAAAGCTTTACTGATCTTTTACTTCCCTCCCCCCCAACTTTCACTTCTTCCCTGACATCCCTTTGCCTTCATATTCTATCCAACATCCCTTTCCTTTTACAACTGTCCTTGTGCTCCTTACTTGTTCAGCACATTCTTGAAGCTTTTTTGTTGCTAAACCCAAAGTCAACAGCCGAGTATCCTAGCAACTGCAGCAGTTGATGACCTTACTCTAGAGGGATGCGCTTACCAAGTTAAGAGAGGGAGCATTTGTATCTCATTACTGAAAGAAAGGATACACTTTGGGGGCAGGGCAGCGTAAAGGGGGAGGGGGGATATTATGACAAAAATTGGGATTAATCTTCATTTTAAGCACAGGAGTAGCGTTTAGCCCAACATCTACAGAAGATCACTACGAGTTCTGAGTTTTAATGCTTGGTCATGTTTAAATGATCCAGCACGACCTAATTCAACCTGCAGTACTAAGGGAATGACAACTAGAATACTTTGGATTTGCTGAGGTCCTGCCCTTGCATCCTCGGGCTTGATCCGCCACCTCCCTTTATGCCAGTGTAACAATTTATGCAAAAAGGCAGAGAGCCAGAACAAAGAGTTGACTCCGCTAAAAACTGACACTCGCACGGGAAGTTTTGCTTTTTTCCCTCCCGGCGGGGTTCTCCGAACGAGAGTCCCTCGAGCATGAGGTACGTGGCGGGAGCACAAAGCCAGAGACCAAGAAGCCGCCAGGCTGCCCTAGCCTCAACAAGGGTTTGCTTAGGCTGCCCGGGAGCCATTTCACCCCACACCTACGCCAGCCCCGCTGCTGCCCGCTCTGGCTGCGAGTGGCGCTGCCCAGCCCCGAGCTGCCCAGCCACCAAGTCTGAGCTCGTGAACACACCCAACAAGAAGACAACACACTCCAAAAAAAAAAAAAAACCAACACCAGTTTTCTTCTGTATCAGCTGAACAGACTCATGCAGCAGCTGCGCGATGCTGCTCTGACACAAGGGAGGGAAGAAGGGAGCCGGCACCGTCACTGGAGGTAGCAAACACCTTGACGGACATCTTGAAGTTACACCGGCTGTAACTACATCACATCTGTAATGCGACTAGGTGTCATGTGAAACTGTACCTTCAGCCTGCACTTAAGAGCCATGAAGAAACCATCAGTAATAGTATTAAGAAGTGTAAACTGAAATGAGGGCCAACCACCACAAAGACTTTTCCCAAAAAAAAAAAAAAAAAAAAAAAGATCCAAATTCGGACACGACTTATTTACACAAAAGCCTGCCTCTCCCCTACTGAGCCTACACCTACTGCATCAGCTGTTTTTGCTTTTAGCCCTGCAAGTCACTTATTTTCCAATTATAAACTGATATTGAAGGCTTATACAGTCACTAAGCAATCAAGTCACATGATTCGATTTTTTTTCCCTGCCAATTTGATGGCATTTAAAAGGAAAATGAATGAAAAAGCCCTCTTGCAGTGTGAATGTGTTAGGCACATCTGTCAGTCAATGCATCAGGGAGTTAAGTACAATCAAACACTTAACTGAGCAGCCATATTATTTTCACTTGAGTGAAGGAGTTTTGGCCCTTCCGAGCTACTGAACAAGGAATGTTTTTTCCTAGCACATGCAAGTTTTGCATTAAGATTGAAAATTATTCCATTCAGCAGTAGAGGGTTATTTTTTTTGTTTGTTCTGGGTTGTTTTGTTGTTGCTATTTTTTTCTTAAATAAAAAGGTGAAACATCACAATGACAGAAAGAAGTGGCTGTGTGCCTGCTTTCGCTTCCCTCCCTGGCCCCCCCGGCCCATGTAAGAAACAGCCAGAAAGGAATAATCTCAAAGAAGGAGAATATCCACCCTAAGTAGCCACAAAGTTAATCAGCCATTTAAAAATTAAGGGAGGCGTTAAAATATATATATACACACACACACATTATTTTTACATGCCTTAAAACAACTGAAACATTCCTCGTAGCCTACACTGTTAATACATCTGAATGGAAGGACTGAAAATGCAGGATCAGTGAATATATGAAACTTCAACTCCCTATACAACTGTACTCTGCACAAGTTAAAACAGTTGTGAATTTCTAAAATTCTCATCCTTCCTTCTACACACACCAAGTATTTCTTGTTGATTAATTATCTTTCAACGCACTAAGCGTACGTTTTAGCTACAGGGCATGAAAAACATATCTATTAAAAAAACGTAGCAGCAAGTAGAACTGCAAAACTTGTGACCACCAAGTACCTCAGATGCTTCGTAACAGTAGCTAAAGGACATCACAGCACTGGTGAATGGCTCCAGCCTACAGCCAACAAAGCTCCAAACCTCGTCTCTCTATCACATCACGAGTTTTTAACATATGATCTAGTAAGTGGATGACATTAAAAAAAAAAAATCAATAATAATATACTCTACCCACATGGGTTTGAGGTTCCAGCTAACACTTTTTTTACAACTCAGACTCAATCTCACTGAGTTAGGTCAGGAAAAGGAGCAGGTAGAAAACTAACCTTATAAAAATTTAGTGGTTCTCTGACTGTGAAACTCCCTGAACTGGCTCACCATGGAGCCACATGAATGCCAGGTACAACATGAAATCGGATGCAAAAATTATCTTTGAGGTAATATCCAGCCATTCAACTGATTGCCTGATTTGGCAATGTAGTCAGACTCCCCGAAAAAGCTCTCCCCAGGCCAAGGTTATACAGGTATTTCTCTCCTATGGGAGAATGGCTTTTCCTCCTAACGCTCTTCTGCCTTCCTTCCCATCACTCATTCCTGTCCTGTACCAGGACAAGTTGTTGGCAAAACTCTTTCTTGTTTCAAATTCTGCAACCTAACGGGTTACAAAAAATTAATGCAAGTTTTAAGCAGCGCCAATTCAGACCCATTCACCACAGAGTCAAGGCAGTTGTGCAGTAAGGGAAATAACCAGCAAGGATGCAAGGGCTGCTTATGTTCAAGCTGCTGCTGAAACAGGTTTCCACAGAACCACAGCTTCACTGCCGCTTACTCCCATGACAACAGGCTGAAGTGGCTCTTATCACCATCCCCTAAAAGATGCAAACTAGTAAAAAGAGGAATTCCCTAAAAAGAGGAAAAAAGTGAAAAAGAAAGAGCCAGAATAAGCTAACTGTACATTTAGCTCACAGTAACTAAACGGATGGGGGGGGGATACTTACAAGCTGGAGAGCCACACAATTGTTGAAACTTCTCATTTCTAATGTTTCATGTAGCATCTAAAAGCTCTGTGAAATGAACTAGAGGTTGCAACAAGAGCAAAAAGAGAATCCCTGTCATTAAAAGCTTATGAATGAATGCAAGCAACAAACGAAGAAATTAGTTAGGAAGTATGATGAAATAATACCGGTCGCAAAACCAAGTTCCCTCGCCTGCACAAATCTCTGTGGGCACTGTGGCAAATGACTTTTATAATGCTGCAATACCGAGGCAGATTCGAAAGCATTTACAAGGAATTTCTCAAAGCGTGAATGGAATCAGTAGCAAAGCATACTAGTACCCCTATGTAAATACATCTTCTGTGAAGCAGCAGCAGAAGCTAAACCAGCCACTTAGGAGCCGCAGTTTCATCTCTGTATTAAGCGGACTCGGCTTTGGAAGAGGCTGTGACAAGCAGTGGAAGCGAAAGCAGACAAGCAGCTGAAGTATGATGCAACACAGGAGAAGCCAGGACAGGGCAGGTGGGTGGGCAGTCAGAGGAGACCAAAGTGAGGAGCTGTAATAATCTTTGCAGCAGCTTTCTGAATGCAGAAAATACCTTCTGACAAACACAAGATTAGTTAAGGCAAAATGACTGTAATTCAAATCTCACGGTCAATGTCACAGCAGCAACTAGCTGACTCGGTCATCTCTGGTAAAGTTTTTCATACCTGGAACACTAAGATCCGGGAAACCTAGGAAAGGAGTCCTGAACTTCGGATAACTTTTAATGTCAACAGACACTTGAGAAGAACCTGAAGCCTGTGAACTGTTACAATTACTCTGCAGTGGGTGAAGCATACCAGGTTCAGCAATTATGAGACTGGGATAGGAATGATCATTCAGCTCCTGTGGTAGTCAAATTTCTCCTAATTTAAGCTTCTGTAAGATCCTGTTGCATGCATAGAAACATGAACAGGGTTAAATTCCTTATTATACATATCTGACACAGTGTACTAGCCACCAAATGCTGACTTACCATGTCTGCATTAGGTTCTGCTCCTGCATGCACGTTAATTGGAAATATTTTTGCAACTCTTATGAATACCACTTAATGACAAGGCAATAACCACAGACTTTTCTCAAAGCTTACCTGAACTTTATTGTTATTTAAAAGCTTAATATTCTATTAATAAAGCATCACACATCGCAGAATTTCAATACGGTACCAAATTACCTGGATCTACTGTTAAAAAAACAAAACAAAACAAAACAAACCCCCACCACCCCAAGAGCAGCAATAAGAGATACCACTACAGACTGAAGAAATTCCTGCCTAGTTATTTACCTTAAAACTACTCAAACTCTTTTCCTCCATTTAAGCATTTATGCACACAGGATTACTATTTTGTATAACATATCTTCTGAAGGCTAAATGGATCACCACAGACGTAATGACTTTTTCATACTTACACAAAGACAGATACTAATTTGGCTACATTAACATTTCATAGTTATTAAAAATTTGCGTTCTGCCATTACGCATTTCTAAAAGTTTAGCAGCCATAGGTCACTACCATATTTGTTAGATCAGGATCACAAGTTAGGCACCTACATTTATTCTCAGCCTTCTAAAACCCTACACAAACTTGAATTTGCTCCAAATGGAATGAGATGATTTCCCCAACACCATATAGCCAGGAAAAGGTTACCAGTATGTACACAGCCCCTCTGAAGTCACAGCGTAGGCAAACATGTGCTCAGTGCCACTGACAATGAGAAAGAATAGACTTCCTTTTTATTAGCTCTGGAGATGACCGTGCATTCTGGAAAGCTTAGAATTAATCAAAAAACCTTCCAAAACCCCATGCACCAGTTTACACATACATAAGACCTAACAAAATGATCTGGCAGCACTTAATATCATGACTGAGCTTTCCTCTTCAAACCAGAATTCTGTATTGCCCTTTGGAGAACAATTTAATATCAATTATCTCAATAAAATATTGCAAGATCTGAAGAGGAACATGATTTTGATTACCCTGTTCCAGGATTTGTTGATGACAGCTCTACAGTGTTCATTTAAGTTAAACAGAATTTGCACATTTGGGGAATCCCCAACTACTTGAAATGACTGATCATATTTAACTATAATACACACCAAATGGCCATCGAGTTCTCACTCACCACAGACACAGAGTGCATTTTTAGATAGGGAAGAATCAGTACAATTAGAAAAGCTGTTATGAGCACAGAAATAGCCATCCAAATGTAAATTCGTACCAGAAGTCTGCAAGACAGCAGAAGACTGAATTTCACTACACCAACCTGTTTTGTGGTCACCTTCCAGAAGCACCAATACAAGGAGAAACTGCCACGAGTTATTTATTTATCAGTTGCAGAGCCATGTAATACTGAGGCAGTCAATACAATTAATTAATGACTATTTACAAAGATAAAGCAGAAAATAACTGTTCCCCCCTAGTGTCCTGAAATGCTCGAAGATGAACTCTTTCCTTCCTGCAGGGGAAAGGAAGTTCCCAATTCAGTTATTTATGACTGTGAAATTGACCTTAACAGATGGATTAAACCCCTGAGCAGGGTTCAGGGTCAGCTTAAATCCAAACACTTACCTATTTCAACACATAATGGTATAGCCCCGTTGCCTGCTGAAGGTCTATGTTCTACAGTCAAGATAAGCTTCCTTATTTATACACTATCAGTTATTGCAAATCCTCTACTTTCAGTGATAGTGAAACAAGGGAAGTGAGGCTTACGGGGGGCGGGGGGGGTGGTGAAAATAGCACATAGTGCAAGCCATAAAGTACCATGACAAATTATTCCAGTACCATAAACCCAAGCGAAGAGTTCAGCACCCAGACAATCCTCCACTGCCAAAAGCTTTCACTCAACTGCACACAAATTAGCTTCCTTCCTCTAAGTTTGGTCCATATGGAGAACAGCAACTGACTGACATCTGTTCCCTCAGTGAAGGAAGTAATGTCTACCTGGAACACAGACCCAGAAATATTATTAACTCAATCTGATGGAGGAAAAACACACAAGCAAGCTCAGATGATGTATCAACTCCTATGATATACAGATTACTAAATTGTTTCCTTCAGAGGACTGTGAAATGTGTGTGTCTTTCAGGGTACAGTCACCCAAATAACTGTGCAAAAGATACTCTTACTCAAAGCACAAAGGTATTACTTTCTTCACAAAGTCGTCCAACTTCGCAGTTGAAGTCTGAAGACACCTGTATACTTCAGTAAAGCTGAAGTGTAATATTCTGTTCTGGTTTTAAATTTCATTACATATTAATTTTTCCTAGCTTTATAGTATCATAGCCTTTGATATCCTAGCAGTGATCCAGCTCATTCACAGTACATGTAAAAATTCTACTCACAACAAGCTTTTCTCGCAGCTTTCGTTACATGAAGTGTTTCAACATAAATCTTAATTGCTAACCCAGCCAACTAAACACTAGTAACTCATAGTTCTTTCACAGCATCTACCTTCTCTCCAACTCTACGCTGAGAAAAACAGAAGTGATGCAGAACTATCAATAAACCTTTCGCAGGGGAGATCAGAGTTGTTCTTTCCATTATAAAGACAGAATTTTGATCCCATGAGTAATTTCCCAAAACAGCAGTGACATCAACAAAGGCATTAACATTTCAACAGGAACAAAAACTGGCCTCCTGACACCGCTGACAAACATTTAACTGTGAACCCGAACATCCATGGGTGTTTTGTCATCTTTTGTAGTTTTGATATACCTCAGAAAACAGAGTTTCTCCCTGAGTGGGAACAAGGAATCATGTGTAACAGGATCCGGGGGTTAGAAGGAGCCAAGAGATAAGGAAGTATTTGCCTTATCAGCACATGAAACTGGTGACCCTACCCCTGAAGAGGAGCGAAAAGGCCGACAAAAGGGGAACATCCTGACTCAGAAGGCCCAGGCAAAGGCTGCGTAACTGCTAGAGAGGTGTGAGGGGGGGAAAGTAAAGGCGGGGAGGGGAAACTGCGACCCCCAACTCAAACCAAAGCGACTTGCCCCCCTCCCCCCCCCCAACAAGAAGCATGCATGCTAATTCGCACAGCAAGCAAGGCTAATTTAAATCATTACGCATTTCTAAAAGTTTAGCAGCCATAGGTCACTACCATATTTGTTAGATCAGGATCACAAGTTAGGCACCTACATTTATTCTCAGCCTTCTAAAACCCTACACAAACTTGAATTTGCTCCAAATGGAATGAGATGATTTCCCCAACACCATATAGCCAGGAAAAGGTTACCAGTATGTACACAGCCCCTCTGAAGTCACAGCGTAGGCAAACATGTGCTCAGTGCCACTGACAATGAGAAAGAATAGACTTCCTTTTTATTAGCTCTGGAGATGACCGTGCATTCTGGAAAGCTTAGAATTAATCAAAAAACCTTCCAAAACCCCATGCACCAGTTTACACATACATAAGACCTAACAAAATGATCTGGCAGCACTTAATATCATGACTGAGCTTTCCTCTTCAAACCAGAATTCTGTATTGCCCTTTGAAGAACAATTTAGTATCAATTATCTCAATAAAATATTGCAAGATCTGAAGAGGAACATGATTTTGATTACCCTGTTCCAGGATTTGTTGATGACAGCTCTACAGTGTTCATTTAAGTTAAACAGAATTTGCACATTTGGGGAATCCCCAACTACTTGAAATGACTGATCATATTTAACTATAATACACACCAAATGGCCATCGAGTTCTCACTCACCACAGACACAGAGTGCATTTTTAGATAGGGAAGAATCAGTACAATTAGAAAAGCTGTTATGAGCACAGAAATAGCCATCCAAATGTAAATTCGTACCAGAAGTCTGCAAGACAGCAGAAGACTGAATTTCACTACACCAACCTGTTTTGTGGTCACCTTCCAGAAGCACCAATACAAGGAGAAACTGCCACGAGTTATTTATTTATCAGTTGCAGAGCCATGTAATACTGAGGCAGTCAATACAATTAATTAATGACTATTTACAAAGATAAAGCAGAAAATAACTGTTCCCCCCTAGTGTCCTGAAATGCTCGAAGATGAACTCTTTCCTTCCTGCAGGGGAAAGGAAGTTCCCAATTCAGTTATTTATGACTGTGAAATTGACCTTAACAGATGGATTAAACCCCTGAGCAGGGTTCAGGGTCAGCTTAAATCCAAACACTTACCTATTTCAACACATAATGGTATAGCCCCGTTGCCTGCTGAAGGTCTATGTTCTACAGTCAAGATAAGCTTCCTTATTTATACACTATCAGTTATTGCAAATCCTCTACTTTCAGTGATAGTGAAACAAGGGAAGTGAGGCTTACGGGGGGCGGGGGGGGTGGTGAAAATAGCACATAGTGCAAGCCATAAAGTACCATGACAAATTATTCCAGTACCATAAACCCAAGCGAAGAGTTCAGCACCCAGACAATCCTCCACTGCCAAAAGCTTTCACTCAACTGCACACAAATTAGCTTCCTTCCTCTAAGTTTGGTCCATATGGAGAACAGCAACTGACTGACATCTGTTCCCTCAGTGAAGGAAGTAATGTCTACCTGGAACACAGACCCAGAAATATTATTAACTCAATCTGATGGAGGAAAAACACACAAGCAAGCTCAGATGATGTATCAACTCCTATGATATACAGATTACTAAATTGTTTCCTTCAGAGGACTGTGAAATGTGTGTGTCTTTCAGGGTACAGTCACCCAAATAACTGTGCAAAAGATACTCTTACTCAAAGCACAAAGGTATTACTTTCTTCACAAAGTCGTCCAACTTCGCAGTTGAAGTCTGAAGACACCTGTATACTTCAGTAAAGCTGAAGTGTAATATTCTGTTCTGGTTTTAAATTTCATTACATATTAATTTTTCCTAGCTTTATAGTATCATAGCCTTTGATATCCTAGCAGTGATCCAGCTCATTCACAGTACATGTAAAAATTCTACTCACAACAAGCTTTTCTCGCAGCTTTCGTTACATGAAGTGTTTCAACATAAATCTTAATTGCTAACCCAGCCAACTAAACACTAGTAACTCATAGTTCTTTCACAGCATCTACCTTCTCTCCAACTCTACGCTGAGAAAAACAGAAGTGATGCAGAACTATCAATAAACCTTTCACAGGGGAGATCAGAGTTGTTCTTTCCATTATAAAGACAGAATTTTGATCCCATGAGTAATTTCCCAAAACAGCAGTGACATCAACAAAGGCATTAACATTTCAACAGGAACAAAAACTGGCCTCCTGACACCGCTGACAAACATTTAACTGTGAACCCGAACATCCATGGGTGTTTTGTCATCTTTTGTAGTTTTGATATACCTCAGAAAACAGAGTTTCTCCCTGAGTGGGAACAAGGAATCATGTGTAACAGGATCCGGGGGTTAGAAGGAGCCAAGAGATAAGGAAGTATTTGCCTTATCAGCACATGAAACTGGTGACCCTACCCCTGAAGAGGAGCGAAAAGGCCGACAAAAGGGGAACATCCTGACTCAGAAGGCCCAAGAGGGGTGGGGGGGGGGGAAAGTAAAGGCGGGGAGGGGAAACTGCGACCCCCAACTCAAACCAAAGCGACTTGCCCCCCTCCCCCCCCCCAACAAGAAGCATGCATGCTAATTCGCACAGCAAGCAAGGCTAATTTAAATATAATTAACCAATAGCAAAAGTTACAGTGATTGCTAGCCAACAGACATGAACTCAGGCGGGTTTTCTTTAATCATGTAACAGGATAAATACGTGGTAGCTTTTTTGGAAAGTGAGCTACATTTGTGGAGTTACCGCCTAGCACCCATCTCTGTGCAGAAGTGAAATAAAAGCAAACACCTCTACTCAGTGTGAGAACTGGTCGTTGCACATCGGGTAAAGAACCCAGATTTGGGATAGCAGTTTCACGCAAGTTTAGGTCAACTGTAGTGGAAACTAGTTTTTTTTTAAAAGATATTTTTACGCACTCCAACCGAGTTCATTCCAGGAACCTAGTAACATCTCGTGTTTGAGACGAAAAACGTTTGCCTACTTTTCAGTAGCCCAGGCATGTTTGGGGTTGGGGTTTTTTTTGTTTGCTTGAGAGTATCTACTCCTTTGTTTTCTCTCAGCAAGAAAACCAAACGAGTTTAGATCCATCGAGTTCAACTCCTCTCCCCCCACCCTCAAATTCCCTCAGGTTTTCTCCACAGGGTTCAACCACAGCCATCGAGTCCGGGGCAACCGAGCTGTGAGGGCTCTCTGGAAGCCACCCGGCCCCTTCCACCCTCTCAAAACAGGACCAGCCTGGAGGCTGAACACGGACGCTAACGTTTCACGTGCAGGGCTCTTTTTCGTGGCTCGGTTTTGGTTGGGTTTTAATTTAATCTTTTTGTTCTCTTCGCTTCGGTTTTCACGCGCGGCGCTTGCCCGGC
>NW_009260028.1:1118396-1121332 GCF_000687185.1 Egretta garzetta | reverse complement strand
GGTGCCCCGAAACGGACCGGTCTTCACCGGTCCCCATAGCAACGCGGTGGCAGCCTCTCGTGCTGTCGTGGTGCGGCGCGTAGGCATTGTGCCTGAAAGATCGGGAATTGGAGAAAGCTAGCAAAGGAGACAAAAGGCAGGTGACGCCGCTGGTGCCAGGGTGCCATCAGACTTTCTGCTACAACGTCACGACGCCCAAAATGGCAGCCCCAGCTGATGCCCGTAAAACATGGTTTAGCGCTTCCCCATACAGCAAAACCGTCGCTTACGTTTACCAGAAGATAAAGCGGGCTTGACGAGGGTTATTCGCCATAACCGAGCGCCTTCTCTGAATTTCTTGCTATGAATGTCTTGCCGTGCACTGCAATAGCGAAGCCGCTAACTGACATAGATGTGTTCCTGTCACTATTTACTCTCGTTAAGGGGTAAGTTGTATTGGTACCATCTCCTTTGTCATGTCCACAGCTCTCTGTGAAGAAAGCATCCCCGTAAGCAAATATTTAGCCAAATGCAAAAGCTGTGTTGTCCAGATGTTGCAGTCCAAACAAATTTTGAAAAGGATCATACTACTGTTCATTATTTGTCTTTGATGTCCATAACGAATAAAGTTCAAACACATTTTTATATGGTTATGGTTCTGTATGTGCAAAATGAGGGTTTAAAAAACCAAAGTTCTTTCAGTCCCTGTTGAAAACGCTGGATCAAGTGGGTAACTACTCGTGAGGGTATCTTCCCAAACGCTTAGCTAAAAAGGAGGTGATATGCCTTTCATTCGGTAAAGGCTTCCTAGTGTTGAAATCAGCACTGTCTCCACTTCAGCTGGAATAATGAATATACGAACATGCACTGAAGTCTTTCAAAATGGTTGGTTACTCTAAGTAAAGCAGCAGCTTTTACTTGCCAGCTCAGAATTCCCTGATAAGTAGGGTAAATGCATTGTCATTTTCTATGGGGGTACAGGTAAGTACCGCTCTCGTCTTGTAAGCCCGTGACAATTCACAGTGTCTGTTAGATCTCCTTTTAAAAACAAATCTCCCCAATAAGATGCTAAATGCTATACGTAAAGCGTAGAATTTTAAATTGGGAGATTTCAAGCATCTTATTTAATGACAGAACAGTATTGTTTTCCCTTCTATGAAGGAAGGAAAATATCGTTCATGTAATACTGAGCTAAAGGAACCCGAACCTCAAAGTAGGGGTGTTTAGATTTTGTCCTCTTCTGTTGTTTTATTTATGTGCTGCAGACTTGTGCTTTAAAGGGTGATCTGACTCAACCACCCTAGGCTGACTGGGTGAGCGAGGTTTTTTGCTGTACATCCGCCTGTGTCAACACAGAAATTATATACCATGGGAAGTATAATGAGGCAATCACAGTCATCACAGAAAGGGAAAATCATTCGTCATTAGCATGGAGATGCTCACCGTTCTGTGAAATAGACCCTAGCTAGTAATTAAAGTAAATACTGTACTGCATTTAGGAAACGTGAGGTCCACGCTTTGTCTAGCCTAGACAGACCTATGCCTGGTCTCATTTAAATCAAAAGCAACAGGGGTGCAGTCATGTTCACATTCCCAGAAATCGTTCACACTCCTGCAAATTAAGAGTACGTCAGAACACAATGTTTAAATAATAACTGTTTTTAAAGAGCAAAAAATCCCTGCTTCCCCATGGCAAATGTTGGTCAGGCTAACAAGGCATAAAGCTACCAGATTCGTTAGAGGGTATGACATGCTGTAGGTTTTGAGTGGCTGTGCTTCCTGGAACACCGAACACAATGAGGGAAAAAGATAACTCTGAAAATGACCGAAGCTATTCCACTCGCAAAGGAAAAGGTCAGGTTCAAAACTTTTTGAACACATTTCTACTAATGCCAGCATTTTGGATCAAGCCCAAAAAAGGCTCCAGGGTGAAGGCAGAATACAGTCAACACAGAAGAGAGATCCACTGGAGCAGAGGCTTAAGAGGCTAGACCCACATTTTGCAAATGGATAATTGTTTAGCATTTCTTTTACGGAGAATGCCATCTCATGCTCAGGGATCTTAAGTTTTATGTTACATATAAAAGACTCGTGTTAAAAAGAGTTGAGCATGAGAACCCCTACATCAGTGTCAGCCTAGATTTACGTATATCTGGAAATAAACAAAAATATAAATACTTTTTTTAAAAAAAAAATAGGTTTTTACACAAAAAGCACAAATTCAGAAGTAATTTTAAAATGAGTTTACAAAATGGTGTGGTGGGACTGGTATATCCAAACCTAAACTTTTCAGGACTTGAATAAAATGGTTTGCATATTTCTGCAACTTCCCTCTGCCTTTTGAAGGGAAATTATCCACCAATTTCAGCTTCAGGTTGTGAATAATTTGCGTTCCTTGCTTTGGAAACACTTCCTCATCTGCCTGACTTTCCACAAAGTGAAATTACTGTTGGCTTGGTTTTCTGAGGGGAAGGGTGGAAGAGTATCACCTGAAGTATCACCCATAGGCTTGACCTACAGGAGCAATGAAACGGAAATCATCCATGCTTGCCTTACACAGGCGACACAGGACGTGACCGTGCCGTATGAGGAAAACAGGGTTATTTTCCATTTCAGTTTTCATCCTGCACTGGAGGAGCTGCTGTGGTCAGTCACCACCATTCTTGAGGGAGAATTCCCCATACAGCTGTGTACATTTCCTAACGTGGATAACACCATGACTCAAGAAGGGTAAGAGAAAGAAATGGGGAAGCAAGTTAAAGAGAAGGTTGGAACAAATGGTACCCCTTGGGACTTCGGGTCTGGATTTCTATTTGTAGGAGGGAGCTGTTACATTTTTGGGGGGGACACATTTCCTTCTGAATCAGCAGACTCCCATCGCTTTACTCTGTAATTTGGGCCAGAGCCAGCACGAGGGAAGACGCAGGGGTATTTGACCAGGAGAGGGGAGATGGGTT
>NW_009260028.1:1108272-1118353 GCF_000687185.1 Egretta garzetta | reverse complement strand
CGGTGTGAATCCACCCAGAGGTTGGTCATTTAAATTGGAGGTGCCACAGTCCTGCTCTCCCCCCCAGCCCCAGTATTCCCACCCTCTCGTGCTGGCACAGGAGCTCTGACACTAGCTGATAAGTTAGTTTGGGAAGCCAGGCTGGCCAAAGATGGATACCTTTTGTTTTCCACCAGCTGAGCTCCCTGAACTGTTTTCCTGCTGTGCCAGCTGGCAGGAGGGGCCGGGTGGCGGGCAGGGAAAGGGCAGGACCGTGAAGCAGCGGAGATCAGTTTAAGCTGCTGTGGCACCACATCTCGAGCTGTGAGAAGGGGAGGGTCTAGCTTACGCCACCATTTTTTTTTTTTCCAAAATAATTTTCAGCATTGCTTATACTGGTGTCCGTGGTGTCCGTGCCCGGATGCGAGGAACGGGCACTTTTGTACTGCCAAGCTTTTTTGGCGCTAGTCATCCTTATCGGCATTAGTTAAACCAGCCCAGGGCAAATCAGGCTGATATGCTTAAAATAGCTGCTGGAGTCAAGAGAGAGTCTACATTAAGGTCTCATCAACGTGGGGAGAGTACAGTAAAGGGTTTCAGAAGGCAAAGTTACAGAGCGCCAAGTATAATAAAGCTTTGAGCTCAGGCTCTTGTGTGTGTCCCAACTGGCAGAGCCCGGAGCAGAGTCGCGTTCCCGAGGTTGGGGAGTGCAGCCTTCCAGCTTTCCGGCTTGGATGGGTCCAGCCAGGTATCACCACCCCCTTTCCTTGCCTTAGCTTCCACAGGGAGAGCACCGGGGTGATGCCCTCGAGAGAGTCCCTGGTCTGCAGGCGTGGGGTGACTGGGTGACCGTGTTCTGCCTTTCTCTTTAACAACCTTGGGCTGTTTCCGATTAAGCTTTCCTCTGCTTGCTACCTTTTTATAATGATAACTAAATGTAACTGTTACCGAGGAAAATAAGAGATAATAAAGGAAAAATTAGCCAACAATAGCCAGGGTTTAATTATCCTTAATTTGGGGTTAATGTTTTTCACAGGCTGTCTTGTTCAGAGGTAAAATAACAGCTTTCACATTTAGCACCTCCATCAAGTGACAGCTGCTATCAGGGTAAAATTCACACCTTGCTGCACTCCTCTTTCGGAGAGACAATTTTTAGCAAAGACATTTTAAGAGGGCAGCAATTTACACCTTTGGGTCCCTGTGATATTAAAGTTTAGAAATATAATTTGCCCCAAATAATTTTCTCTCAGGGGTTACTTGAATGCTTGCATCATTTAGGCACAAAAACAGCAGAAAGAAGAAAGAAGGAACAGTAGTTCCCTACCGATGGCACTGAGAGTTGACCCAGACTTAAAGCTACATATTTATGCAGTACAAGGGAAGCAAAATCCATGTAATGTAAGATAGTTTTGGTTTGTTTGAAGTCCAGAAGAGGAGTGTGTTGAGTGATTTGTCTTCATAAAAATATTAGTGCTACACATCTTTTATTAGTTATATATTGGAGGTTTATTTCTATTCAAACTTTCATTGTATATGCACATGGCAGTAAAAGTGCAATGTCTGTTGGCTGGAACATTAATACAGTTGACCATACAGATCTGTCCTGTAGCAAACTATTTTTCTGAGCTAATATTCACCACAGTGATGCCTTGGTTGAAGGAAACTTCCCTTAAGAGGAAAAATAGATGTGATTTCCTGAAGCGACGAGGAAGTGCTTCTTTAGCAGCTGATCTGAGGACTTGCTGTCTCCGAGGGAGGTGGCATTCACATCTCTCCTCTTTTCTCTCTGTCTCTCTCTTTGCATTGGATTTCAGCTGTGACATTTGCCGATGCCTGTATGACCCAGCAACAGCATTTCACAGAACCACAATCCCAGTCCCCTCTCCCCACTTTCAGTTTTGCTGTCACCAGACTTTCCCTTGTGCCAGCTTTGATAGTCATCTGGCAACTTAGTGAGCTAATTCAGCTCAGCCTCACCAGACTGGCAAATAATTACTCCCCTCCACGTTTTTTATCAGCTTGGTTTTCTTGCAGAATAGATTACTGACCATTGCTGGTGCCACAAAAGCAGTACAAGCACAAGCTAGGAGGAGGTGCAGTTGTGAGAAGTATTGGAAGAACAGACCCATGCTTGTTGGTTGTAGCAATAACTAGATTTCTCAGCTGCCTTATGAAATTTGGCCTTTAGGGTGGAATTAGCTGTATCACGGGGCAGTTGTGTTGAAGCGCAACTACGCTTGTGAAGAAGTGCTGCATTGTGAAGAAGTGCAGCATTGGGCTGCATCAGGAGGAGTGTGGCTAGCAGGTCGAGGGAGGTGATTCTGCCCCTCTACTCAGCTCTGGTGAGACCTCACCTGGAGTACTGCGTCCAGCTCTGGAGCCCTCAGCACAAGAAGGACATGGAACTGTTGGAACGGGTCCAGAGGAGGGCTACAAAAATGATCCGAGGGCTGGAGCACCTCTCCTATGAGGACAGGCTGAGAGAGTTGGGCTTGTTCAGCCTGGAGAAAAGGAGGCTACGGGGAGACCTGATTGCGGCCTTCCAGTACCTAAAGGGGGCCTATAGGAAAGATGGGGAACGTCTTTTTCATAGGGCCAGCTGTGTTAGGACAAGGGGAAATGGTTTTAAACTAGAACAGGGTAGGTTCAGGCTAGAGGTAAGGAAGAAATTTTTTACAATGAGGGTGGTAAAACACTGGAACAGGTTGCCCAGAGAGGTAGTGGAGGCCCCATCCCTGGAAACATTCAAGGCCAGGTTGGATGGGGCTCTGAGCAATCTGATCTAGTCAGCAGTGTCCCTGCTCACTGCAGGGGGGTTGGACTAGATGACCACTAGTGGTCCCTTCCAACCCTAAACATTCTATGATTCTATGATTCTATGATTCCTACTCCTACAACTGTCTCCCAGTGGAAGGAGCTCAGCATGGACATCCAGCATCCATCCAGAAGTTGTACCGCTAACATAGATATTTAAAATTACAGCCAGAGAAAGAGAGCGGTTATGTGCTTCCTCACAGGGTTAGCATGGGTTATGCTTGGTTTGGATTGTATTCTCCAACTGGAGCTGTTCAGCACTTTGGGGGTGAGGGGAGGGAATTCTTGCATGGCCAAGCTGGAAGTGATCATTACAGAGCTAAAAGGCCAAGGGAAATATGGAAACCACCTATAAATAGGCTGAAAGGTATACTGTAGAAGCTGGCATCTGTGGATAGAAGGGTGTCTGTAGTATGTTTTCCTAGCACCCGGAAAAAAAGGATGGTCTTGTGAGAATTGAACAGGCAAGACTAGGAACAGGATCCACACTTGCAAAGAAGAGAAGGGAGGAATAACATCTGAAAACCAAGAGCATTCATGAACAAAGAGTAGTGGGAAGGGTTTCTCCAACCCTTCAGGGAGTACAGCTGAATAGGAAGGTAATCACAGATATGCCAGAGGCAATGGCATTTCATACCTAATCCCAAAATCAACTCAGGTCAGTGCAGAACTAGTAGCTGATGGTGGCTCAGACTGCATCATGAACTTTCAGACTATTTTGTTTGTGCAAGGCTTAAATGGTGCTTTAGCACTTGCTACCCTCTTTGGGTCCTGTATCTACCACTTCATGTACCGGTGACATTTTCCAAACTGCTACTCAGCTGCCACTGTCCTACTAGGCAGCCCAGTTTCTCCTGGTTGTCACTGCTGGCATTGCCCAGTCACTAGCAAGCCGCTCAAAGCCCTTTCCTGGGATGAAATCCCTGAATCCCTGAGGTGTGATCCTCCATAATCAGGGGAAATTACCCTTTCATACCAAGCTCAAGGCATACGTGTTAAGTGGTGTGAGGGTGACCTGGAGTGCACAAGCCGGCTATGCAGTATTTCTAGTGACTGCCTTAACGACCATGTTGAGAAATAACCATTAGCCAGTGGAAGAAGCAAGAAGGTGCATTAAGACAGGAGCTGGCTGCATGTAACACTCACTTCATCTGACATTCATTTGCTTATTCCGCCAGTGAGACCAGATCCCACAGGCATGCCCAGATCCCTCCTAACATCTGTGGCCTGCCAGTTCACATGCCTGAAGGTCTGGGTGCAAGCCAAAGGGTGGATGGAGCATCAGCACAAAAGACAGTGGGAGGAATAAAACAAGACAGCAAAAATAAGAGTTAGGGAGTGCAAGTACAGAATGGGAAAACAAAATGTTTCATGTCGTACTGGCAAACCAATCTTTGATGCTGATGTAAGGGAGGTGTTTGTAGCTGAAGATCTCAAGAACAGGTAGGTAGGTAGGTAGGTAGGTGCCATTTCAGGTCCTTCAGCTTGCTTAGATGCCAGACACTTTACTCATTGTCCCACACTTCACCTTTCACTCTTTACTCGTGCGAGACACTATGTGCTCAGCTGGCTGCTTTCTGAAATATTTCTTGCGTAAGGTGTCTGATATTCCCCTTCCCCAGGGAAGCCTGGTTGCTTAGGTCAGGGCTGTAAAATCTGCTCGTCACAGGAGTTCAGGTGTTTCAGGGTAACTGCAACAGTTCTTACAGCCAAGCTTCTCAAACGTATCTCAGTGTTAACTGCTGTTGTTTCTGACAGAATAGTTAAGTAACACTGAGGATCTGTATGTTGCGGCCCACAGTTATGAAGATTTTGATGGTACCCCCATCTAATACCTACTGTCACTATACGTGATATTACTGAGTGCCAATTATCTCCAATTTGTTTGAAGCCTTGAGCTGCTCAGTCTTTTCTGTTAGGGAATCAGCTTCTACTGTCATGAGAAACAGAACTTTCATTAAAAATGAACAAATATCAGAACCTGTTTGCAGCTGATAGGCTGGGAAGATGACCTGCAGAAATCACAAAAAAAAACCCCAAATAAAAATACTTACTTTATTATTATTATTATTAATGCAGTCTCAGGATTTGGGGGTGTGGGGAGTAGGGATTTACTCGTAAGTTTTTGGTTGGCAGTGCTACATAATAGGGTTTCCTAGCCCTTTCTGAAATGGATGCCACCTCCTCCTCATTTTCACAAGTTCCTGCCTTTTCTCGTTAACCCCCAACCTTGCCTCTTCAGGTTCCCTTCCTTAAATTCCATTATTTCGAAGGTGGACATGTTTCCAGGATATATTTAACTATGGCAATCCCTAAAATCCTGAAATTTTGTCTAGCAGTGCCTAGGAGCTTGAGAATGCCGAAATTGCTGTTGCAAGTCACTTGGAGATGTCCCTGCTCTAAATTATGCTGTGTATCAAGGGGGTTCTGCACAGGCAGAAGAATGGACATGACTGCCTAAATAGCAAACTGCGAGTAAAACAGTCAGACTGTTGGCCCCATGTTTCTTCCGCTCCCGTTTCGCTGTCCTCTATTTCCCTTACCCTGGGCACTGATCATGTACCCTCAGAGCAGGTCCATCTGACTGGTACATTGACAAGTGCAACAGAAACCACCCTTTGCCCGTCATTGCTTCCCTCATCGTAGCCACACCTGCTGGGTATGGCAGGGACTTTGGCCCAGGGAATCCACATTTTTTTTCCAGAGCAAAGTTTCTGACTGTCCAAGTTGAAAGCTCTGGAGGACCCTTCCCCCATGGAGGCAGAAACAAAGGTCTAACAACTTTCCCTGCAGAACTTTACCAATTTCTGGACGGGAGCGTATGATTTGGCCGCTTGAGATAGCAATGGATGTTGCTCGCTGACCCAAAGAGAAGCCCTCTCAAAGGTGCAGGTGTCCTTCGTTGAAATTTTTCTTCCCTGCCCATTGCATTTAAACAGCATCCTGTTGTAAGGGAGAGTTCCAGTGTGTGTTCCAGGTTGACTTGGATGCATTTCTGTGTTGCTGGATCATTTAACATCACACTGCTGTAAAATTAAAATTTGTAAAAATTTCAGTTGGTGAAGGGTTTTTTTTTTGGTGGGTGTTTTGGTTTGGTTTGGTTTAGTTTTTAGGTAGGGTTATTTAGTTTTCCTTCCTACTTTATAAACAGGTTGGGTTGGTTTCAATAGTGCATTGTAATTACATTAGCTCCAGAAAAAATGCTGACAGGGTAAGGAATACATATTTTTAGCGATAACGACCTTTGTAATGTCTTGCGTAACTATTTACAGTGAAACCTGTTTTAAACAGCCTCCCAGAGAGCCAGCGAGAAGTATTTGCCCAGTAGAAGTAGCCCCTAACTGGAAGTCTAGCACTGTTAACCTAATGGCAAACTATAATAATGCCATTGCTTATTGAATGTGGCACTTATTGCAGAATCGTGGTGTATTCAGGGACATTCTGCAAGTAGTTCACTGCAAAGAAATGAAACTACTTTTCAAACTCTGTAATTTGTTTTTTCTGGAAGCATTTTTTCCCTTTCCTCCATGGTTTCAGCTTATTACCTCTTGCTTAGGCAGATTTCAGTGGTGAATGTCATCCTGAATTATATTTTAATCTTTTATCAATTAGTGAACTGCTCGAGGAGGATGAGTAAAATGCATTCAGGAGTTCAAAGCCAAATGGCATGATATGGAGAGGAGAGCAGGGAGGCAGGACAGCCACAGTCTTAGCTTTGCCATTTGTTGAGATCTCTGGGCAATTTGCTTCATCTGTCTGTTCCTCAGTTGTTTAATCTGAATAACTGTATAATTAAGTATTTGCTTGTCTGAAAGGGACAACATGAAAAACTAAATAACTTATACTTGGTGAAACACTTTGTCCTACCCCTTCACCCAGGAAATGCTGGAAGTGCAAGAAATGTTATAGGTGCTACAGTGTCCATTTCATAGGACAATTTAATGCATTTTATGACCTCACACTGAAAGCTCAGAGATCTGTTTACAGTACAGGGTATCAAAGGCTGATGCTTGGTCTGCAGTGACGTGACATCAAAAGAAGCAGTCCTGGCCCTCCCCTTCCCCCATGCTCTCACTGCTCCACGATACTCCTTTGTGCTTGGGCAGCGCTCATTCCCTTCCAGCCGCTGGGGAGACGGGATTAGGCAAATCCCACAATTTAGGAGGAGGAAAAGAAGGACCAAACCAGCACAGACTGAGGATTGGGGCCTGCCTCTTTCAGCGGCAGCAGGAAACTTTTAGATCAGCTCAGCTGTCTTGTGAAATCTTATCTTGAGACGGCAGGTAGTCGATGAAATCCATTGATTCTTCAGCTACGTAAAGGCTGGAAGAGAAGTCCCGGCACCACTGGAATGAAGGGCCCAGCTCCCACCATCAGAGCTTTCCCATGCGTGGTGTGGCTTCCTATCTGCCCCCGGGCAGCAGCTTAGGATGGCTTAGGCAGCTGCCAACTCAGCCCTGCCGGTGGCAGGGGCCGCCTTTACCCGCTTGCTGAATCAGTTCCTGACTCACGCACTGCTGGTTATGAGTATGCACGTGAGGATCTTACCGCTCTCTACAACTACCCGAAAGGTTGTAGTGAGGTGGGTGTCGGCCTCTTCTCCCCAGTAACAAGCCACAGGATGAAAGGAAACAGCCTCAAATTGTGCCAGGGGAGGTTTAGATTGGATATTAGGAAAAATTTCTTCACCAAAAGGGTTGTTCAAGCATTGGAATGGGCTGCACAGGGAAGTGGTTGAGTGACCATCCCTGGAGGTATTTAAAAGACGGGTAGATGAGGTGCTTAGGGACATGGTTTAGTGGGGGACTTGGCAGTGCTAGCTTCACAGCTGGACTTTATGATCTTAAGGGTCTTTTCCAACCTAAACCTAAATCTGTGATTCTGTGATCAACATAGGCGTTCATGGCATCATCGCAGGACGATCATTTTTGCGAAAAGAAGAGGATGACCATGTGGCTGGCATTATTACATCAGCTAAAGTGATTGTCATTTTAGCTAAATCTGCTATTAAAAGACTCTCAATCTATGTATACTATTGTCTGTTTATGCTACAGCAGTGTCTAAAGGCTCCAGTTACGAATCGTGGCTCTATTTCACTAAGTATGCGTAATAAAATGTTGATCCATGTCCTAAGTAATGTGTCCACTCTGTTCTCTGAAGCCAGTGTTTCTTTTTCATGCTCCTAAAGCTGCGCAGTTAAACTGTTGTAATAAACCCAACTATTTCAAGATACATTCTCAGTGAAGATAAGACACTTTAATTTTACCACAAAGTAGTATAACTCAGATGATAATTGACCTGCCATCATAACCTCATGACAGGTCAAACATGATTGATTTTCAATGTGACTTTATTTCATAATAGGCCCTTATTCTTATGGCTGCAGCCTCCTAGCATTTTCTTTTCGAGTCATTTAACATGGTACTGTTCCAAAAGTTTTTCTTTTCCCTCTGTCAGAGATTACTACTCCAACAGCAGAAGCAGCAAAACAGCAAGATAAAACCGCACACCTCAGCTTCTCCAGTTTACTCTTTGGAAATCCATGGAGTTCAAGAGCTTTCAGCTCATCAGCTGTAGGATGAACTGCAGTGAACAGAGAAGGGAAGGAAGGAGAACAACCTTTCTTTTTGGTGCTGCTGTTGCTGCCTGACGGAACTTTTGGCAGCTGGAGGCTGGGGTGACGTATCTTAGTGGAGGGAGTGGGGCAGGACACTATAAACTATCCTTTTTTTTTTTGAGCAGATATTTATCATTTGCTTTGGCTGGCCTGAAGCTGCGTATTTTATACATGGCACCCCTTAGAAGTGCCGACAAATTAGAACTAAACCCAAGTATTTATAGTCTTGACCAGAATTATAGAGAGTACACTTCTCCTTACAAATATACTTAATACCATAAATTAACTTTTTTTGTAAAAAAAAAACCAAAACACAAACAACAAAAAAAAGCAACCCAAGGTGTAACATAGACTTGTAATTTAGTCAATGTATGCAAAAAGTTAAAAGACATCTAGTGAGGGAAAATACCAAGTGCCTCTAAGGTGAGTATGAAATGGACAGGTTATGATAGAAGTGAAAACACCTAACTGCCTACTTACTAGCAAACTATTCATGCTTCCTGGGAGAGAGAGGCTTTAAGCAAGGATGTGGAATAAATTAACTTAGTGTGTTATGAGGAATAAAAGACGATGCCACCTGACAAAGCAGAGGCCAGAAAGGTGAACAGATTGAAAGGATGTAAGAAACTATAGGCAGAGTAGATCTTGGCCAACAGAGGACCAAATCAGGTGGGGTTTGTGACATGGTGGAAGGAAGGAAGTAATGCAGAGACGCAGAAGCAGAGGTGATATGGTCAAAGTGATGAGCCTGGAAAAAAGATGTGTTTATGCTAGAATTTAGAAACCAAGACTGTATCTGCTAAACTGGGGGGAAAGCAATGGCAGCAGTTTAACAACGTGACCCTGCTATAACATAAGAAGCAAACACTTTGTAATTTAAGAAAAGCTTCCCATGAAGTTGCACAGTAATTACTTATAATGCAGATACAATTTGCCACTAGTTGAAGACAGAGAATAAGCTGAGCCTCAGCTGTGTCTTGGGCTACGAAAACTCCTGCGGTGCCCTCAGGACTGGGGTAAGGCTTTCTTGCCTCCTCTGCCTTGTCAGATCCTTTCCAGATGCCTTATGCTTTCTTCTAATAAAACCTATTTCCTTTCTCTGTAGGTGTGTATCTTACAGAGCATTTTAGAAGTGGCTAGTACCTCTTCAGATAGTCAACACAATCCTGGTGTTTTGATGGGCTTACTTTTTGCTGCATGGATTTAAAGTGAAGACCACACAATCTTCCCCTCACCAGTTAATATTCAGGTATCTTTACCCCTATCATGTTCTGCTCTCTCCTTGCTCACATACAGATGTGAACTGGGAGGCCCGTTGTGAGTACTGCAGTATTTGTGTATTTCCCAGTGCTCAGCAGTTGCTCTCACCAACCCACAAGATCTCCGCTGCCAGTGGGTAACAAACTGTTGCTGGCACAGTGGCTGATACCTTTATGCAAGAAGAAAGATTTTTCTCAGGACCAAGTCCAAGACTCATTCCACCAGAAATACTTCAGACCAACCCATGTTGGCACAAATATAAACCTCACTCTTTTCAGTTCTTTCTTTCTTCATTATCACAGCTAAGATACATATTTACTAAAAAACCAAACCAAATAAAATCCCTCAAATGCTATTCTTTCTTGCCAGAGAGGAAAAAGGTTGACACGATGCTGAGCTTTACATTCCTGC
>NW_009260028.1:1099173-1108191 GCF_000687185.1 Egretta garzetta | reverse complement strand
CCTGCTGCTTATCTCTTATTTTTGTTCTCTCCTGTATTTGTTTAATGGTTGTAAAATGATCAAGTACCTCAGAGCTGAGCAGAACACAGCCACGTTAGAAACATCAAAGGCTGATCAGGTTGGAAACAGGGATTAGGAGCTTTTGACACTTGGTTTAAATGCACTGGAAGCACGTTATGACCCTTTGAAACTTCCCGGGATGGGAAGAGCTGCTGGTGTAGGAGTTGTGCCACCAGCTGAGGATGACCCCAGGAGAGGGCCAGCTGATGAATGCTGCTGACTCAGCGCAAAGGCTTGTCCCAGGATTTCCAGCGTACTTGGTGATGGTCATCCCACCCATCCTTGGCCACTCTAACTACAAGCAGATGATTCAAGAAGGTATTTTAGCAGAGGCAGACTTCACTCTCTGGAGGTTAGGCTACGGACATGTGATGGGGGAAGGCACCGTTCAGTAACACCGAACAAACACTCCCCGCCCTTCTGGTCTTACCCTGCACCACATCTTCCTCTTCTTTTGCTCACATCTTTTCAGCCAACTCTGCCCCAAAACAACCCCTCGGAACTTTGCCTCAAGCACTGCTGTGGGGGGAGCGAGCTGCAGGATCCCCGGGGGAAGCTAATGGCAAGAGGGAAGGGGGCAGGTGAATGAGGGGCTTCTTGGGGCTCAGCTGGAGAACGCGGCGTGTCCTTCCATTGCACCAAAGGAAGAGCACGCTGGCCTGAGCACCGGAGGAACTCGAAAGAGGCGAGGAGGAGACGCAGCCTGAAAGGCGGACGGGTTTGTCCCCGTTAAAAGAAAGTGTCAGTGACATTTTTTAATAGATGTGGAGGTAAGGTACCCAGTTATAATCTCTTGTATTTGAAAATGCTGACTGCAGGCAATACAAACGAGGGATGTATTAATAGGAGCAAATAAAGCCAGACAAATAATGTTTGACACTTCCCTGCATCCTCTGCTCAGCTAACGCGGTTCGTTTCTACATTCAGAGAGCTTATTGCTAGGGATACGTGGGGAACAATCACAGCAAAAAGTGTTTCAGGTAAAATAGAGTAATAAAGGCAAACTGGACCAAGTTCAACAACTTAAGCACATTTTAAGCACTAATAAATTCATAAGCACTGGTGAAGACATAATCTTTAAACAAAGTGAGGCAAGTAAACAAATACAAGAGCTACGTTTGTAGTTACCCTACGGGAAGAAATAAGAAACAACCAAATGAATAAAATAACTCTTTGAGTTAAAGAGCCTGCAGGGACCATTTAAATTCAAGCCAACACAGATGCCAGCTTCAGTTTTTAAAGACCAGGAGGGATGCCTACAAATGCAAACCTTTTTTTTTAAGAAAAATATGATAATATTCAGAATAATTTATTTAGAGAGCTCTTTTTCTGAAGGTTTTCAGGTTCCTAATTGTGTCTTTCAAGTGAGTGAGGCTATTTAAGGAAAAAATAAGATACAGAAGCAGAGAAAAAGATATTGTTCAAAAAGATAGTAAAAAAAAGATAGCCTTTAAAAATGTAAAAGAAGTCCAACCTTCCAAGAAAAAAAAAAACCCACAACAGCTCACACAAATATTCCACTGCATGCAAAACAAAACAAAGCAATTCTCTGATATATGCATCAAACTGTGATGCTGCTTAATTTCTAAATGCAGCTTTCAAGCTTTCAAAACAAAGGGATGCTCTAATGATTTTTTGTTGTTACTATCATCATTAAAATGGAGAAAGGATTTTTATTTTCAAACGTGCCTGTTTCTTTATACTAGGAATTCACTCTACAAAAAAGGCCATTCAGATTTTCAAATATATGTTAGGATTTCATAGCAAATATTGTTTTCTTCTAAGTGTTACTCAACATTTTGTCACTTTATAGTGGCACTCTAATGACGCTATTTTGTGCCAGTGTAACTGCATTCACACAAAAAGCTACAGTGATGCAAATGCACTCAAAAATCACCTTCCAGACAACTACAGACAAGACCAAAGGCAGGAAAAAAGGAACATTTAAAATAAAAGATACATCTCAAAATGCAAGCCTTTGCTATATATTATAAAAGAAACAAAAATAAATAATTGTAAATAAAAATCCAGAGTGCTTTTAAGATTCTGAAATGACTCAAGCAGCATTGCCAGCATGAGCTAGTTCTGTCATGAGCTACAGCAAGAAGTGAAAGGTGGAAGTTACAGCTGTCTTCCAAAGTAACTTTTTTGTTTTAACACAAGAAAATGGAGTTTGTGCATTTTAGCCATCTAGAGAAGTGCTTTCTTCAGCTAAAACCAGAAGCCAAGAAGGAGAATTCAACCTGAAGTAAATCAAAAGTAGAAAAAAATGAGTAACAGCAACAAAAAAAAAAGAATGAAAATCAATACAGTGGATGGAAAAGTGGAATTAAGCATGCTAAAAAACCCGTTAGCTGAAATTTTTAAATTTTTTTTTTCCCCCGGTCTTTTTTTGTTTCTCCTCTCCTGAATGGGATTAGTCTTTCTAAGTATTCCATTTATCTACCAGGCAAAATCAAACACAAAGAGAATGCAGGGCAGTCAGGAATGTAGCACTTTCACACTGAAATCTGATACCGCCGAGCTGGATGCAGCCTCCGTAAAGCACTTCTTGGTCAAAGGAGGAATGATTAGCAAAATGAACTCAGAATCATGTGTCATTATACATGGTTCAGACCAAAAAAATAAAAAAAAGAAAGAAAGAAAGAAAAAAGAAAAACGCAACAAAAAACACTAGATGGAAAAGGCTACTAACTAACAGCTTGGTGGAGAACAGAATGAAAATAAAATACTCAGGAAGTATCACCGGAGCAGCCTGTTGACCATGTGAATTCGTTAAGCAATTTCTCATATTCTCCTCAGACTTTTTTGCACGTGGACAAAACCAAGCTCTCCTGGAGCTCAACGTGCGGCGGCTCTACGGGGCTCTAGATGCAGAGATAACGCTGACCAGGCAAAAACTGCCAACAGCCTGCCAAGCTGGCGGTGCAGCCACCGAGAAGGCTCAATCCATAGGATGACACTGCTGCTATCCCCCTTCCACTGCTGCTATCCCCCTTCTGCGCTGCCGGTAACAAGACACGAGGCTTTCTGGGAATTTTTATTTCCGATCGGGGTGGGGAGGGTGTGTGTGTGTGTGGGGGGGAATGTACGATGTTCCTACCTCAGCAGTTAACTAACAAACTGGCTCAGTTTAACAAAAATTCTTGTCTCTGCTGTATGTGCCTTTATAAGCCTCCACGGACTAAAACCAGAAACAGTCCATTAAAAACCACATCGAGCAACGCACACCGACACGTCCCCCCCCCCCGCCCCTGGGGGAGAGGGGGCCCAGCGGCTGGCGAGGGCAGCCCGTGCCTGCTCCCCTGCTCCTCGAGGGAAAGGTGCGAGCACCTGCCACGTGCTATTTACCGTGAGAGCCACATTCACGGAGCGTCGCTGAGGGGTTGCCTGTACTAACACCGTTTTTGGCCTCTCGCCGTCGCTGGTAGCAGCTTTGTTGGCCTTACCGCTCAGGTACCCTTGCTCGGGATTTGGCCATAATAAGCCTCCGAGGGGAGCTGCGCCTATCAGCGTCTTCCACCAAGCGGTCTGGCAGCAGCAGGGTTGTTGGCAATAACAGGAACTTGAGGCATTCGCTCTTTACAGCATCATTAGCACCAGATAACAGGAGCAGGGCCAGGGTTTGGCTGTTTTTTTCCTTTTTTTTCCCCCTTCTCTTTCTTTCTAGCGGTACTGCCCAGAATGTCAGAAAGAAAGAGCAGAGAGAAGCAAAACATGGGAAAGTGAAGAGAGATTGGCAATCAAAATGTACGGGAAGAAATCAAAAGAGGAAAGACAGAGGAGGAGGTGCCGCAAGGAATCCAAATAAAGATATAAATTCACACTTCATTCCTGCGCTATGGGGTGTTTCTCTATAAAGCTTAAATGCATTGCATACATGCAGCCATGTCTCCCAGTGTCTGGTAAACTGCTGCATTAGAAAATACTCCTGTCTCGAATAAAATATGAAATGCCCTTGTTAGCTAGATTCATATTTCACAGTGCTATGAAACCCTTTAACAATTTAGCTTATATATTACCATATAAATGCTGAAAGTAACCCGGGACTGGGTGTGTAATACCTTCATCTCATTTAACTGGTTCATCATATGTTGCTGCTTATTTGCTGCCTTTGTCTGGGTGGGGTCCTATGAGAACTGGTTCTTTCACAAACTTCTCTGTTCTGCTGCTTGTGAAATGTATGTAGCTCATCATACAGACGCATTTACTTTCTAAATATACCTCTATGCCCTTTGTTATTCATCCTAACCCAGCTAGAACTTCCTTGATTTGTAAGACTGATAATATGGTCCTTACATTTAATGGCGATTTCTCATGTTTACAAACTTTCCCAGACAACCTTTATGAGTCAGAACCAGGGATGAAACACAGCTCAGTTCTGCTGAGCTACCGATGCCAGCCCTGCCAGCCAAAGACACTAACTGAGCCAACAAAGCTAGAAAACATAGATCAAGAGGAATGTGGACTTCTATTGCATAGCGTCAACATCCTGGGGGTTGTTTATTAAGAGAGAAAGTGTTCTCGAGTGATTCCAGCAGTTCTGCATAAACACATTTTATTCAGCAAGGGATATTTAACCTCTTCACGGGGTGTATTTGTAAATACTGCAAAACCAATGTTCAGGTTAGGGGAAAATGCGGGGCACCTACTATCTAGTTGGTAAGGATGGGAACAGATTTTGGGAGGAGAAGAAAAGCTTATGCCCAGCTTCTGGCGGGAGGTAAGCGCGGTGCCTGTTTAAGGCACAGGGTCTCGAGGAGCGCAGCGGGAGTACAGGTAAAAAGTTGCAGCATGAGAGGTGGCACTGCCTTTCTGCTGTCAGTCCTGCATGCAGGGGTTAGGGCTGGCCGCTCCCCTGGGCCCCTGCGTACATCCTCTCTGGGCTATAGGTGCTACGGACCACACTGAATGCTGGCATTCGTGGAGCAGAAGCTGCTTCTCCACCATTGCTAACACTGCCTGGCCTCCGACGCGAGGTCTCTGACCTGTGGGCACCTGGGCTGGGCTCCTACACGTTTTGCACGTAGAGTTTTGGGAAGTAGGCACCTCCTGCTGCAGCCGGAGACTCCTGAAGTCTCCAGTCATCACCTGGGCAGAGCGGCCCTGCCAAGTTCGGGTTCTGCATGAGCAGGCATGCACGGACATTTAATACGTGGAGACCTTACAGTCTACATGTTCTGTACGCTGAAGCAGTACTACAAAGGCACCAGTGATGAGATGGCACGTCAGGTTTGTTTTCTTTGTGCTGCGAAATAGTCTTTTAATGTTGGAAGAAAATGCCGGAGGAGTGATTGCTGCTGGTGGTGTTTCACAGCTCGTCATTTGTTGTGGTTTATTTGGTCACTAGATCAACAAGGAACCTTGCTCTCTATTCTGGCAAAACAGTTTCAATTACAAAAGGCCTTGCTATGAGGAAAGGCGCGCTAGCGTGCGGAGACTGCTGAAATGCCTGTTCAGCTACACACCAATTAAAATCATCTTTCTTCAAAAGCTCGTGTATAGGAGTCCCAGGATCTGGATAGTTCCCGTTCATCAGAAGGCCAACTATTTGGCTTACATTAGGAAAATGTACAAACTCATTGACTGACAGTTAGACATGTCCAATGTAGCCCCTGCACTACCTCAGAAAAGTGGGAATAACTTAAAACTGAGCTTCGGGTGCAAAGGAAAGGAACGTGTTTCACTGAGCTGACAGTACAACTTGAAGTTGTCCAATTTTCAGTTTAGTTTATCCAATATACTTGTTGACGCAGAAAGATTTAAAGAAGACACTTGGCTGGAACTCTCAAGACTTTTAAAGAGTTTTGTCAATCAGTTTCCAATTGATTAGAAATCTTCATTAGATAAAACATTTTAGTAACTCAGATGGTGGTGGACTACTTTCAAGTAAAATCAGGAGACAAGCAAATCCGGGCAATAGCAGCTGGTACTGATGGGATTGGAGGAAAAATGGGCACACTTAGAAAACCTCTTATTTGGGAAAAGTGCTCCATAAGACTTAACTACTTTGATAACTTTCAGCTAAGCACCTCTATCATTCATCTATTGAAATATACTTTTACTCCATTCACCAAAACATCTGATTAATTAATTAATATATTGTTATAATTTCAGACTTTTTTTTTGGATTTGACAAGCCTGATAATTTTTTGTCATTAATTTGCTCATTATTCTGACCAGGATTTTTTGGCTATTTGTGATCACCCATACTTCCTCCTTTTGTTCACTACTGAAGTGCACAGTGTATGTTGGCAGTATATGTGTCCACACCCATGTGTTCAACGTGTTTCATTTATTGCATCAGCTACACAATAACTTTTCAGGACAGTTCAGCTGTAGGCCGTAATATGATAGAATAATAAAATTCAGGGTCAGAAAGTTAGATGCATGTAGAGTGCAGGAATTGATATTTTCAGTGCTGAACACCAAAGTACAAAGCTAGGGAAGGAGACCTGTGACAGATTTGAAACCTGATGTATTGTGAAACACCAGGAGTGCAAATAAACATTTTGTATCAGCAGAGAGCATATGTTCCTAGACAGTCCACTGTAGATGCCTGTGGTTCAGAAGCTGCCTGACGTAAGCATCATGTCCTCCTGCTTTTCATTGTTTCTTTTGTTTCCCAGTTAACATTTAGATGTGTTTTAGTCCACTGATTCTTTAGAAGGGCTGATTTGGGATGGCAGTTCTTTGCAACAGCAAAGTCTGGTTAAAGCAGTAATTCTCAGTGTGGACCGTTCACAAGGAGGAGCGAGTTAAATTAATCATGCAGCAAAATGTATAACACTGCAGAAGTCAATGGAGGCACTCTGAACGTCCACCAGTGCTGCTGAGAGCACATCTCTCACCATTATTTATAAATGATGTGGAAGATTCCCCTCCAGCAGGATATTGATTTAACAGCCTATAAACACACACAGTATAAGACCTTCTGTTGTTCTCAGCCCACAATCAGAGCAAGTTCAAGGACACAAACCCCAGGTATTATCAGCTAGGTTACTCCAGTGAATTTACACTACATCCTCTAGTGAACACTTTTCTACTCAGCTTTGTGCAAGAGCAAAGCGTTACTTGGAGAAGTTTGGGACAGAATCAAGGAAGTGCCGTATAACTGAGTTATGCCCTAGAAATGTGCTCACTGGCCATAGCCACCAAACAGCAGCCAAACAAAGGTGGACCAGGTAGTCCAGTATCTAATCCTGCTTGACAGGCACTGGTTTCTAGACAGTGTTACTGGGAACAAAAGAAGCAGCGTGTACACCTACGGGCCGCGCAGTGAGCACCAGAACCAGGGGAACTTGATTTCCTGCATGTTTGTCATATGCATGACCGACTTGGGTGCTTTTCCTGCTGCTGGAGGGTCCTGCTCTTCATCTCTCTGCTTTCTCTTGGCTTTCCCAGGTAAACTTAAGCGTACTGTAAAGCGTGAGCTCACACAGCAGTTTCAGAAGGCAATTACTGGCCTCCCTATATGTTGTAATGACAATTAAAGCACACAAATTATTTTTGAGACCTCTATATGTATCTGTGAGGTTAAGCTGGCCAGCATGTCCTCAGCTATTGAGGAACAGGGAGGACCCACAGGTGAGATATACAGAAATTGGAAGCACGATCACAAAAGGCTTGTTTCTGTAGTAAACCAGCTAAAAGTGGGAAACTTTAGCCAGTAGCTCCCTGAAGCTAGGTCCTTTTTTATGGTAAAAAGACACCGAATTCACAGAACTGTCCCAGTGTACATGATGATGATACCAAGTGGAGGGAATGATGGTTTTGGAAATTTGAGAACTTCCCATGGCACTGATACATTTCATTCTGAAATTACACTAGAATAACTTGATCAAAACCACAAAAAATTGAAGGAAAAAAGCACACATGCATGTGAAATAATACAATTTTGTATTTTATGCATACACCCCTGCAGATGGACATATTACTAGGAATTTCATTCTTTTGTGATTAGTTTTGAGGAATTAATTTATCTTTGCTTACAGATGGGCTTGAGTTTTTAAGTTAAAAGCATGGGAAGTGCAAAATCTCTTAGTATCATTCAGTGTTCTGAATAAATTTACAAAGTACTTGAACTCAAATCTGGGCCCATTTCTTTTGTTGATTAAAATGGTGTTTCTGATTGTTCTCTTTTACAAAAATAGAGTTTTAAAGGGTAAAGATGGTGTTACCTCAGCTGGTAATATTAAAATTGTAGAATCCATGTACTTTTAAATGTGTGGGTTTTTAAATGGAGGTCAGAAACAGAAATCAGAAAACACGAGGTATCAATAGGTAGACTGAGCTCGAGAACCTAGTTTATACGCTTTTGGAATAGTAACAGCAGAAAGTGAGATGGCGAACGCAGTCCCAATCCAAAATTCCTCTTGTAAAATTCCCATAAATCTGTTTGCCTGCTTGCTTCAGCAGCATTTGTTTGCTGCCGAAAAGGTCAATGTCGGTTTTGCAAACACCTTCCCCCACCCCGCACCCATCCCCAGCAAAGTGATATACTGGCAAGGATAAGGGATGTCAGCTGACCGTAGGAAGTCAGTCTCCCAAAGCAGATGCAGCGTAAGTCAGTGCAGTGCCAATGCTATATTTATTTTCTTATGTCACAGGTCTCACAGGCTCTCACAAAATTACTCAGGACTGACTGTTTCTGTAAATAAATCACCCTTTGCTGGTTGCAGCACAGAGGCAGAAAGGCCTGAGATTTGAGAAGCCGAATTTAATTAAAAAAAAACAAACGCCACAAAAAGAATTCATATTTTCATCACATATACACATACACGTGATCCATGAAAAAAGGAAAATAGCTTTCATTATTCCTAAAAACTCATAACTTTTTCTTTTTTCTTGGAAAGCAATTCACAGAAGGTGCAGTCCATGGTGTTGGTGGTCTATATACCTTCCCCTTCGTAAGTGGATTCCCAGCCAGATCCTCTGGAAGTGGCTGGCTCTGACTGC
>NW_009260028.1:1090805-1098855 GCF_000687185.1 Egretta garzetta | reverse complement strand
CCTCCCCAGCCTGTGCCTCTAGGCAGGAGGAGGCGTTCCAGACACAGGGGTGCAACTTTGCAGCCTGGCATGCAGTGAGCAGGGTTGAGGAGAAAGCACCACAGGCTGTGGTCCCACTGTTGAAGACGACACAGATCTCAGCCTGTCTCCAGCCTTCCTAGCGGTACACCCTATCACCTACCTCAAAGTGGTCCCTTCCCCTCCCCTGCTGTTTTAGGCAGCTCCTGTTCTTTTGCAACAGCTCAGCAAAAGAGAAGCCATGCCCAAAACCCTCAGGCTAAGAATTGTCTTAAAGAAGTGCAAAACAAGTTTTACAAGAAAGTTGTTGCTCTTACTGAATTCTGTGGCAAGTCCTAGGCTTCTGGTTGCATAATGTGGAATTGGAGCATAATGGCAGACGGCCATTGGGGAAGTTCGTGGGGATATTTCTCTGCTGATTTCTAAAAGTAGATGAGGCTTTGTGGTGGGTTTGACATCAGGCTAACTTTTACCTTTTTTGAAAAATGAGGTCCTGTGGTTGCAGAGAAGTAGCATTTCAGTTCTTGAGGAACCGCACCTAACCCAGGGTGGCAGCAGTCTCCTCAATCAACTAAGAGTTGAATGAGATTTCTGAATAGAGGGTTTTAGTACCCCAGTTTCAGATTTAGATGCCTAACTTCTGCTGCTTGAGAGTCTTATGTCACATATGCTTTCTCCTCAGCTCTACTGTTTAGTAGGGCTAGTATTTATGCACAGATACATTTTTTTAAAATACAAAAATCTCAGTGTATACACATGAATAGTTGCAAAGCCAGATGAACTCTGCACAGCTCTGCTGCTGCCAATTGCATTATTTGGATCTATACCTTTAAACTGTAGGCTGAATAGCTTTTGGCACATTCTGCACAGGCTTCTAACAGAAGATTATTGAATGCAATTAATAAGAGCCTGCTAGCAAACCTTTTCAGCTGTAAAATATTGGAAAATAATTCAGTTTGCTTACAAAATGGTGCAATTGTAAATTGAGAATTCTGAATTAAATTCCCAGCTGGGAATTTAAAAGCATATGTCCCATTTATTTTTTCACTACTCCTTTTTGTTGTCCACAGTGAGAACTGGTCCACTGCTAAAGGCAGATAACAGATGGTAAACCTCCACTGCCATATGACTCTGCTATTATCCCATTCCTCCGCATCCCTAATCTAATAAATTGAGTGTAATGGACTATAAGTGTTCACCCTACAGGTGAACATATCCTAGTTCGTTATAGCTCTAGCAAGAAGACTAAGCAGACTCTTGGAGCTGATGCCGCATTTCCCATGTCTATTACACAGTCTAGAGTAGTCAGGGTAATTTAAATGTGAGGTTCAGTAGGGAACGTAAGCTTTTCAGAGCACACTGGCAGAACCCCACTGCCATCAGCTCCTCCAATCCAAAATTAAACAGCTTATCAGATTTATCCAGTTCTATTAAAGCACAATAAACACCACAAACAGTAAACAAACTGCATCATCACTTTAAAAAAAATACCTTGGGTTTAATTCATATAGTTTCATTGCCATTGAATAGATCTTTGTGCTATCACTTTCAGCTTGAAAAGTAATAACCCAAATGCTTCCTTAGTTTATGAAGTTTTAATTTTATTTTCTTCCTCAACACTACTTTGGTAGCGTTCAGAAGAGGTTAACTTGCACGGTTTTCAGTCTCTAAATCAATGTCCCCATGCAGGAAAGCATATAGGCATATGTTTAGTTTTAAACTCAAACTTGAATCCTAGTGCTTTTAGTGAAATTCAAGTATGTGCTGAAGTGCATTCCCGAATGAGGGCACTTTCCTCGACCAAAAATCATCCTTCTCTGGATTAAAGTGGAGATTCACATAGGCATCAAGGAACACTGCTGCGTTTCAGGCTGGTCATCAGCTGTATCCTAACTAGTACCGATTCTCTTCAGAGTTCTCATTTATTTGACCATTATTTAGTACTCACTGTTTAATATGGTCTTGCAGGCCTAGTCTAGATGAGGGTGCTATTTTGTTAGGTCTTGTGTCAATGCAAAACATATCCTTAGACTATCACAGCTACAGCATCATTATTATCGTACTCTGAAACATTTCCCTTTAAGCTCAAATTCATAACTGAATCACCATGGCTTAACAAGTTACTGCAGACCAAGTGAGCCATGATAACAATTCACATGAATGCTTTTAGTCCACGGTAAATCTGAAGTGATACGACTTGGCGTAGCTTTTAATGCAAGACAGTACCTTGCATTTGCAGCAATGAGACCAGAGTTACCCAGCTGACATCATGGAATGTGGCTATGAAGCTGATCCTTTTTTTGTGCTAGAAAAACACAAATCTTTAAGTCTGTCAATATAATTAAAACAGTGCAATATTCCTAGTAGTAGTAGATTTAGTATAATACCTATTTAGCACACTTAATTATAGCATAATTAAAAGAGCACATATTTCCAATCTGAATTAATTTCTGATTTAGTATAAAAAAGTTTTATACTAGTATAGCTATTTTCAGAGGGAGTACTGAAGACTACCTTGTGTACTTCCACCTGGAAGTGTAGCTATGTTCATTCTTAAGGCTTTTCCTCACTAATTATTTCTGTGTCTAAAATTTACAAATGAAAACCAGGCTTACTAAAAAACTACTTGGAGAAGAATGCTTTTATGGGTAGAAGCAGCGATATTAACTTTAGTAAAGGTTATTCACAGTTAACCTCTAGGTTCCTGGTTTTGGTTGTTTCTAACTTTACCAAACACAAGCTAACCAAGCTCCGATTTTTCCAATCCCAATTTTCTGTGTTGGGTGTATACTTCAGGCTGAATTACAAGCATATGAACAAAAAGATGTTGGCAAATATAGATGTTCTGAGAATTATAGTAGAAGAAAATAAACTTTATTTTCTGCATAAGAAGAGAACAGATCTGTGGAAAAGTCCTGCTATTTCTTTGCCCAGGCAGCTGAAGACTCTTCTCCTCTCTCCCATCTCTCAACCCAGAGAGCTGGGCTGCACTGCTCTGCAGTGGGACCTGAGTCTGGGAGTTTGTTTAAAGGGGTTTGCCCCGGCGCTGCTTTTCTCCTCCAGCAGTTTGCAGACATTTCTGTTACAGATTTGGCCATTCCAGCTTCCGTGGTGGCATGAGCCCAACCTTGGAATATTCTGTATTCATTTATTATTTGGGAGACTGCCAGTGTGTTTCTCTGGCATGCAGGCCATAGAAGCGAAACCAGAATGTAACTTTATGAAATTAAGTGAGTGAGTTAATTAAATTTAATCCAAGTTTATTAGCAGCAAGGGGACACTTTTCTAGCCTATGGGCTTTCTCTTTGTTAAATTGCAAAGGGCTGTATACCGATGGCAATAGAATTTTATAAAATAGTTACAATTTTTTTTGAGTTGAAAGTATTTCATGTAAGACACTAACAGCCCGCACTTGGCACATGAAAGAGAAGTTGCTACCAGCCACTTCTGTCATAATGAACACATCGATGTTTGTAAGGTATCATAAATGGGTAAAGCATATCTTCTTCTCCTAGTCTCAGCAATTCATTTTATAGAGGTATATTAGCAAAGGTGCGTCCTAAGGAATGATTTAAATGGCCTTACAAATCAGGTCAGGGAGGATTTTCTCTACGTGTGAGCAGTCTTTGCTGAGTTAATTTAGGTAATTGGTGAGGGCAGCCACTCCACAAGGCGCTACAGGAGTTACCGTGTCAGCACTTGCTGGGATTTCTGGGGATATATCCCGTGGCTCTTTCACTCCATTAAGATGAATTACCTTGTGATCCCAACGAACTGTGAGAAAGTGTTTCCTTCTGAATGATTCTAGAAGACTGTCTGTGCTGAAGTTGTTTAGTTGTCTTCCAGATCCTGAAGGGGTATCTTACAATGCTTATTAAGGTCTTTCGCCTAGGCTCTGGGGCAGGTTAGCAATTGTGGCTGAGAGCAGCATCATTCAGGTGACAGGGAATACTGTTTGTGAAAAAGTGTTTAGGGAGAACACCTAAGTAAGTCTCAATTTATTTCAGTGTAATTCACCTAAGTAATTCTTGCATTAGTATATCTATAAGGGCACATCCTAGGAGGCCCTGTCACGGGGAAGCCCAAGTCCATGTACCGATAAACCTGAGGAACAAACAGGCGAGGCTGGCATCTGTCACAGAAGAGCGGAGGCTGCGCGGCACGGGATGGGAGGAAGGAGGAAACAAACAACAGCAAATGGGGGGAAATGCAGTTGTTGCTTTTCTGAATCAGAAACAAAATGTGTGCCAATATTGGGCAGGGTGATAGCTGCACCAACCAAACAAGGCTCAATAAAGTATGTATTTGGGTTAACCTGTCCCTGAAAATCACGGAATTGCCTACCTTTTTCCAGCATTTTCTTGCTCCCCTACATGTGATCAGAGACCACAAATATGAGCACAAACAAAATATGGGCAATGTAATTGTTTAAAGTCTTGTAAGTTAGGAAGCCAAAGCGTGATTTTCTTTGCACCCATGCATGCCTTTGATGTCAGCTGAATATATACATAAGCCCAGTTCTGACCTGAGTGTTAACAGACATTGCTTCCCAAGGAGGAATGTAGAGCTAAGATCAGGCTAGTGTTGCTAAGTAACCCCTAATCAAAATCCCAGCCACAAATCAGAAACCTTTCTCCTGGTTGTCTTTTTGCCTTGCATGATACTAAGTGAACAGCCATTTTTTTCCTAATAAAAAAAAATGAGGAATAGCTACTTCTTATCTACGATTTTGCAGCGATGGCACTCACAGCACTTTGCAAGGGGGCCAGAACAATTAACCCAACTAATACAAAAATGACTTATTAAACATTCTTTTGACTAGAGAGGGAGGGATGAAGGAATTCTTGTATCACCAGTTTCAAGGCAGTCAAAGACGACTCGACTTTTCCTGCAAGGGAGGTGATTCATCCTCTCATTCCCACCTAGGGTCCTCCTAATCTGTTTCCCACCCCTGCGCATGCAGCTCACTGTATCTGTGCCAGGATGAATGTCAGTTTGCCCGGCAGCTTTCAACCAAACACCCCGTCTCACTTTTTTCCAACTGTAATGGCTTTTTTTCCCCATTGTTAAATGGATGTACCCTGTCTGCGAATAGGATACAGAGAACACTTTTTGCGAATCTTGTATTTCTAAGGTAGTAAAATAAGTGTAAGAATTTTGTAATGGAAAGGAGGCATCAAATCTTGGCCACCTAGAGGGAGCTGCCTTATTTCTGATCTGCAAGCAATTGCAGGAATATAGAGGGAGAGTGGGAAGAGTCTTTTCATTACAGCAGTGCCAGAATCCTGTGTCTGTGACAGCCAAGATTTTAAAGGATAAAGGAGGATTATTCCGCCTAATATCTGTCTAACCAACTTCTCTACAGAAGAGGACAAGAAAAGTGGTCAGAAAATGAGCAACCATGACCCCAGTCCTCATATGCCACAGCTGTGCTGGATGTCATGTCAGTGCAGGTGCTGCGCCTGTGCCCTGCCACTTTCCCGTCACGCCAGCCTGCTCAACAGGTAGCCAAGGAAAATTAGGGAAGTAGGCATCCTTTACAGAAGAAAAAGGAATGACACAGGCTTTATTTCATAATATTATTTCCCATTCTCGCTGTCTCCTTTGGGGTCTACGTGTGTGTATGTCGTGAAGATAGAAAGGAAGATTGTGGGTTTGTTCTCGGTGCATGCTGTGGTAAAGACAACTTTTAGAAATAAGTGTGGAAACACACACCTCGGCTGCATGCAATGATGCATTCCCACTAATCCCCAGACAGATGATGAATTCCCACTAGTTCAGGTAGGAGATAAACTGCCTAAATATTTTAAACAACCTTAGAAGACACCCCACTTAAACCAAAAAAAAAAGTGACAAAAAAAGACAAAATTTGATTGATTAAAACTATTTTTTTCTGTCAATAGAGTCTGAGGTATGAACCTCATAGGGTTTATGACTTATCAGTGGATGACAGAAACAGGCTGGGAAGGACTTTGAGCAGGAGGATCTGTTTGCCATCCTGCTGGCCAGGGGAGGGTCAAGCCACAGCCATTTCCATCAGCCATTTGCCTAACCTGTTTTTCAAGCTTGAGCGCCGGACTTTTTACAGCCCTGAAGTGCATCCCAACACATCTCACTTGAAACTTTTTTCTAGTACCTAAGTTTCACTTGTGGTTCAAGCCTATTATTGAGTCGACAAAGAACGAAAGACTCATTTCCTCTTTTGTGGCAGTCTCTCTCCTCACATGTCTCCTCTCCAGACTAAACAACCCAATCCTTTCAGCCTTTCTCTTACTGGCCGTGTTTTGTACATCTGCTGTCACCCACTCCCATCTCCTCTGGGCTCTCCACATGCTTGTGAGAGTTTGTGTGTATCTAATGCAGCCGTGCTCGCAAAGCTGACCCTCAGCCGGGCAGCCAGACCCTGCTGAGGGTGGCAGGGAATGTGCTCAGGGCCCTGACAGTTCTATGTACCCTTACAGATCTTAGTATGTTGCTGTGTATCTTGGAGGGAACAGTTTGCACTTCTAGTGTGTACAAAAGCAGAAGTTTCTTCTGTGAACTTTACCCCCTTTCGCTCAAAGTCCACGTGAAACTGAAAGTCCAGCTCCCCTGGGACCCGGCCCTGGCACTTCCGATACGCCTGCCACAAAGACCTGTGAGAGAAACGGAACAGCTATCGACAGGCATTTAGCAAACTGGATAAAAAAAAAAAGAGTTAGGTTTTAACCACATATAATTTTCCCTCCTAACCAAAGATTTTGGTTTCCAGCTTGGTTTCATCGTAAGCCTTGCTTAGGTCTTTTTTGAAATTGGTCTGGCTTACAGCAGTCTTAAAACAGGCAGTCTTTCCATAAAGAATACCATACAAAGGGGTCTATCTTTATTGCACTCACACAGGATGAGGGGCTTACAGATAACCTGAAACATCCACACTCATGTGCTGCCTGACTCTAGAGACACCTGAAATCTGCATTTGATCCTAAAGGTGCACCGGGTGCTGCAAAGTTTTGTTCTTGGTCAGATCCAGAAGCACTTTGGTTGTGACAAGGCTGAATGTCAAGGCTGAACAGCTCATGCTCATGTCCCTGAAACTATGGGTGAGATTTCTTTCACCTAAACTTGGAGGTCTGCCTCTCAGTAAGAGTTCACCCTATGTACCCTTTAAGGTTGAAAGAGTAACATGGGCACTTCTGGTGCTCACAGTTGAGATGAACCATCCCTTGGAGGAGTCGATTTCTCTCCTCAGACAACAAAAGCATTCAGGTGACTCACCCTAGACAGAGGTCTGTATTTTGCCACCTGAAGAGCACTGACTCGCGGGTTCTCGGAGGACTGCCCCTACCAAGCATTCCCAAAGGACGCAGGGCCCATCCTGCAGGGTGGGAGGCCTCCAGCTCAGTACCTGCACGTGCCTGTGCAGTCTGGTGACAGTGTTGTGGTTTTACCCTGGCTGACAACTCAGCACCATGCAGCCGCTCGCTCAGTTCCCCCACGATGGGACGGAGGAGAGAATCAGAGGAGTAAAAGTGAGAAAACTCGTGGGCTGAGATAAAGACAGTTTAATAGGTAAAGCAAAAGCCGCACATGCAAGCAAAGCAAAGCAAGGAATTCATTCACCACTTCCCATGGGCAGGCAGGAGCTCAGCCATCCCCAGGAAAGCAGGGCTCCATCACGCGTAACGGTGACTTGGGAAGACAAATGCCATCACTCCAAACATCCCCCCCCTTCCTTCTTCTTCCCCCAGCTTTTATACTGAGCATGACATCCTATGGTCTGGGATAGCCCTTTGGTCAGTTGGGGTCAGCTGTCCCAGCTGTGTCCCCTCCCAGCTTCTTGTGCCCCTGGCAGAGCCAAGAGCTGAGAAGTCCTTGGCCAGTCTAAGCACTACCCAGCAACAACTAAAACATCAGTGTGTTATCAACATTCTTGCAGTACTAAATCCAAAACACAGCACCATACCAGCTACTAGGAAGAAAATTAACTCTGCCCCAGCAGAAACCAGGACAGACAGTGGTACAGAATCGCTCTTCGTTTGTCCTCATCACTCAG
>NW_009260028.1:1022704-1090693 GCF_000687185.1 Egretta garzetta | reverse complement strand
GGCCCGCCGGGCCCCCCGCCCCCCGTTTCCAGCCGGAGCCGCTAACGCTGCAGCGGGGGCCGGCTGGGCAGCGGGGAAGGGGAGAGTCTCGCTCTGGGAGACACTGACCTCCGCCGGTGGCTTTCCCAAACTGCAAGCCGGATTTCCACACTCCTGCCTAGAGTTGCATCAACCATTTCCATAGGGCTGGGCTTCCTAATTCTCTCCCAGAGTTTGACTTGAAATCCCAGGAGATCCTGGTGTACAACAGAGCAGTAACTCTGGCATGCACTTAGGCGGCCCCAGGCTTGTCCCAGTGCCTTTGGCTTGCTTTCACAAAAGCAGCCTCGGGGGAAAAAGAAAATAACCACAAACTATTACAAGCCCTGACCCAAAACTGGCTTCTTTGTCTTTAATCATGATATTAATAATAAAAAAAAAACATGGCCACGTCTGATGTCTTATTCATCAGGCAGAAAACCACAAGAAATAACAATTTTCTGCACTATGGTGATTCATGCTGAGGAGCGCAATGCTTCATCTCTGAGGATTTCAGCGCACTTTATGAACATATAAAACCACTGTGCAAACAAAGCCCTCTTCTCCCTTCCCACAAAATTGCTCATGTGTGCCCCTTTATCAGAACCAGTGTTCAAGATGGGCAAAGAAGTAAGACTAGGTACTTGTGCTTTTATTACTACCGCTTACATGGTAGAAGCCTAAAAGGACCGGCCTCTGCCAAGACTGTGACTAGCATGATATGGGAAGCCCTTGGGTCCCCCGACTTACTCCGCTGTCACTCACCTGTGAACTCATGCTTTACTGGCACATTGTCGACAGAACAAGCCAAGCGACCCTGCTTGAGCGGTGCAGCGATGGCCAGAGGGTGAAGATGGGCATTGACGTGCCAGACTGACCTGTGCCTGAGAACTGCTGTCAGGTGCGGTTTGTGATCTGCCTGTCTTGCCACTAAATGCCTCACTTTGCCTGTCCATTTCATGTAAGCTGGACTGAAAGGAAAGGAATTTATAGGGCTAATTTGGGTGAGCAAAAAAACCCTGCAGCATCCATGGATTTCAAAGAGAGAGTCTTAAATGGAGAACCACAGTGTTTGAGCACACTTCTGGATTTGCCTCTACCTGATCCTGCTGTGCCATGGCTACCAGAGTGCAAAGGGTGTTGCGAACCCTGTGGCCTTGATATCCCCCCACAGGAGTAAAGGAACACCTGGAGTAGCCGTGCTATTTATTAGGCTAAAGGATAATTCCCATATAACTGTTAGAACAAGCCCAGACAGTGGAACACGGCAAGGTGTTAGAGAGCTCCACTTTAATCCCATACAGGGTGGTATGTCTACGTGACAGAGGGCGGTGTCATGTCACTGTATTAGTTCAGGTCTCAGAAGCAGCATGAACAAGTTAGCCCTATTTCTCCATCAGGTACCATTCTGGTGCTTATGCTCCAGCACTTGCAAAATCCCAGGTAAGAGGTGGTTCCTCAGGAGTCCCTGTGAGAAGCCATGTTCTCCTCCTGTGCTCCACTTCAAAGACATCCCTGTGCCTGCGTTCAGTCATCAGAGCACACAGGCACTGAGCCATCTGATGAGGTGGAAGCCGAAAAAGGGTTCCTACCAGAAGGTATCTGTAGGGTACCGACACCCTTGTACTCTGCCCTTGTACTCTGATGCTCCTCAAGCAGGACAGCAACTCTTTCTGCAGTGACTGTCACAGTAAAGCTGGCAGTCTAAGCAAAAATAACATGAAAAAGGAAGTAGTTCACTTGCATAAAATCCATAGCATCCAAATGTCTATTAAGACTTCATTAATACAAGTCTGTCAATGCCTGGCATCCAAGGACAATCCCACTCATCTGAGATGTACTCGACTGATTTCCTTTACAGGAGTTAATAGTCTGTCCTTTGGTGCTTGATCAGGTATCTCCAAGGTATTCATAAGTGCCCCACTGACACTCCGTTTGAGGGATCTGCACGAGACAGTAGTTCTGTGAGTAGCAAGACATAGAAAGCCTGTCCTCTTCCAGGTCTTTGTCCTATGTTTTATGAATCTTTTACGGTAGCACATTGATTTCCTCTTCTTGTCCCATACAGCCAATGCTGCAATAATCTCAGGTTCTCTTTTCCCCCCCTCAAACCATCTCTGCGCTGCATTCTCTCCTGTGCTCTCCTAAGTCAACCAAGACGCTTAGCTCCCTCCTGTGTTGCCTGAGGCTTCCTGCTACACTCAGCTCTCACGCCTTCTGCAGCTCTCTTGTAATTTCCTATTCCAACTGTTTTACATGATGGCTGTGCAAGATACATTATATATATGTGGCTGATTCAAAGTCTAGGCATGCTACTCAGTCAACTGTCTGACAGGTATACCACAAAGAGTAGCAGTTGAACATCACTGAGCAATAAAGCACTATCTGCTCACCAGTTTTCAAGAAACCCATGGGACACAAGATTTTTAAGATGCAACTCTATCTGTGACATTTCTACATTATGGCTTAAAGGGTTTAAAAAGGCGGTGATGACAGTGTGGCCGCACAAGCCTTGTCTCTGTATGAAATCTGACTAAAACCCAAAAGCCATCCTGCAGCAGCAGACAGCAGTGATAACGGCGGCATCAGATTGAAGCTAGTATAAGGTAGGCTCTGTAGTTGTCATTGCTGCTGGCAGCTGCTTGCTCTCTAGGTATGGATATTCTGCTACAGCAAAGTGTTAAATTACAGGGCTACCATGAAGTTAGCCCTTGCAAACCCTACTAATCACAGAGTGAAAATCATAATAACAAAAAGTCACTAGGAATTAGTCCACAATGCCCAAAGCACCTCAGAGAATTTGGCATGTCCCTGAAGCAGCACAGAGTGAACCCACACATGACAGATCGTTCCCTGACCCTGAGAATGGGATCTGCCTTCTCCCTGGGACCTGGAGAAGGGGATCTTCCCTCTGCCCTGCAGCAGAGCAGAGCTGATTCCTCTCTCTGGGAAGGGGTGGAATCCACATGACCTGAGGGCCTGAATTTTTAAAGGATAAGTGTTGCTGACTTTCATTTAAACCTGGGCTCAGAAAGACCAAAGTTGTGTTTGAAAAAGAAGTTTCAGGTCAGTTAAGAAGTCCTGAAAAAATTACCCTTGTGCCTAGCTCTGTAGTGCCTGAACACAAGTCCTGAAAAACAATTTGGTGTTTTGAGAGCTTCTATTTTGTTCATATTTTCATAGAATCATAGAATCATAGAATCATAGAATGTTTTGGGTTGGAGGGGACCACTAGAGGTCATCGAGTCCAACCCCCCTGCAGTCAGCAGGGACACCGCCAACTAGATCAGGTTGCTCAGAGCCCCATCCAACCTGGCCTTGAATGTTTCCAGGGATGGGGCCTCCACTACCTCTCTGGGCAACCTGTTCCAGTGGTTTACCACCCTCATTGTAAAGAATTTTTTCCTTATATCTAGCCTAAACCTACCCCGATTTAGTTTAAAACCATTACCCCTTGTCCTAACGCAGCTGGCCCTACTAAAAAGGTTTTCCCCCTCTTTCCTATAGGCCCCCTTTAGGTACTGAAAGGCCGCAATCAGGTCTCCCCGCAGCCTTCTTTTCTCTAGACTGAACAAGCCCAACTCTCTCAGCCTGTCCTCATAGGAGAGGTGCTCCAGCCCTCGGATCATTTTAGTAGCCCTCTTCTGGACCCGCTCCAACACTTCCATGTCCTTCTTGTGCTGAGGGCTCCAGAGCTGGACGCAGTACTCTAGGTGAGGTCTCACCAGAGCTGAGTAGAGGGGCAGAATCACCTCCCTCGACCTGCTGGCCACGCTCCTCCTGATGCAGCCCAGAGTACGGTTGGCCTTCTGGGCTGCCAGGGCACATTGCCGGCTCATGTCCAGCTTTTTATCCACCAGCTACAACCTCATAGCCAATATCTGCCTTTATAGCACCCCCTCTTAACCCCGGTAATAGGCTGGCCTAACATATGTCTCCCCATGAAAAGCAGAAGCAAGTCTGTAGGTAGAGGTAATATTACAGCAGCTAGTGGCCTCAACAAAAGTGAAAACTTTCAGCATGCAAATGCCTTTCCAGCTTTGAAATAAAAGCAGCCAGCCCCAGAGCTAAATACAAGTTAGATCAACAGTTTTGAGCGTAATTAGACATGCACTGGAGCAGCCAGCCGGAAATGCCGTACCTGTAAAGCATGTGTGTGTGTGTGCACGCTGTGTTGGAAAGGCAAGAAAGTGGTTTCCTGATGAAAGCCGCAATTATCAGGGAGGCCCGCAGCCAGGAGAACCGCTGCGGGCTGCCCTCTTTTCGCTCAGTCACTGTGTTATTCCCACAGCACTGCCGGGATTGCTGCGGCAGTTCATCAGCAGGGGAGCTGCCACCCAGTGCTGGGACATGTTCTGAAATGGAGTAGGCGGTGACGAGTGTCAGCCCCTTTGGGCTCCCTGTGCAACTCAGCATTTGTTTCAGCGCCTTGGAAGCTGCCTGCTGCTTAATGAAAAAGCGTGGTGGGGAATGCCGGCGAGGTCAGGTTAAATGTTTTGGGTCCAGCACGGTCAGAGCACGAGCAGTGGGACTGCTAGCGCATCCCCTCACTACCATATGTTAGCCTGCTGCTCATCCAATAGAGGCAAAACGTACATGAAGACATACTCATTGACATATTTTAAAGAATATTTCTTTACTTACAACTAATACGCAAGAAAAAAGGCAACCATACTGATAAATGCCAGCTTTACATAACTAAGTTAATAGCCAAGCTTTCAGGCAAACATGGGAAGCCTGATTTCATTTTTGGGAGAGTTGCTCCAGCGCTCGGAGTTCCCCACAGCTCCTTGCTTGCTCAAGACAGAACTGCTCTGGCATCTAGCAGGACAGCTAATGTTAGGCTTTTTTGGAGTAAAAGCCTGTCATTTATTGACTTTCATATGATTTCGGCTCTTTGACAGAAAAATAATCAGTAAACAGCACAGCCCTCCAGAAATTAAGGAAGAAATTTTTTACAATGAGGGTGGTAAAACACTGGAACAGGTTGCCCAGAGAGGTAGTGGAGGCCCCATCCCTGGAAACATTCAAGGCCAGGTTGGATGGGGCTCTGAGCAATCTGATCTAGTTAGCAGTGTCCCTGCTCACTGCAGGGGGGTTGGACTAGATGACCACTAGTGGTCCCTTCCAACCCGAAACATTCTATGATTCTATGATCTATGATTAAATGGGGAAAGGGTTTCTCCAAACCAAAGTGAGACTGTAGTAAAGGTAGAAGTCCATCCTAAAAGGTACGGAATTGTTTTGCCAAGCATTGTCAGTTGTACTCTCAGACCTTTAACTCTGCAATTATTCTTCCCTCTGAATTTATATATATAAACCATATATGTGTGAATGTATATGCGCATATATATGTATACTTGTACTTGGGTTATGTAGGAAGTTGGCATTAGATTTAATTCATTAGTTAAAAATGGAAAATAATTTTTTTTCATCAGATGTGCATAATAATTGGAACATCCATTCCTCAGAAGTGTTATTTCTTCCAAGTTGTGAACAATTTTTAGTATCTTTTTGGTAGATACTTCTAATTGAAAATGGCAGTACAGAAGTCCATTATTGGTCATCTATCTTTATTGCAGTAACTTCAAAAGCTGTATCAGAACATTTATGTCTTTCCATAGGCATAGGTTTGATAAAACATCTCTGCCCCAGGTGCCTTCATTATGGGATAGAGGAAGATAGGAATTATGGAAGATACGGAAAGATGAGGAATTACTGACTGGCAGATAGACAAGACTTTACGAGGACTTGGCAAACTGTTTTAGTTCTAAAGTTCATATAATTATAGACCATTTCTTTAGAACTCATTTTCTTGCTGTTGTTTTTTCCTGCAGTTCACACATTGCCCTCACCATTGTTAGAGATTTTTGTCTGTAGTTTCTATGGGAGTAATGCTAATCTAGCATGCTTAAAGAATACCAAATGTTGGCCCCTAATTTATCAGAATTCATACATAATTTCTGTGCCCCAAACCCCCCCATGTACAGAGAAAATAGAAAAAAAAGGAGAATGGGGGAAAGAATGTTCATTAAACTAGAAGAGCTTTTTAAAAAATCATAGCCTTACATTTGGAACCTATAAAATATAGTCAATACTGAAAAAATATTAATTTCTTGTAATGGGTAGAAAACAAGAAGGTCATTTACATAAAACCCAATGAAATAATTTGGTAAAATAAAGTTTAATTTCCCTCTCCTTACAGTAGATTATTTGAATCGGTATTGTAAAGTGTTTAAATTAATATGAATGCATTTGAGTAGAGCTATTTCCAGCTCAGTTGAGGGTATTCTTGATCCTTTGGCTGAAGTGACAATTCTGAGGTTCTACCAGTCATTAAAGTCCTTGCAGTGCACATTCACTGTTATGCCATTGGGCTTCAACCTGAAAAAAGATGTTCTGTGTGATACAAAGGCAATACGATCAATGGCAGGAAAGCCAAAATTAAGGCACAATTCCAATTGGATTGATGGAAGCAAAATCCAACTAGACTCCATCAGTGTTCTACAAAACACAGATTGAAGGCAGACAGGATGGTGCTTCAGAGACAATCTATACAACATGCTACATAGCCTAATTATGCAAGAGCTTTTCATCAAAATGTAGTGGCATTTCCTCATAGATTTGTCCTGTGGTATATTTTGGTTTAATATTTTAAAATCTGCTAGTCCATTATCTGTTGCTGTCTATGGTTCAATCACTCTAAATCTCTGGACCAAAACAACCCATCAGACCTTAGCTCCACTGTCTCTACTTCATTGACTTTTGCTTCATTTTGGTGCCAGGCTTTCCTTTGCTTCAGCTATTACTCTGACTCCTGAATTAGATTAAATGGCCCTAGGGGCATTCTTCAATGTTCATATTGATGTTCTCTGCAGCTATTCATGGTCCTAATCTATCATCTACTAATTAGTAAAATTAACCTTTTGTATTCAGTACCTTCTACCTAACAAAATCCCTGACGCTGCAGCAACAACCCCTGACTGCAGCGACCTGTCATGAATGCTGATATCAATGAATGTGTGTTATGGTGAGGGCAGGAAACTGTCTGTATTATTCAAGTTGTCCAGCACGTCCTGTTACATGAGTTTGTTCCCAGGCATTTGAGTGGAAATACTTTCACATGGAGAAGTTCACGGCGAGACTAGAAAACTATTTTAAACAAGAAGGTTTTCTAGTTGTATTTTTCCTGTTTCTTGTCTGTCTGTTTGACATCTTGAACCTGCAAAACAAAGACCACATAGTGGTACAAATAAAGTCAGTGAAAGCTGAAATCTAGGTACATGTGCTACATAATGTTGAGTAGTCCACAAAAGAAAGTCTTAGGGGCATCCAAAGTTAGTGGAAACTTTTGACTCAGTTCACCACCTGCAAAATGGACATAAGACCCCTCTGCCTGTCAGCTCAGAGAGATATTGTAAAAATAGATTCACAATTATTGTGAACACTAACAGGTGGAGAACTAGTGCATTGAAAAAAACACACATAATATTGCTTTGTGGTTTAGGAGAGAGTTATATTTAACAAGAAGAAGCAAAATCACTAACAGTAGCGAATTTGGCCAGTCCCAGGTAGTCTGTGAACTGAACAAAGCCAAGTACTACAACAGGCAAACAGAACCCAGTGACTGCAGAAATGAGTATCATGCAGCTTTCCTAGTACTGAAGTGCCAAATTAAGGTTTCAGTAGTAGCTTTGATTCTGACATTTCCAAACCTGTCTTTGCAATCTTGTAGATGATTTTTCAAATGAAGTCTCCTATGTCACATGTAAATATGTATTGTGTCTGTGTGTGCAGTGTCTTAGGCATCATTCTCATGCGCAAACACAAGCTCCCACTCTTCTTTTCTTACTTTCTAATACCTACAGACATAGACATCCAGTATTGTTGAAAGTCCTCCAGCACAGTATTGCATTATTTCAGTATTGTTTTTCCACACTTTTGTTTTAAGGAGCTTTACATTAAAGTGCTAACTAAACTGCAGATAACTGATTAGACCAATGAGTGAGCAATGGCAAAACAAATCTTCATTTATAATTTTAAATCAGTAAATGATCAACTACAAACACAGTATCTATTACATATAAAAAAATACTTCAACTTGCATCTAAAATCTATCATATAGAAGTAAATAGAAGGAAAATAAGGAATCAATAAAGATTTTCAGTGTTATTAAATTGAAACATTTTTGCAACAGAATAAAAGCAAACTAAATTTTTATTCAAATTTTGATTTTGTTTCAGAAGCAAACATGTCTTGCAAAAAGTCTTGAAAACCTTAGGTTTGACACCTTTTATAAACCAACTGTCTATCCATACTGTAAGCCCTTGTGATGGATTTTATCTTTATCAGTGTTAATAACCTTCCTGAATCCTGTTAAACTCTACATCTCAGTAGCCTCCCAACAACTAAGGTAGATTTAAGATGGATTTTTTAAGTTTAATAATAAAACCCAAATGTAGAAATATCAGCTGTACTGTTAATATGCATTAACTAATTGAAGTAGAATCATAGAATAGTTTAGGTTGGAAAAGACCTTTAAGATGCAAGTCCAACCATTAACCTAGCACTGCCAACTTCACTGCTAAATCATGCCCCTAAGCACCACATCTACCCGTCTTTTAAATACCTCCAGGGATGGGGACTCAACCACTTCCATGGGCAGCCTGTTCCAATGCTTGACAACCCTTTCAGTGAAGAAATTTTTCCTAATGTCCAATCTAAGCCTCCCCTGGCACAACTTGAGGCCATGCCCTCTCTTCCTATCACTTGTTACTTGGGAGAAGAGACCAACACCCGGCTCACTACAACCTCATTTAAGGCAATTGTAGTGGGCGGTAAGGTCTCCCCTCAGCCTCCTTTTCTCCACGCTAAAAAACCCCAGTTCCCTCAGCTGCTCCTCATAAGATTCAGACCCTTCACCAGCCTTCTTGGACACACTCCAGCACCTCAATGCCTTTCCTGTAGTGAAGGGCCCAAAACTGAACACCGTATTCAGGGTGCGGTGTCACCATTGCCAAACACAGGGGCATGATCACTCCCCTACTCCTGCTGGCCACACTATTCCTGATACAAGCCAGGATGCCATTGGCCTTCTTGGCCACCTGGGCACACTGCTGGCTCATATTCAGCCGGCTGACAACCAGTACCCCCAGGTCCTTTTCCAGCAGGCAGCTTTCCAGCCACTCTTCCCCAAGCCTATAACATTGCGTGGGCTTGTTGTGACCCAAGTGCAGGACGCAGCACTTGGTCTTGTTGAACCTCATACAGTTGGCCACAGCCCATTGATCCAGCCTGTTCAGATCCCTCTGAAGAGCCTTCCTACCCTCAAGCAGATCAATACTCCCGCCCAACTTGGTGCTGTCTGGAAACTTGCTGAGGGTGCACTTGGTCCCCTTGTCCAGGTCATTGATAAAGATAGTAAAGAGAACTGGCCCCAGTACTGAGCCCTGGGGAACACCACTTGTGACCGGCCTCCAGTTGGATTTAACTCCATTAACAACCACAATTTGGACCTGGCCATCCAGCCAGTTTTTTATCCAGAAAAGAGTGTGCCCGTCCAAGCCATAAGCAGCCAGTTTCTCCAGGAGAATGCTGTGGGAAATGGTGTCAAAGGCTTTAGTAAAGTCTAAGTAGACAAAATCCACAGCCTTTCCCTCATCCTCCAAGTGGGTCACGCTGTTATAGAAAGAGATCAGGTTGGTCAGGCAGGACCTGCCTTTCATAAACTGCTGCTGGCTGGGCCTGATCACCTGTTTGTCCTAAACGTGCTGTGTGATGGCACTCTAGATGACCTGCTTTGTAACCTAGCCTGGCCCCAAGGTCAGGCTGACAGGTCTGTAGTTCCCTGGATCCTCCTTCCAGTCCTTTTTGTAGATGGGCGTCACATTTGCTAACCTAACTAGATCTTCTGTAACTTTCCCCAAGTTGTATTGGAATTAGCTAGCATGCATGAAAACCAATAATTAAAACTAATGATAATTTCATATTGTGCTGTCAAAAGAAGGGATTCATCAGATGATAACCTTCCTCAGTCTTTCTGCTCTCCAGTATCCTTTATTCATTGTACAATCCTTCCTCTGAATGAATGAATATTTTGTGGATCTTCATTTTCTTGTGTTGTTTTTACTCATGAACAAGTAAATACACATAAAAACGGGATTATTTCTATTCTGTGCTTTGTAATTGATTTTCTCAGTTGAAGTTACCACAGTCCTTTGGTTACACTTGCGAAAACTCCTTATGAAAGCAAAAGTGGCAAACATTTCCTACATCTCCCCGCCAAAAAATCAGTCCCATAGGGAAATATTGAGTCTTTCTTTAAAAATTTAGTCTCTGTCCTTCAGTTTAAGAAGAAATAGAGAGAGATGCAAACTGGCCTTCAGAACAGATTTCACAATGGTACTTCTTCTGTGCACAGCCCTCTGACATTGTTTAAAGTCACTTTTCAGTACTTGAATGCTGAGCAGTGGTAATGACAGCAGCTTGGGAGTGATTCTTGCAAGATTTGTTTCAGCTGGTAGAAATACAACGAAGCTGGTAAAATCTGGAGATTTGTTTTTTTGCTCTCAATGATGGGATTTATTTAAGAGTTTTGAATCCAAGAATTAATCCCTTCTGGTCAGAAAGTAGCTCAAGAAACACACAGCACTAAGCACAGTCAAGGATAATATTCAGAACTTGCTCATTCTGAAAGGCCTCAAATACAAGCTCTTGGTTTTCAGGCTCTTTTGTTATTGTGATGGCATTTATATTTTCCTTTCAGTCATTGGTCAGTAATGCTAGAAAAGTTTTGCATTCCTGAAATCATTTGGGTTGGTATACCCACAGTGTTTCCAGCCGAGGCAGATGACAGGGTAGTAGAGCTTAGGATACCCTGTGTAGCCCCTCTTCGAGACTGTTCTCCAGCTCATCTATGACTTCTTTCTTCCACTTTCTACAGGACAGAGTTGAGCTCATCCTATTCCTTTTCCCCAACTTCCTTCTGCAAACCAAAGCCTCATACTCTGCTCCTGTCTTTTCTGTCTTTTCCCCGTGCTGCATTTTGTGTCAAGTGGACTTCCTGCTGCAGTCTGCTAGAGTAAATTCAAAGAAGGATGATAATTATTGGAGATAGGGAAAAGTCTCATACCAAAAGGGACAGAAGGGACTGGGCTCTTCCACTCTAGAAAGGTAAAAAGAAGATGAGGGCAAGAAATGAACATGAAGGAATGCCTGGGGTACAAAACGAAGATCAAGAGTCCATGTGTTATAAGCAGGCTGAGTGAGACATTGACTGATAGCAGCATCCGTTAATGAAAATAGAAGGCCACAAATGTAAAATTAAGAAAGAAAAGAATTTTTCCGGTATCGTTGGTCTGTGAAACATATGAACACTGGAAGCCATTCTGGCAAAAGATTTAGCAGTATGTGAAAGGACCGACCATTTACAGCAATAATAAAGATATTCAGAATTATAACAGTTAATGCAGAAAAAGTATTGTAAAGGTTTAAAAATCCTTTTACTGTTCCCTGACTGTTAGGGAAGACATGAAATGACCTCTGTCAACTGTGTGGTTTTTGCACCTTCTTCTGACATGTCTGGTACTAGTTACTATTGTAGACAGGCTACCAGACCAGATGGATCACAAATCTGATCCAATATGGTAACTCCTTATGTTCTTAAATGAAAATTTTACCAAAAGCATATCAGAAAAGCTTTTGGAAAATCTCAGCAAACTAACACAAAAAATATCTAAGAAATTGCCACCTTCTGTCTGCTAAAAGTTCGTCAAAGAATAATCATTTTATTTCTGTCTAAACCAGTATGCTCTCTGCTTTTTCAGGGCAACTATAGTCTTCAAACTGAACACTTCCTGAACTCTGTTATTTTTTATGAATTACTTCCATCTGTCTTTGAAAAAAACAGCTCTGATCTGTGTTCTGCATGTTAGGTTGTGTCTCCAAATGTTTTCCCTGGTCAAATTCTGAAGCCTGGACAAAGTGTTTTCAAGGTGGATATATCTCAACGCTGGAACAACATACATGAAGAAATTTATGACCCTTCAGTATACCAGGTGTGATATTAATATAAAAAACTGAACAGGCAATACTTATCAGAAACAGGGCGAAAGCAGGCGTATTTTTCCAAGATATGTTTCTGATCCCCTTATCACATCTCTCCCTCCAAGACAGTAGCATTGATCAAATAAAATTTCTCCTGGTAAAACTGGTAACAGTTTCCCTTCAGCCACCAATTACTCTGAGTTCTGCAACACCCTCATCTAGTGTATTTTTATTCTATCCCCAAATTATTCTGTGTTCATGATAACTGGATTATTGAACACCTGTAGGAGTGCTGAGTGTGTTACATGAGGACAAGACCTGGCTCACTGGCCCTTGTTCTCCACACTTAAGACACTCAGGCACAGGGCATGTAAAGGTACTCAAATAGCTATTCACTGCTCCCTCTCCCATCCAGTAATATTTCACACCTATCTTGCACAGAGGAAAGCTTGCCGCGAAGAATCAAGTCAATTATCCCTCAAAGCAGTGACAAAACAGCTTCTGACCACATATTAAAGCTTAGCAGTGGCTTCAAGGTGGGATGATAGAGGTCTGCTGTATGGTGCCTGAGAGGCCATAAGGAATATATTATTTCCCAGTGGATTGCTCTGCTGGAGGACATGGACATTTCCCTATTTGAAACAAGTCTAATGAGAAGCCTCACGACATCACCTCCCTTATGTTCCACACCAAAGGTCAATCCCACTATGCAGATTTACAAAACTTCCAGGGACATCAGGTGTCTATTATTTCCTCTCCCGCTCTCCCTGCAGCAAGACAGTACAACAGTACAGTATTGTCAAGTACAGAACAACTGGCACATTTCCAGCCCACGAGGAAGGCTTTCCTCTTACACCCCGATCCATGGGTCCCAAAGCCAGAGAAAAGTTGTGACAGCATGCCATAAACGAAGACTATGTATTTTTCTCCATGGCTGCAACCATGTGCTGTGGCCACATCTTTACCAATATACCTTAACAGTCATGGCATGTCCCGTCTCTGTTTTGACGTAGAGGCTGCAGCCCCATTTTACCATCTGATAAAGGGACAGGGACACAAGCGTGCAACTTGAGGAATAGGGGGAAGATGTGGCTACATAGATTCCTAGGTTCCTCATTCACCTCATGGCACCATCTGACTCACCTGAATGTATGTCTGTGTTTATATGTGTGTAATGGTATACAGGAGGCCTTAAAACAATATGTCATAAACTAAGTCAGATGGGATTTTAGAGACATGACAAAGTTCTTGGCAGCACAGTTGGCAGCCAGCTGAGAAGCAGATCAAAAGCTCAAAAGCATACCTTTAGTGGTTGTACTTTTCAAGTTCTGATGGTCATCAACTGGCCAGCTGCAAACTTTGGTTATTGCAGGGTGAGGATGCTGCAAAAATTGACATTTCTATTTCTTGTGGACAGTTAAAGAAAAACAAAGCAGCCTGATTTGCCAAGGGAAGGTACAAATAGGTATACCTAAAGGCGCTGCAAGTAGGGGACTGGAAAATTGAGATCCCCTAAACAGTTAATCACCTGGGGAAAAAAAGGCAGTAGTTACCAGAATAATTTTATTATAATTATTTGGCAGTAAGGTTCCTGTTTACCAGTCTATACTGTAATGTGCATATGACTTGGTAGTTCAAAGAGCAGTGGAGTGATACAGAAATCAGGGAGATGACAGACTAATACAGAATTTCATCTGCATGGGAATTAAAACTGGGTGTATAAACTGAAGAAGTGATTATCAAAGAAACATGTGAAATGCAGAAGATCAAAGAATGAATTTAATAGTGAACAAGGGATTATAGGCAGTTGCAACTAACAAGGTCTAGTTGCTGGACGGCAGTAAGAAAACTGGTTTGGATTGCCAGCTGGTGTAAACTGTCACCACTTTTAATAAAAAATAAAAAATTAAATAGCTCGTTTCATTTGAATAGCACCAGTTTATATTATCTGAGAGTCTTATTCCTCACAAAGAACATAAAAGAAGATAAAACACTACGTGACATTAGCTTATCTAAACAGAAGCCAAGAAGGACACATATGTACCTGTTTTAAGCAGATCTCCATGTCCTAAGAGAGTAAAGTCCTCAGGTCAGCAGCCACAGGAGGAAACCAAACAGGGAGTGGGGAAAGGCCCACTCAGGCATAACTCAAGAGAAGCCCATGAGGTGGATCGTTTTGGAGGTGGGTACACCTTTCAGAAGGGATGGTTGGATAGAGGCAGACAATGGCGCTGCCACACTTCATAGCAGAAATTGAGACCCCCGAGCTAGCACCAAGCCCAATCAGCTCCAGAGTGAATACAGCTATGCATGTGGCATGGCAGCCTGCTAGCTAGCCACGCTGGGAGGTGGACATGATCGGCCCATTTAGAAGCACCACACAACTGTGGCTGTGCCTCTGTGAGCCGAGCTTGGTCTTTTTTAGAACAGGAATTTCTTCACCAGGTACAGCATCGTCCATTAACTAGGCATTAACAGTCTCCTCGTTTGCTGGGGGGAACACCCATGCATGCAGTTTTTAATTACCAAAAATTATTTTCACCGTGATGGAAAATAAAGAGCAAGAACACTCTGTAGGAGAGAAATAGCCGCTGTTCTTGTCCTTCCCCTCACACCCAAACACCAGCCCTATGACTGGAGCGGCACCGAAGGCTGCGCAGCGAAAGACCGCAGAGCCATGCCTGGTTTGGCAGGTTACTCTCGAGCGCTGCCAGAGCTGCCCGCTGTCACCCCGTGCCGTGCCGCTGGTGGGGGTGAAGCGCCACCAGGGCTCTCTGGCCAAGCACCAGCTGCGAGGAGCCGCCACAGGCCTGGTGTGTGCCAGCAGCGGGCTGCCAGGGCTGCTTTGTTTCTCTGTGTGGGCTTTATTTTCTGATTCTTCCACCCCATCACTGCCTCCAGCCGTTCTGGCAGCATTTATTTACCTGTTTACCCCCATGTAATGGCTTCTCTGCACAGCCCGTTCCAGAAGCTTCCAGGGCCTCTGTCAGCTGCCTCTGGATTGGCTGGCTGGTGGTTTTTAGCTGCCTTTTGGCTGGGGGGGCTCGCCCCCACCTACTTAAGGGCCTCCTGCAGGAGCCTAGGGTCAGTGGGGCCTGGGGAGGAGTGGGGTGAAGTGGCAGACCTGGGGGGCAGCTCTGGGGGAGCAGGGCCCTCAAAGTTCTGCCTCCCTCTGTGCAGGACTCCTGAGGCAGCATGATGCCATGGCAGCCTGCTGCAGGGCTCAAACCTCAGGGAGCCTAAGATCCCCCCGGAGGGGGTCTGGCAGCACGATGCGGCTGCACTGCATCCTTTGTGCGCTGTTTCCTTTTTATGAGGAGCTATTTAAATTCCCTCTTAGTTGTTCATGGCACTTTTAGTGCCGACTGGAGTATGGTGATTGGGTGCAAATACTGTACATTGGTCGTTAAGCTCCAATAGGGTACGTTATTGGAAAAGAATCACTAAATAATGATAATAAAAAATTAAATTTAAAAAGTAATGATTTATAGTGGATTAAATTATAATGAATTGAACTATAATTCACTTAATGATTTATAACGAATTAAATAAATAATTAAGTATTGATAAAATAAGGAATTAAATAGTGATAAAATGGTGACAAAATAATTAATGATTGAATAATAACTAAATAACTTACTACTCTGTTGTACAACATGGCTGGGTTTTGCCAACATAAATGGAGATGTACAAAACAAGGTAATGAAGGGCAGATTTTGTCCCTGTTGTCATGTCCCATCCCCCCGCACTGCAAACAGTTGTTGCTTCCCATGAAAACTTCTGGTAAGAGCACTGTTGGGGTTTTCAGGCGCAAGGCCGTGAGAACAGCAGCATGAAAATAATGGCATGAGAAAACGGAAGGGGAAATATTGCAGAGGCTTTGGGAAATACTGCCTCAGCAGCTTCAGAGAAAGGTGGTAACAATGCTAAGTGCTGGCTGTTTGCAGCTCTAAGGTACCCAAGTAACCGTGCAGCACAAGTTCTAGAGGCACCAAACAGGGTGATAATATTTCTTGAAGAACTGATCATGTACATGACATGGCTGTACAGACCATGACATAGTGAGGGCTCAGGATCCTGAGGGGCATGGGGAAGGCAACAGTGGAATACAGGCCCTGGGGGTCAGGAGAGGAGACTTCCTCCTCATACCAGAGATGGGGGAAGTCCACATTCCAGGAGAATGGTACATATGACACCTACAGGTAAAAATGGAAGAAGGACAATTTGAGGACCTACAGCCTTGTCAGCCTCGCTTCAGTTGCTGGGGAAATGATGAAACAAATAATCTTGGAAGCCATTTCTGTGCAAATGAGTGAGAACAAGGTGAGCAAGAATAGTCAATATGAATTTGTTAAGGTTAAATGATGCTTGACCAATCTGTGTGGTTTCAGTGCTAAATAAGATGAACCGTTGGAGAAGGTAAGAGCAAACAATGATGCCTACGTAGACTTTAGTAGGGCTTCTGACATGGTTTCCCACAATAATAGTGTGCTATGCAAAGCACTGCTTTGGCTGGCTGGCCTGGCAAGAGACTGTGGCTGGCTGGCTGGAGAAAGAGGTTCTGGCTGGCTGGGCAGGGTAGATGTCCCAACTGGCTGGCCAGGGGAAGTTCTCTGGCTAGGAGCTTAGGCAAACTAATCTGGCTGGCTGGCTGGGGCAAGAGTGTCTGACTGGCCAGCCAGGGTAGGTGCTCTGGCTGGACAGCTGGGGTTGAGTGGTTCTGGCTGGCCAGCTGGAGAAAGAGACTCTGGCTGGCTGGCCAGAGTTGAAAGTCTCCGGCTGGCCAGCTGGCATGAGATGCTCTGGCTAGTCGGCTGGGGAGATGCTCTGGCTGGTTGGCTAGGGTTGAGCGGCTCTGGTTGGCTGGATGGGTAAGGTGATCTGGCTGGCTGACGGGCTGAGAGTCTCTGGCTGGCCGGCTGGAGAAACAGGCTCTGGCTGGCCAGCTGGGGTGAGCTGCTCTGGCTGGCTGGCCAGGTAAGGTGATCTAGTTGGCTGGCTGCAGAAAGATGTGCTGGCTGGCCGTCTGGGGCTGAGCAGCTCTGGCTGGCTGGCTGGGGAGGGAGGCTCTGGCTGGCTGTGGGTCAGCTCTTGATTCTGGAGCAGAGCAATGCTGGGTGGCTTGGAATTATTTTTGGTGATCTAGCGAGATTTGATAATTTGCCCAAACAAAATGACAATTCAAACGCTGTGGTAATTAAAAATAAAATAAAATGAAATACTAAATAATTAAAGAAAATGAAAGTATAAAAGTAAAGATTTGACCAATTTTTTTTCTGTGCTGGATTTTTTTCATATTCATGCAATTTTCTCAGTTAATGTCCCACAGTTTAACTATGTATTAATTGTCATTAAATTAACAGCCCTTTTTGTGCAGGAAGACGATAGCAGTATTTTTGCTCTCTGGAGCAAATATGTATATACAGTTCAACAAACCAATTGAAGGAGAAGCTGTGAATGACTATTTCTGGAGCTGTGATCTCAGTTCTAGGTTGTGCAACTCTGGAAGCTGAAAGACGCAAACCCCTGGGCACAGTAATTGCAGGCTGAGGTGGCAGGAGTCCTGCATCTCATCTGACACACAGGCAGCTACTCCGAACTTGCATAGCTGGCTGGTGTGATTTCCTTATCTGGCCTCTTGTGTCTTCTGTAGTGGCATACAGTTTACCAGGATTTTCTGCAGCGTGGCCAACTGAGTCATTCTTTTCCCTTGAGTTCCCACTATAATGCCACTGAGCGTCTCTTACAGTCTGGTTTAAAAAAAAAAAAAAATATTGTAAGAAGGAAGTTTCTAGAGCTTTTATCTCCTTAGCTGTTTTGATAGTTTGGATTTTTTTTTTCATTCTGTTTAAATAAAGTCTCATTAATTGGAGGCAAGATCACTATTTTTTCCCTCAACGGAAAGAAGTAACATTGTTTCCACCAAAATTTTGTGTAATGAAAAACTATGGCCACACACTGTGGTCACACCTGCACATTGTTACTTGTGCAACCTCTGCCCATGTTCTTTTTCTAGGAATTTTCTACCCTTCCCCATGGATTATGATGATGAAATAATTCAACTACTTCACTGAAAAGGTTGTCGAGCATTGGAACAGGCTGCCCAGGGAAGTGGTTGAGTCACCATCCCCAGAGGTATTTAAAAGATGTGTAGATGTGGCACTTAGGGACATGTTTTAGTGGGACTTGGAAGTGTTAGGTTTATGGTTGGACTCGATAGTCTTAAAGATCTTTTCCAACCTAAATGATTCTGTGGTTCTATGATCATTCTTGCTGTGGTATCTTCCCTGGTTTTGGCTCTAATGTTCCATACTGAGAAAAGTGCTTCATAGTACTAACAAACATGCTGGATATCACCAACTTCTTACTTGATATAGGATCTGCTGACAGGGGTATCTTAGGATGAGGTGTTTGGGGAATGAATCCTGTGGCCGGCTTGCCTTGAAGCTGTGATCTCCAAATCTTTGGGCTCTTCTGCTCCATCTCAGTCCTTCTGAATGAATTTCACCTTGATTTGAGGTAACGTTCAAATTCTCATCACTTTCTCTAAAATTGCAGTTCGTCCCCTGCTGATTTTATACATTCTTTCCCTTTAGTCATCCAAGACTTGATGCGAGATTGAACAGGGGCCATCCTGTGACAGATCCTCTCAGTTTGAGAGCTAACCACCTTTTTTGCCCCAACTATCCTAATGAGGATGTATGGTTAATAATTCCCCAGGTCCCCCATTTCCCACGTTTCAATGCATGTGCCATGGTTCTGCTTTCCCAGTCCTCTAGGAAATCTCTAAAGGTGATTCAGAAATGATTTTTGGCTAGTTTCCAAAGTACCTGTGTAGATTTCACCAGGTTCTGCTAACTTGAATATTCACTAAAAAATTCTTTAACCTGCTTTTCCCTTCTTTAAACCTGAGATTTTTTTTTTCCTCCCATGTTTTGTTAAAATTAATCCTAAAATCCAGGTAAGTGTCTGAAAGCAGCTGTAGAGAAAAGGCAGCAAAACACCATTACATGCCTCAGCCCTTGGGTCTCCTTCCCTACCTTTGCTCCCCAGCAGCAGGTGCTTCTGGGGGACACCTCCAGTGGCTGCCTGCACTTGATTATGGTATCCTGAACTTTGGTACTGAGGACTGTCAGCCTTCTCGGCCTGTGCTTCTCCTTTGTCTCCCTGAGAATCACCCAGAAAATAGGAGGTCTCTGATCTCTAGAGCTGCCATAAGAAGGGTACCTTGATGTCCGAGCATGTGGAGGACATGCGCTGTGAGTGTTAGTGTTGTTCTTTGTTGTGCCAGAGGCCCCAGTCAGCCATCTTACAGGTGAGTATTATGGCTGGAAGCCAAGGGTGCTCTGCTTTAAAAGCCGCCTTTCATCAGTTCTCGCCTGTTGATTCTCTCACCAATACGGACTGGGCTGCTATTTTGTGGGTATGAAAAAGCTTAATTTCTTCAGATTTATTCATGTTGTGTGTACAGGGTGCATGTGCCCAGGGGCTGTCGGGGGGCAAAACGCTGGGCAGTCAGAGAGAGGAATGGCGAGGGGTGAAGTGCGAGAAACAGCCCTGGGAGCCCTGAGGGGAGAAGGGAAGGAGGGAGAGGAGGTGCTCCAGGTGCCTGAGTGAGGAGGAAAGAGCACAGGGAGGAGCGGCCGTGTCCTGGCCACAGCCCCTGCCTGCACCAGGACCAAGTGTAACCCGGCCGCAACAGGCAGGGAGGAGAGGTGCCCGGGGAAGGAGTTCAGCCTGGGAAAGAGGGAGGAAAGGCCTTTTCCCCAAGCAGGTAAATGGGTCTTGCCATAGTTTTGTTTCCCACTACTTGAATTAGTAATTAAATATTTATTTTAGCTGGCATTTAATTGGCATTTAATTGGGAATTTCCACAGGATGAGTTTGTCTGGCTCACAATAACAACTGGTGAGCGATCCCCTGTCCCACTAAGGGGAGGGGGAGGGAGGAAGCAGCTGGGTGGGAGTTTGGTTGCTGGCTGGGACTAGCCACCACACCGTATTAAAACACTGTATATCTCTACAAACCCCAGAATGCAATGAAATCCAAATGGGAAATTAAAAAAGACTAACCCACCACAGCAAGGAAGGATGTATCCCTTGTCCATCCGTCTGACTGAATGCTGCATATTGGCAGACTGGCTTTATTTATCCCAGCCATCTGTACAAAGGAAGTCTGCTTCAAATATTGGCTTTACTAAAGGAAGAACAAGAATGAGCAAAGAAAATATATTTGCATCACCAAACATGTGATCAGTGGTTTGGCACAGAGCAATATATTATTTGTTAATGATTTTTATATACTTAGTTGAGCCAAAAGGATTACGTTCTGCTTTGATGCACACTATCAAAGCAACTGTAGCATTAGCAAGAATTTACAAACTATGTCAACACTGGTAAAGGTTTGGACAGTGTCCAACGTACAAAACCCATTCTCTGTACTTATCCAGCATTAATTTCAGAGATGGCCATAGCAATCTTTTGATCAAATAGTTACAAACGAAGTAATACAATTTTCTGTTCAGTGGTTTCTCTCAAACATTTCTTTGCTTTTCTGGTTAAGACAGTGCTGAACACACCAAATAAACAGAAACAATTAAGAACTTAGCTAATCATTATTTTGGCCAGTTTATGGGAACCATGAATATATTAATGGTTGGTACTATTGCTCATCCACACCAGTAAGGACAACCATTTACACATCAGAGTACTCTTTGGAAATCACAGCGGTGACAGCTCTAAAGTCAAAATGAGTTATTCTAAGAATGAAGAAGGCAGAGAAGGGATGAAAAAAAAAGAGAAAAAAATGGATTGGCATAGTGAGAAGTAAAAATACTCTTCTATAAAACTACACTGATTTTTTCACATGACCATAAACACTTTTGCCTCATTAAAACACTCAGAATTAATAGAGAAAATTTAAAATAAAATAACAGGATAATATAGTAAGCAAGTTGTTCCAAATAGCAAATCTAGAGCAGCCAAATGGAAAGGTGGGGAGTTTTTTTCAGTGGTGAGTCATTTTTGCTGCTGAAAAAATAGCCAAACTTTTTCCATGGCGTATGTCTAATAGCAGAGTGTGTTGATATTCCTACGTCTGTTGTTGAGGAATAGAAGAACTAGTATGCAGCAAAGTAACTTAAGAACTAATGAGCTTGAATCTACTGTTCAAGGTCAAATACCAAGAATAGCTATACTTCCTTTCCTCTCAAAGGTATGTGAAGAATGGCGCCTCTAACAAGGTACAACAGTATCTATGCTATATTATCTGATTACAAAAGTACCTTTTGTAGCTCAGCTTCTGTATTCTTTAGGTTTAAATTTTATTTTTCTCACAAGAAACATGAATTTTCATCTGGATAAAGAGTGAAAAACAGAGGCTATAAAATTAAGAAATTTTAAGTCTGATTGTACTTCTGCTTTAGTACATATCAAGATCAACTGAAGTGGTTAGTAGTCAGACTATCATAAAATTTGTCAAGGGGTGGAGAATGGAAGTTTAGTCTTAAGGTTAGAAAAGCTAAGAGCCTGCTATTTCTGACCGTATCCATTATGTCAAGACCATTTGAATTCTAGCAATGTCTTCCAGTACATTTGCAGCCCCTCCTGATTTGGTATTACCTACAGATTTAATAAGCCCCAGCTGAGGGTGATAGGAAAACAATGGTTCTTTAAAACTTTGTTGTGCTTACCATGGAACAAAGGTGCCAAGCCTGGTGCTTAATGCTGGTTGTCCTGTAGCCATGATGATATCTAGAATATGGCAAAGATATGAGAGAGGCAAAGTTGTAGGAAGAGAGAAAGCCTTCTGTAGACTTTCCAAGTGAAACAGGAAATATGAAGGAGTTATCTGGTTTGCAGGCTCCAGAGCTCATTTGATTTTTGCATTGTCACATCAGCTTACCTTGTAAAAGACCTTTCCCTCCAAAGCTTTTCTTTATCCCCCTCTTCCTGAGGCAGATATGAACTTCTTGGTCAAAGAGCAGCTCTAAGTTCACATACGGAAGCATCTTTTTCAGAGGAACACCCCTTTCCCTCTTCTGCAAAGGTAGAGAAGCTGCCACTCCATTTCCTACCCATTTCCTATGTCTGAAAATCTTCAACTTCTAGACATCTTCTGAACATTACATTTTCTGTTTCGCATCCTCCTTTTCCTCTTATCTTTTTTTGCTGCCTCAGGATTCCCTCAAGACAAGACCTTTTCTTGTCTTCTGCCACCATCATCAGTCTTCCTGTCACCTTTTTTCTTCCTGTGCTTTTCAAATTCTCGTATTTTTTTCCTCTTATTCCATAAATATATTTGGTTGTACATGATGTATGAAGAAAGGCTGAGAGAACTGTATTTGTTCAACCCAGAGAAGGCCAAGCAGGAGACCTAATTGCTCTCTCTAGATACCTAATAGGTAAAGACTGAACTAAAGTATTCCCAAAAATGCCCAGAAAAAGGGAACACGTACTAGCAGAAGCACGGAAAACTGGGGTTAGGTGTAATGAAAAAATTACGCACAATGACAGTGGGTACAGACACCAGTACAGCTGCTCAGGGAGGCTGTGGAATCACCAGCTGTGGAGATATATAAAACCCAACTGGACAAAGAAAACTCAGAGCAACCTGGCTTAACTTTGACATCAAGGCTGCTTTGAAGAGGGGGTTGAACCTCAAGTCCTACAGAGAGAGGTTCCTTCCAAACTCCTTGATTTTATGTCATTAAGATGTAAGTTATGTCATAAGCCACACAAACAGTGCATGATAAAATCCACCTTTTTCCAAGGCACCCTGTTTTCTGTGTCAATTGACAGTAGGGAAATAGTGACAATCATTTTACTCTTTTCAACTTTAATAGTAATGAGAAGTCAAGGCTATTTTGAATAAAAGAAAATTCATCAACTGAAAACATATCTTTTTCATAAAATCATGGAATTATTTGGTTGGAAAAGACCTTTAAGATCATCATGTCCAACCATACCTGTCCACTACTAAACCAGGTCCCTAAGCACCATATCTACACATCTTTTAAATACCTCCAGGGATGGTCACTCAACCACTTCCCTGGGCAGCCCATTCCAATGCTTGATAGCCCTTTTAGTGAAGAAATTTTTCTTAATATCCAATATAAACCTCCCCTGGCACAACTTGAGGCCTTGCCCTATTGCTTGTTACTTGGGAGAAGAAACCAACACCCGCCTCGCTACAACCTCATTTAAGGCAGTTGTAGAGAGTGATAAGGTCTCCCCTCAGCTTCCTTTTCTCCAGGCTAAAAAACCCCAGTTCCCTCAGCTGCTCCTCATAAGACTTGTGTTCCAGACCCTTCACCAGCTTTGTTGGCCTTCTTTAGACATGCTCCAGCACCTCAACATTTTTCCTGCAGTGAAGGGCCCAAAACTGAACACCGTATTCAGGGTGCGGTGTCACCATTGCCAAACACAGGGGCATGATCACTCCCCTGCTCCTGCTGGCCACACTATTTCTGATACAAGCCAGAATGCCATTGGCCTTCTTAGCCACCTGGGCACACTGCTGGCTCATTCAGCTGGCTGTTGACCAACACCCCAGGTCCTTTTCTGCTGGGCAGTTTTCCAGCCATTCCCAACAGTAGCCTTGGCCATATTTTTATGATGTTTCTGTGCTGTGATGCTCACAAGTGCAATGACTGACTAGTGTGTGTGCTGTTTCTCAGAAGGAAAAGAGAGACCAAGACCTGGCCAGAGCTGTCCCTCTTGTCACAGCATCTCTGAAGCCAGGTCAAGGCAGTAAATGGTGAGAACACAACTGCTAAATTACTTTGCTATATCCCTTGTCCAAAAGGCAGAGCTTGGAGTTTGCCACTCAGGTTTGATTTTTCTTTCCTGTACATTTCACTAAACAAATAGTGGGAGCTAAGACAGCAGTGGCAGTTACATATGTTTGGACTAAGGTTGGAGAAGATCACAGCACTTCCATAATTTTGTATTTTCTGTTGTTTCATTTTGAGTAATATCTTCCCACGCTGATACTACTTCCAGTCCTCTGGCTCTTTTAGAATTGACTCAAATATTTAAATCTTAATACCAGGAAGAACAATATTTGTGGAGTCTCCTTCTCTGGAGATATTCAAAGCCTGCCTGGACGAAGTCCTGTGTAACATGCTCTAGGAGAACCTGCTTTAGCAGGGGGGTTGGACTAGATGATCTCCTGAGGTCCTTTCCAACCCTTCCGATTCTGTGTTTCCCTCAAGCAGATCAACACTCCCGCCCCACTTGGTGTTGTCTGGAAACTTGCTGAGGGTGCACTCGGTCCCCTTGTCCAGGTCATTGATAAAGATAGTAAAGAGAACTGGCCCCAGTACTGAGGCCTGGGGAACACCACTTGTGACCGGCCTCCAACTGGATTTAGCTCCATTCATTACAACTTTTTGGGCCTGGCCATCCAGCCAGTTTTTTATCCAGCAAAGAGTGTGCCTATCCAGGCCATGGGCAGCCTGTTTCTCCAGGAGAATGCTGTGGGAAATGGTGTCAAAGGCTTTACTAAAGTCTAAGTAGACAACATCCACAGCCTTTCGCTCATCCACTAAGTGGGTCACCTTGTCATACAAGGAGATCAGGTTAGTCAAGCAGGATTGGCCTTTCATAAACCCATTTTGACTGGGCCTGATCTGTTTTTTCTGGATGTGATGTGTGATGGCAATCAAGACGATCTGCTGCATGACCTTCCCTGGCACTGAGGTCAGACTGACAGGCCTGTAGTTCCCTGGATCCTCCCTCCAGCCCTTCTTGTAGATGGGTGTCACATTTGCCAACCTCCAGTCAAATGGAACTTACCCAGTCAGTCAGGACTGTTGATAGATGATGGGAAGTGGCTTGGTGAGCACCTCCGCCAGGTCCCTCAGTACCTTTTGGGTGGACCCCATCTGTCCCCATAGACTTGTGTGTGTCTAATTGGCCGAGCAGGTCACTGACCATTTCCTTTTGGGTCATGGGAGCTTTGTTCTGCTCCCCGTCCCTGTCACCTGGCTCAGGGGGCAGGGTACCTGGAGAACAGCTGATCTTATTATTAAAGACTGAGGCAAAGAAGGCATTAAGTACCTCAGCCTTTTCCTCATCCTTTGTCACTATGGTTCCCCCTGCATCCAGTACAGGATGTGGCTTCACATGAGATGAGACTGATGAAACTACAGGAAAGAATGATGAACAAAGGAGAGAGAACCCTCAAAGGAGTTGGACTGGCACTCAGCCCCACAGATTGCACTGCTGTCGGGGTTGAACGCAAATCTCATTTTTCACTGCATCAGTACTTTTCACCCCCACAGTTAGTAAAACCCTAGCCAAAGTAAAATCCAATCACTTAATTTAAAACAATTTATCTCTAATTTCAGTGGAGAGCCTGGTTTGTTTGGGAGGAACCAGACTTGAAGTAGACATATGTAAGTAGTATAATGCCATTACCTTGTATCTCAGATGAACAAATAGTAGAAAATCAAGGAGGGAGAGGGGTACAGGATTTCACCTTCTCTTGGAGCTGGGTAGAACAAAAAAGTTGGCTTTCCCTTCATCTCCATTGACCACAGACTTCAAAGTATTTCCATTAGTTCTTCCAAGATGTATGCAGCTTTGGTCTTGCTCCTCACTTGTTTCCCTCCCTCCTTCAGGAGTTTAGCTCTGTGTTGCTCAGACTGTCCTTTGCTAGGGAGCACCACAGGCTGTGAGTTTGTCTTTGCTGCATCTGCTTCTGGAACCTGAACAGCTTTAAGACCTAGAGCTCTGAATTCTGTATTGGTAACCATTGGAGGAAACAGAGCTGAGCTACCTCTACCTAAAAGCAGAAGTTTACTGGCTTAATACCATTTAACAATGCAATTTATCAACAACTGTTAAGGGTAGATGTCACATATTGAAACAAAGTTGAGTAGTGCTTTGGCAGAACTGTTGACTCATATAGGAATAATGATAATAAAGGAGTAGCACAGGTAATTTTTGTTAAAAGTAATTGCTGTCAAAAGGCAATGTAAAGGAAAATCCATATAGCTTTGGCTTATTTGTAGACTATACAAAATTAAGATTCTACTTAAATAGTGGAAAATCTTTTCACATATACATAAAAAGATGGCAAAAATCCAAAATACAGAAGCTAGCTGTGCAAAATAGTAGTGCTATGGCAATAGTTCTAAGAGATGAGTGGATGAGGGCAAGAAACGGTTCTGAGCTTCCATCTTTTTCCCACTCGATATGCCTGGGGAGTTTTCTATCTAGTCATTAGTTTCCCACACATTCATCCTCTCCTTACAATATGGTATCTTGGAAGATAGTGCATGTAAGAGAAACATTCGTTTACTGATGCATTCACAGCAAGATGAGAGCACGCTCATGTGTTCAGGATATTGTTATTTGACATGATAAAGTACAGTTTCAGGCCCTTCACTGGGAAAAGCTGGCTGGAGCCTAGTTATGCAGGTGCAAAGGTGTCCTGAGAAACAGCACATGCAATGGGACTGATTAGCGCAATGGCCAAGGTCAAAAACAGTGCAGTTGCACACACCACAGACCAAGTGAGATTCATCATATGGTCTGGGAACTTGGGACTCTGTGATAATAGCAAACTGATTCACTTTAATGAGGTGGATGTAAATATCAACTCCTTTGCACTACTGTATATCTTATCACGAAAAGATTCCAACTGAGTTGAGTGGAATAATTCCTTTGACAAGCTGCAGGTGTTGGGCCTGGCATGTATTCTCTGACTGCTTGGGGTTGCTTTACCCTGGTTGTCTACAGTAGATCTTACAATATAAATGATTTAATTTTTCAGTGGGAAAAAAACCCACCCCAACATGGGGCTGAAATGTCTTCTATCATCCAATGAAAGGAAAGGATAAAACATACAGTACACAGAGCTGCTTTATATGATTATAACAACTTGAGTTCTGAAAGAAAGGAGGCTCAGAAGAGATTTCTTTTCCTTCCCAGATAGAGCTTTTGTGAAACATTGTCCTAAACAAATAAAAGATTTTCGCTCAAATGATCTACCTTGCTGTTTTCCTTTCCTTTGAAGAATCCTGTGGTACAATAGGCAACCCATCAGGAATAATTAGATTATACGGCGGCATCCATGGAAACAATACAGCTTTTGAAAAGAACTCCTACAGAAGATCTTAGAAATCACATCTATTATGGATATCTTTTACTGTTTCAAAGGCGGCACAGCTCCAAATTATGGGAACTAACAGTGGGGCAAAATCTGACTGTTCCATGCTTTGTCCCTTTGTCAATAATTATTACTACATGAAACAGTCAAGTAGTCATTGTACCAAAGAGAATAACTGGGTGACAGGAAGAAATGGGCCATGTTTTATTCCGAGTTTTGGGAATCAGTAATGAAAACTACATGTGTTTTATATAGTATGTCTAGTAAACTCACACCTTTCACGTTCTTCAGCTTTTCTCTAAGAGGGCATTTATGAATGTCTCAAAAAACAAGAAGGAAGAGGTACCAGACAAAGGTATCTGCATTTTTGGGCCTCAGTTATAGAAAGAAGAAACTGAAGACCTATTTGGCATTACTGTGGCCATTTTTATGACCCAGTGTACCTTATCTGTTGCAATGTATTAATGATTTCAAAGTTGGAATTGTCTTACAGGTGATAAAGTTGGAAGGAAAAACATAATGGATTGGTACTATAGAAAACAGGAGAAAAATACTGCTTCTGTTTTTCAATAATAGATTTTGAAACTTTAGAGGAAGCAAAGACATTTGACCTGATGATCCTACATATTGCACTGCAGATGATCTGTATTTTACACATCATTCTGTATTGTTATAATTGTGATTGTCTATCTGGATTCCCTACTGTCCCTGGTCTCATTGTCCTTGCAGTGGGGGGTCAGGAAAAGGACCTACGTAATGAATCAGTTTCTTTAAAACAAAGGAAAAACCACCAATAAAAAACCCCACACCAGTGATTTTGCCCTCTTGACTAACTACAGTTTGAAGTTTCAAAAGTGCCTAGGTAACTTTGGAAACAGGGTTTTTCTGAACCTCTATGAGATGTGTACTCCAACATCACTGCCGTACGGCCTTGTGTTTCTCTCCAGAACAAGTCTAGGAGCAGCAGTACAAGATTCCCTCAAATGACCTCTATTTTTATACCTTAACTGGTGTACTAGAATTTTGAAGATGAGGCAATTAAAAATTAATCCATTAGACCTGTTAAGTCTCTGTGTACTGGGAAGTGAAATAAACCCACAGTCATTCAGGACATCATAGAACATATTACCATGACAAGGTAATAGCACAGCATTCTTAACCAAGGCTGAAACTGAACTGAAAACCAGACACAGAGCAAAGGAAAGTGGTCAGATAAAAAAAATAAAGGGATAAACGCTTGCTAGCAAAGCCCCTACCCATATAATCATTGTGTGCATGAACCTCTAAGGGAAAAAATATATATTCTCTTTTTACATGTTGGTTCTTTGCCCTACTAATTGTGAAAACTGGAAGGGAGAGATAACTCTCAATTTATACTGAAGAACATGATTATTATTATTATTATTAATAACAACAATAACAACAATAATAGTAATTATCATAATCATCTTTATTTTTACAGCATCTATCCATAACACAGTGTAAATATGCTTCCCCCCGCTTTTTTTTTTTAATAATCCAATGTTAGGTGATAGCACATAAAGCCAATAATGTACTTTTCTAGCAACAGTGTTTAGTCAGGAATGGGATTATCTCACATGGGATTTTCTCACATGGTTATTTGGTGTGCACCTTTCCACTCCATTTCATTAAGAAACCTTTCCTGGAACCAGCAGAGGAGAATATGGAGGTTGCAGCCCTGCAAAGCATAGTGTCCTTAGTAGCAGTATAAGCAGATTGTCAGGGCTCGCTTCTGTTTCCAATAAACTCAAGGCCTGAATCACAGAAGTGGTAGCCATCCGCAGTTCCCACTGAATTCATCTGGAGCTCTGGCAAGTTAAATCTGTAACTACTATCACTATTCCAGGGAAAGTGATTGCTTCTGAAAGATTACTGAGTAAAGTGCAGGTTGTGCAGAAAGACCAGTGCTATTGCCTTAGATATTACCCTCCTAAAGACACTCCTCCTATTCAATTAAAAAGAAATCTGTTTACAAATTCCACTTATCATGAAAATGGAGAATTATGGAAAAGCATCAGAGCTTAAAAACAACAACAAAAACAAAGCAGAACAAATACATCAAAACCCTAGAAGCTAGTTAAAATGCAAGACTATGTTAAGGCAACACTGGGAAGAAATGTATTCAATTAAAAAATGTTGTTCATTGTAGTACACACAATTTCCACTGAGGTGTGCTATCTCTCCAAATATCATCATCCACACCCTTTTCTTAGGCAACTAAATGTGCTGTTATATCCTCAACAATGTCCACTATGGTGTCTCAGATTGCTAACCCTTTCACGCAACCATTTTATACACAGCATGTTTTCAGGCAAGAACAGCAAACACCATAGAGGAAATCTGCTAAAACAAAAGATGATTTCTCTATTTTTAAACTAGACAGAGCAATTAGTTCCTGTCTGCAACTAGCTGTCTTTGTGAAGGGAGTGACATGGATATTAGCTTTGAATTCATCAAAATGATTGTGTATGTTATTCTGAGAGAATTCTGGGCAGTCTTAACAGTGTGCAAGAGGAGTTTTTCATGCTGTTTTGACATTTGTCTGCTTCCAGGAGCCATTGTGTGATGTTGTACCATCATTATTGCTACTACCATAAATGTAAGTTCCTTTTGCTTTTACATCAGACTTATTTCTCCATTATTCAGACCCATTTAAACCCCAAGGATGCTCAAGCACACCTATTGATACCTGAAAAAACAGATAACACAGTAGGGCATTTTTAAATAAGCCACATAATCAGGAAAGTAACAGAGATCCAAAGGTTTAACAAAGGTGAATCTGGGGAAGGGGGGAAGGAATTTCACTTTGTCAGCTTTTTGTTACTTGCAGATCCTTAAAAACAGATTACTTGTGATTTTAAGAAGAGTTCATTCTATTTCGGAGGAATAATGACACAATAATTTTCAGCCTTCCAGGTAATCACTTTAAATTGCCACAAGATGAATGCTGTGATAGCTTTCCTTCTCAGCACAAAGCTCATGAACTCTTAGTGTTGCCAATATAGAATATTCATTTATTGGTCCATCATCAGCAAGATATGTGTTCCCCCAAGAGACTGGCAGATCTTTAAAAGTGGATTCAATATGAAATATAAAAAAGGGGGCAGAAAGGATTTAAGAATGTGGCTGGAAGTAATTGAACCTTGTAGTAATGTAACTATTAATATGAAGGTTGTCTTGAAAAATAACACTGTACTGCCTGCCCCAAAGCATTACTTAGACATGCAGGAAGGATTCACCTCACCTAATATTATACAACTACAGTGTAGATATCTGAAGTTCCCTATGTACTGAATTGAGAGAAATAAGCACACTTCAACTAACCCACCATAGGTATTTGCATTAGGTTGAGAGGAAATGTCTCCCTCTCTCTTGACTAGCAGAGGAAGCCTAGGGGACTAGCTCACATGTAGACATCTTGCATTTTATGGGATGAGTGCCTTTCAGAGTGTCCATATTTCCCTAAACTAAAAAACCCCAAATAAACGCAAAGGATGACAGATAGATCTTTCCCTTCCATTAAGTGAAACAGCAGCTATGAAACAGGCTTAGCTGGCCAGAGCTGTCCCTCAAGAAGCCTAGGAAGAGTTCTCCTGATTTATACTTTTCCCTTCCTGTGCTATGTTGCAGCATAAAAGCTCTTCCTAGGGAAAAAGCAGCATGGTCAAAGTACCCTTTCAATTAATCAGTCATGAGCTTGGTGGGCTGCCCATGATGGTGGGGTGCTCCAGTCTGGAGCTTGTGTTGAGAAACTCCTCATATCATATCAACACTGGTAGCCCAAAAATCTATAAGCAGCACAGCTGTCTAGGGATAACTAAGAAATAAAACCCCATGTTGCCACCTTCCTCACTAAACAGCAAATCAACAGCCCCATAAGGTATAATCTTAGACACAGCCAGGACATTCCTCTAGCAGGAAATAAGCCTCCAATTAATGTTACCAGTTTAGGGAACTGCATTCAGAGTACTGCTCAGGTATCACAGAGCTAGAGCATGTCATAAGCACATGGCAAAAATGTCATCTGGAAGACAGGAGATCCAAAATGATCGCTTTCATATGACAATTTGATTTGCAGGTTGAGATGCCAAAATAAGCAGATTCAGACACTTTTGCATTTGCATTGCATTTTGATGGCTCTACAACAGAGCTTGTCAATAATTTTTTTTCTGAGGTCTGCTGATGATTTTACCAAGATCTGTTCAGCAGAAACCTCCAGCTTTCTATCCTCAAAACTGGAAACTGAAGTAGCGCTGCTTTTCAAGAGTCATAAGAGACATAAGAGGACCTGGATCTTGAATCTGTCTTTTAAGCAGCCCTGTCTTCAAATAAAACCCAGTAGAGACTCCAAAACATGCATTTCAGAGATGGACAGTGATTCAAACAGGGGCATGTGAATCCAGAGAATGAGCAGAAGAGTGAGGTTTTCCAAAGGGTTACACAGTTATTAGATGAAATTACAACGTTAAGGTAAATATGAGAAAAGCCGAAAGAGGTGAAATCATGGGCTCTTGCAGTAGTCTTAGAGGAAAAATGGTCACTGCTGAGTTCATAATTTGCATAGATTATTATGCAGCTACTCAGTGTTTCAGCACAACAGGGGGCATGCAGGAAATCATGCACAACCTTTGCCAGCTACAGCTCTAAAGAGCCGGGAGGTCGGGTCAATGCTTTTCAGTGTAGAAGCACAATGACTTGTTCAAAGCACTTTTGCAACCAATAAAACAAAACTACTGGTGATGGAAATCATCAGGTTGCCAGCTCCACCCAGAAAAGTGGAGAAATGCATGTGTTGGGAACTCCACTGGTTGTATGACCACACATTTCCCTGTGCCTTCAGAGCACTCTTTCAGCAAATCCAATATTGGCAGGCTCTTGGCATATCAGGAAGGTCAGGATTTAGGCAGAGTAAAGTAAACAATTTCTAGGGCAACAGGCTTCAGGGAGTGGCAGAATGGCCAGCCTTTATTGCCAGAGACATGCTGCTAAGCATAAGTAGCAACAGCCATGGTGTGGGATGGCAGTAGTCCCTCCTATGAACAGTAGTGATTTCGCTAACCCTCACATCTCACTAAGTGCTAAAGGGGCAGCAAATCTGCATCTCTAGGGCTCTCCTTGGCACGCTGTTCCATCACTACACTTTTCCTTCACTCCTTTTCCTTTGGTAAAAGCAATCCTAATCCAGCCTGCCCTGAGCTCCTCATAGCTGGGGCAACAAAACTTTTATCAGCTTTTACTGTACTCTGAGGAAGTCATGTTTATCCTCTGTAAAAGCAACCAGAGAATCTTACTGATTTTCCATGGGAGTAGTGAGGTGAAGGGAGGCAGGGTAGAAATAGAAATATTTTTAAAAGAGGGGAGAAAGTGCTGATATTATGAGGGGCATTTTGATGTCTGGCCATTCATCTGATGTCTCAAAGTCAGACACCTCGAGTAACCAAATATTTGACCCAATTTTCAGTCCTCTTTGGATAGATTACCACTTCTAAAAGGATTCACAATTATCGAACAAATCAAAAAATATCACTTCTACACATGTAAAAGAGGCTCCAGTAAGTCTACCTATACCTGCTTGGACTATTTCAGAACAGCGGTGGAGTTAGTTAAAAATTAAATGAAATCTAAAATATGGCTTATTGTTTGTTTCTTTATGCCTTATAATAAGTGCCTAAAAGGCTTAAAACAGTGTTCAAGAGTGGCTGGAACCAAAACTTTGGCTGACTGTCTTTATAGAGACAGCAGGAAACCACAAACTTAAAATCCACATTGAACTTTCCGAAAGATTCTGGAGCATTCAAACTGGTGATTTTGATTCAGATCCATGTGTAAATGTAAGGTCAATGTTTGATTTTGGCATCTATGTGGTTTTTATTATATTTTTGTGAGTAATTGATAAGACAATAATAATAATATTTGCCACATACTGAATGTATTTTATTGCATCTCAGTCACTGTTGACTGTTATCAGACCTTCTTTTTTTTTTTTTTGAGACAACAAAATTGTGCACTTCTGTCCATTTCAGGGTGTGAATGCAGTAGAGAGTGCATCAGAAAAAAAAATAAATTTGCCTGTTGCCAGACGAATTATAGACAAAAGGTTAATTTTGCCAATGAACTATTAATTCCTTTTCGCCTTCCACTTTCTCTCCCTGTTCTTTACACTCCCTTCCACCTCCAACAGCGAACAAGGCAGACAGTTTGCTTCCCTGGCCATTGCCAAAGAAAATCAGCTGGAGAGTGATTTCTAGAAATATGGGTATATATTCTTCATGTTAATGCGTAAATCTGATTTTCTGTTGCCCAGCCAGATCCCAATCAGAGAAGATCTTTTGCATCACCCAAATTCTTATTCTTTTGCATTATCCAAATTCTTATTTTGTAGACCAATCTGAGTTCATACAGTTATGCTCAGTAGCATACAAAAAAGCCAAGGGGATTTGAGATTCACAGCACTAATAATCTCAGCAGGCTAAGTCATCACAGACCAGATTTTCCTGGGTCTAGTGTCTGTATTTTAAGAGAATATACTACAGTATTAAAACTTAGATGTGAGAACAATTGGAAATGCCATTGTTATGAGAAAAACAAGATCTACAAATGGAAAAAAGAAAGTTCTTCATTTCCAGCAGTGATGAACTCATGCCCAGAGCAAGGAAGAAGTCATGGCTGTCCCTAATGCTAATCATCACTGTTGATTTCCCTAGCTTTTACATGAGCAAAGGTTTGAATGGTGAGAAGTTATAAAGCAGAAGAATGGCTAGAATACTAGATGGCATAGGTGAATATAACCACTCATCTGAGGCTGCAGAGAAAATCAGAGCATTAAAATATGACACTGATAGCCTGTTCTGTATTGCACCCTCTGCTGAATGAAGCAGAGAGTTTGGGCTTGGAAACTAAAATGAATGTATTGAATATATGCATCCTTTCCCCTAATTATGGAACATTATCCTCATCTTAAATCCAAGCATTAATGGTATTTTTAAAGGATTTGACTATTTATATAGATGTCTGATCCTGCATGATGCTGAATTCCATCACACTGCCTTGGTTTTGGTAGGAAAAGACATCACCTTTATGGGATTTAAGCCTGAAGGCATAGGGAGCCTATTTTAAAATTTTCTAGTTTGTAGAAATGTGGCAGCAACATCCAGCCTGAAAAGCATGAGAGAAACTGAAGCCTGTCTCACCTACATTGGATTAAGCAGTTCCAAAAGGCTGCTTATTGGACAGAGAAAGATGCAAAAGCTGAACCATTCCCAGTGAAAAAAAGAATGATGAGCTCCTGAAAAAGGCACCTGAACACATTGTTCATTTGAAAAGGAAGAAAAACCAAAACAGAGAGAGTTAATATCAGAAAAGCAACAAGAAATATTCAAAAGAGCCTCAGTAAAACAAGGTACAGTTGTCTAAGGAGGAACATTAAGCAAGACCACAGAGACTTTTGGTTTCCTGAAGAGAATCCTCATCTCTTGGGTCACTCACCTTTTCATAAATTTGAGCTAGGCAATGGTAGTGCTGTCCTCAAAGCTAAGGGTAATTAAAAGTGAGTTCCTTTAGGAGTATCTCAGACAATTAGGGGTCTTCATTTAAAAGGAAGTTTCTTTTCAAGAAAAGACTCTTGCTTCATAATAAATGAAAACAGCAGTGTTATTTAGAGTGCTAAATTTCCTCCTAGGAATATTTCAAGAGAATAACAGTAATACACATCCTGTAAAACATTAATTGCACATATGGATGTGTTTGAGGAAGACTTAATTTTATATCATTTACACAAGCAAAATAAGAACACGTGCTTGAGTTTCTTCTAAAACTATAATACATCATGACCTGTGTATGTAAAAGGCATAACTACAGGATTCCACCAAAATACCTATTTCTTGTGCCCCTAGAAAGTCAAACCCATACGTCCCATCCAGAATCTGATTCAAATCTCTTAAAAATAAGGGTCCATATATATATATGTAAACCATCTGACTCTTTATTATATATCGGCATTAAATTTAATAGCTTTGGAAGACATTTGAGAGTTTGGTTTGCATTATCACCCTTTCTCTCTCCTTTCTGTCCCTCTTCCAGAATAAAATAAAAAACACTACTTGAAATTTTTGGTTTCTTATACAGAATACGGAAAACCCAGCACAGCTGAAGATAGTGTCTAGTCAGGCTCTCCATTTAGGTCTTCTGGTTTGTATTTGCGTCCAGTTGATATTTGTGAGAAATTCTCACAAATGACACAGGATGAGTCAATAAGTAGGGAAACATTTTTTTTCATTTTGTGATCAGTTTTCCAGAGAGTTCAAAAGTACTGCATAAATGTGAAGCCATAGCATTTTAAGAGCAGGGTGTGGAAGAGGACTCATCAGGGCCTCAAGTCAGCCAAAGGAGCCCAGAGAAGAAAAAACAAACAGGAAACCCCAAACCAAACCAAAAAGATACTAGAATGATAGAGTCATACTGTAGGCTGGAAGGGAACTCTGGAGGTCATTTAGTCCCAACCCCTGCTCCAAGTAGGACTATTGCCAGTACGAGATCAGGTCATCCATGGCTTTGTCTAGCCGAGTCTTGTAAATATCCAAGGATGAAGATTTCATAGGGACCTGGAGTAAGCTGTTCCATGGCAGCACCACCCTTCAAGTGAAGAGGATTTTCATAATGTCCATTTTGAACATCCCCAACCAGAATTTGTATTTTTTGCTTCTTGCTGCTCTGCCAATATCAAAAAGAGTTTGGCTCTGTCATCTTTGTAACTGCCTTTAAAGAAGTCACAGAGTGCTATTAACCACCCCTAAGCCTTCTTTTTGCCAGACTAAAGAAACATGGCTCTGCCAGCCTCCACTTTTATGTCAAGTGCTTTAGCCCCTGACCATCTTGGGAGCTCTTTGCTAGACACTGTCCAGTTTCTCAGTGTTCCTTTTGAACTTGGGCATCTAACACTGGACAGCATTCCAGGTGCAGTCATGCAAGTGCTGAGCAGAGGCAGATGCTGTCCTCCCCTGACCTGCTGGCCCTGCCCCTCTGGTGTTGCCCAGGGAACTGTTTGCCTTGTCTACAGTCGGAGCACTCTGTTGGCTTGTAGTCAGCTGGCGTCAGCCATTACCCCAGCTCCTTTCTGTCAGTTGTCACTCACCCAAGTGTTTCATAGCCTTTGCTGATTGGTGAGTTTACTTTTCCTCTGGTGCAGAAATTTGTTATTGTCCTTGGCGAACTTCAGGAGGTCCTTGATAAAGTCCCAGGTGTCACAGGGTGTCTTGGCATGAAAATTCTGTTATTTATCTATTTATATATTATTTATATATTCCTGTAATACCGTAACCACCTCACAAATACCTGATCATTATCTCTACTAACAGGTGAAGAAGATTCACAGCCAAGTAACAAGATTCCAGCAATACTGACCTTTAGAAACGTTTGCAAACCAAAAATGGATTGCCAAGGACCTGAGCACAACAACTAGGATCTAATTTCAGACAACCCTGAAGACTAAGTAGGGATCTGTACAGGCTGGATGTTTGGAGAATGTCTTAACAGATTATGAGATGAAGCTTCAAGAGTGGTATCCCCATTTTTTCTTTTAGTAGTAAATACTGCTACAGGATACACATAAAGAAATACTTCTTTTCCTATTTTCTTGGAATAATGACATGAATTCACCTGTAAAATTCTATGCAAAATATTTTCCCTCCATTTCTCACCACTATTTAATGGTTCTTACAATTTTCGGGAATTATTCTACATTGCACACTTGTTTCAGTTATTGATAAGCACTGTTTTTGAATAGAATTAGGAAATGTTTATAGTGCTCATGTATAGACTATTTCAGTTGGAAGAAACCTACAACAATCATCTAGTCCAACTGCCTGACCACTTCAGGACTGAAGAAATATTAAAGCATGTTATTAAGGGCATTGTCCAAATGCCTCTTAAACACTGACAGGCTTGGGATATTGACCACCTCTCCAGGAAGCCTGTTCCAGGGTTTGACCACCCTCTTGGTAAAGAAATGCTTCCTCGTGTCTAAACCCAGTCTAAACCTCCCCTGGGGCAGCTTTGAACCATTCCCACATGTCTTATCACTGGATTGCAGGGAGAAGAGCTCGGCAGCTCCCTCTCTACTTCCCCTCCTCAGGAAGCTGTAGAGAGCAATGAGTTCACCCCTCAGCCTCCTTTTCTCCAAACTAGACAAGCCCAAAGTCCTTAGCTGCCCCTCATAGCACATTCCTTCCAGCCCTTTTACCAGCTTTATTGTCCTTCTCTGGACATATTCAAGGACCTTAACATCATTCTTAAATTGTGGGACCCAGAACTGCACATGATGCTCAAGGTGAGGCTGCACCAATGTTGAATACAGCGGGATAATCACCTCTTTTGGCCGGCTGGTTATGCTGTGTTTAATGCACCCCAGGTTGGGGTTTTCCCTCCTGGCTGCCAGGGCTCACTGCTGACTCACACGGAGCCTGCTGTCGACCAGCACCCCCAGATCCCTTTCTGCAGGGCTGCTCTCCAGCCACTCCTCTCCCAGTTTATACTTGTGTTTGGCATTACTCCATCCCAGGTGCAGAATCCGGCATTTGAATTTGTTAAATTTCATCCCACTAATCATTGCCCAGTGCTCCAATCTATCTAAATCCCTCTGCAAGGTGTCTTGTTCCTCAAGAGAGTCAACAGCACCTCCCAGTTTGGTATCAGCAAACTTTCTAATGGTGCATTCAACTCCTGCATGCAGATAGTTGATAAATATATTAAACAGAACTGGCCCTAGGACTGAGCCCTGAGGAGCACTGCTGGTGACCAGTCACCAGTCAAATGTAGCCCCACTCACTACAGCCCTTTGAGCCCTGCTCCACAGCCAGTTCTCCACCCAGTGCACCACAAACCTGCTCAACCCACAGTTGGACAAATTGTCTGGAAGGATGCTCTGAGGAACAGTATCAAAAGCCTTACTAAAATCCAGAAAAACTACATCCACCACCTTCCCTTCACCCACTAGGTGGGTGACCTTATAGAAGGATACTGAATTATTTAAATAGGACTTTTCTTTTGTGAACCCATGTTAACTGTGCCTGATGATTGCATTATTCTTTAAATGCCTTACATTTAAGGAATGTCTTCCTATTTTGCTGTCATTATTAGTATCTGTAACAGACACAACCCCTATGTCATGTAGAAGATTTCTCATTGTGCTAGATACTGTACAAAGAAAGAATAAAAGGCTCATGGTGGTGTGTGGGAACTGGTTTCTTGTGTCACATAGTACTGTTTCAGCTCCCCAGTAGGAAGACTGACATTTTTCTAGGCCATATGACAGAAACCAAATAGATTTCCAGGAAAACTACAAATCCTGTAAGAATAAGCATTTTTTAGCTATTTGTTTCCCATAATGAAAACACAATCACTGTGAATTTTCTTGGAAAATGAACGAAAAGGGACATGAATTTAAAATACACTTAAGGAAATGCTCATGAATGCTTTTTTTTTTTTCTAATAATGTCCATCTGAGTTTATTGACATCTACAGTTTATTATATTGCTTGTACAGAGCTACAATTATATGAGTATAATTCCACCGACTTCAGTGGAGTTACACCAGGCATGAAAGCAGCCCACCCACTGACTTCACATTTTGAAAGCAAAGCTGTGCAATTGTAACAGGCGCCACATTATGTCTTTGCTAAATTCAAAGACATTCTTCCACCCAAGGGCTCCCCCTTCTTTTTATTCACCTTGCTCCTTTCTTCACTTTTTATTACCACACTGCTCCCTCAACATGATTGCATCTGCATTTTATTAAGATTACTGCTACTGTTTAAGAAATACCATATCTCACTGCATCATGCTGTGTTTTAATATTTCCTGTTTTATTCTAGTTGTATTTCCTTTAATAGATAAGTATATATTTTCGCATGCAACAAAATCAGACTGCTTTAAGGAATAAATTGATAAATTGGCATCTAGAACACTACCAAGCATCCTAACTGTGTGCCAGGCTCAGAGGAAATATCAGGGCTGCCAGTTACATTGGCTGAAGAGTCAGACCATAGCCAGCCAGGAAGAGATCATCTGTCTGCTGGAAATGATTATTGTCATTATTTAGACTTGAAGTGGTGCCTGCTGCTTCCTCTTCAAACATAGGCAAGGTGAAATAAACCCTGCCCCAAAAATCATACAATACAGCTTGAAGCATGCAAGCCATCAGTGAGCAACAGTGATTTCTAAGGAGAGTCAAGGGAGGGTGGAGGAGGGGAAGGAACAAATCCATCAAGCAAGGAAAAAACCTGCCAAAGTTCCTCTTGCAAAACGCACATGCACATACACGTATGTGTGTACATATGTATAAATATATGCATACTTACTTCTTAAAGACTCACCCTCTCTCTGTCATACTGAAGAGCATCTCGATCATAGAGTGGACTCTATGGTTGCACTTGATAGCCACACGGAAACCCCTGGGCAGGTGAGGGAACCTGCAGAAGGATGCCATGCAGAGACAATTGCAGTCTCTGGGCTGTATATCCTACAAGAATCCTATCAAGAGAGCAGCATTATTGAACATGAGTACAGATGTTGCCCATGGGTTGAGACTATACTACAACAGGGAGGGACTGCTACTGCTTTCAGTCAAATGAAAATGCCAATTAAATGTGAAAATATTCTTAAGCTAATACATAACCCCCCTTTCCTTTTTTCTGTCTCAAACCCTGAAGCTTTGGAGGCAGAAAGGAAGTCCCAAGGACATCATGGAGAATAGCTGTAAGACATTGGAGTAAACTTGGGCATGCGGTTCCTGTGGGATCCAGTGGCTTTGCTAAGGCTGTGACCAAAGCCACGCTTGCAGGCTTGCAATGTCAAAGACTAGAAAATCTGTCCTTCAGGGAATTTTCTGAGCCATCTCTACTAGACAGTAAAAGTATAACCTGCTGTTCCCTGCTTCTTCCACCTTTATTCTCTTTTGTCCTGGAATCCTGCACTATATCAACCCAGGGTTGTAAATTTCTCTCTGGGACTTCTTCCTTTATTTAGCCAGTAGATTCACTACTGTGTAAGAGCGAGTAAAAAAACCCAACCAAACAACAAAGCGTAAACCAACAAAACAGAGAGGAGCGGCTGAGGGAACAGGGGTATTTTAGCCTGGAGAAGACAAGGCTAAAAGACCTTCTCACTCTCTACAACTACCTGGAAGGAGGTTGTAGTGGGGTGGGTGTTGGTCTCTTCTCCCAGGTAATGGGCAATAGTACAAGAGGAAATGGCCTCAAGTTGTGCTAGGGGAGGTTTAGATTGGACATTAGGAAAACTTCTTCACCAAAAGGGTTGTTAAGCATTGGAATGGGCTGCTCAGGGGAGTGATCGAGTCCTCATCCCTGGAGGTATTTAAATGACGTATAGATGTGGTGCTTAGGGACATGGTTTAGTGGTGGAATTGAAGTGTTAGGTTAACAGTTGGACTTGATGATTTTAAAGGTCTTTTCCAATCTAAACAATTCTATGATTCTATGAAAACAAACCCCAAACAATAACAAAACAACAAACAAAGAACAACCAACCAACCAAACACCAACAGCAGCCTCCTCCCCTGCCCTTTTCACCACTGTCCACCCAAGCTGTAACATGCTTTAGTCTAACAAGGAATTTTGGTCTATGAAAAGAAGATGCACTTCTAACAAGGTGTGGTAGAAAATAAACAAATTCCCTGCAAAACCATTTACTTGATCTGCTGCTTCTTCTACTTCTTCATGCATTTCAGGCATTCAGCCTACCAACCTCCTGGCCAGAGAGGAACTGAAGAGTAAAGGAAAAGCAAAGAAATAAGGATGTGCAAACAGAATAGTCAAGGACTTGGATGACTGCTCCATAATGAAAACTGATATTAACTGATAACATAGTAATTCATCTCAGCTGATAGATCAGCTAACTGCTAATATATTGTGAATACAATAGACAGTCTGGGCTCTGTAAGATGAATGTTTTTCTGTATGCAAGCTGCAACTAAAAGGGCTATTTTCCCCTTTCATTAATCTAGAATAAATAATGCTTATAATGTTACATATCTCTTGCCTTATCTCTGACTGTTTCTTCATGCTGAAATAGGAGATTGCTGCAGTATGCAACACAGCTTCTCAGTGTGTTCTGTGTGTGAGACAGAAAGGGAGTCATTCATGCTGGAAAATATCTGGCAAAATTTCAAAGTTGCTTCCCTTTTTAATCAGTCTTGAACGCAGCTACGATGTGTTCCTGGACTTTTTGTACAGTTAGATATGGGTTTCTGTTTGCTGTTAGTGAGTTATTTCTTTTTTTTGCAGCACAGTTTCCAGTTGTTGACTATGATCAAGCCTAGTGTAAGATTCTAAAGGGAAGTAGAGTAAAATCTAGTTTTCAGTTTTGAAGTCTCTATATAAACCCTTAGGCTGATATGTGGCCTGTGAAGCACCATGCAATACATAGAACAGGAACAACTTACCTCTTGATAGGCCTGACATGACAGGCAAGGTAAGATCAAATATAATAGTCTCTAACACTCGCTAAAATCTATTTGCATTTGACACTTACATGAGAGTACAAGATTGAAGAGACCTCCTCGGTCATCCAGTTCTGTCTCTTGCTATCACTGGCAACCATATCATACAATGCTCTTGGCACCCATCTTCCCCAATGGCAAATTCCTTTTTCTCACCTTGCTTCTACTTCTGTGAATAAATTAGGGTTGTTGCTAAACATCACCCAACTCCATGTACACACGGGCTTTTCACACATTATCAGAGACTGGGACCTTCGTTCTGGAATATGTTTGGAGTTAGCACCTTCATCAGGTGCTTACTGTCTGGCTCGCAAATGCAAAGGGAAATTACTGCCCTGCTGAGGACTGAGAGCTGCAAGGTCTCCACTTTCGTGAGCTGCACCACACGTGTGAGATGCAGTTTGCTCCCATGCGTGGCTTACACAGAGACCATCTTACTGCACTCCCTGGAGGAAAGCATGACGCACGTACAAAGGATTTTTGGGGTGGCAACAGGAGGAGTAACTGTGTGTGGATTCATGCAGAAAGGTCCAGAGGAGGCTTTGTGATATTTCCCTGCAAAGACATGCACACTCATTTAAAACGTGGTGCTGGTGCGAGGCAAGCACTAGTAAGGTAATGAAAGAAATCAGCGCCATGTTGTTGTTTTCTCTTGGAAGACTGAGACTGAGGCAACTGCGAGGAGCTGATGGACTTCAGCTCCTCCTTCCCCAACCCTCCAGGATAATCAGCCTTGAATCTTTATGTAAAATTTTCAGGCTGAAAAAAAATGTAGGACATAATTATTGTATTCTTTTAATAAATTGATCTCTCTTTTAAAAAAATTTGTGTCTTCTTTACAGTGCAAATTCCATGTAAAAATATCCAGAATGCAACTTAAATAAAACTGACTAAAATGGCATCTTATGAGCACAGAAATGATAGAAAGTATCTGTGTAAAGTGGCAGCACGTAGACAACAGTGGATGTCCTTTTTTATTTTTTTGAACTGAGATGTATTGCTGCAGTATGCAACACAGCTTCTCAGTGTGTTCTGTGTGTGAGACAGAAAGGGAGTCATTCATGCTGGAAAATATCTGGCAAAATTTCAAAGTTGCTTCCCTTTTTAATCAGTCTTGAACGCAGCTACGATGTGTTCCTGGACTTTTTGTACAGTTAGATATGGGTTTCTGTTTGCTGTTAGTGAGTTATTTCTTTTTTTTGCAGCACAGTTTCCAGTTGTTGACTATGATCAAGCCTAGTGTAAGATTCTAAAGGGAAGTAGAGTAAAATCTAGTTTTCAGTTTTGAAGTCTCTATATAAACCCTTAGGCTGATATGTGGCCTGTGAAGCACCATGCAATACATAGAACAGGAACAACTTACCTCTTGATAGGCCTGACATGACAGGCAAGGTAAGATCAAATATAATAGTCTCTAACACTCGCTAAAATCTATTTGCATTTGACACTTACATGAGAGTACAAGATTGAAGAGACCTCCTCGGTCATCCAGTTCTGTCTCTTGCTATCACTGGCAACCATATCATACAATGCTCTTGGCACCCATCTTCCCCAATGGCAAATTCCTTTTTCTCACCTTGCTTCTACTTCTGTGAATAAATTAGGGTTGTTGCTAAACATCACCCAACTCCATGTACACACGGGCTTTTCACACATTATCAGAGACTGAGACCTTCGTTCTGGAATATGTTTGGAGTTAGCACCTTCATCAGGTGCTTACTGTCTGGCTCGCAAATGCAAAGGGAAATTACTGCCCTGCTGAGGACTGAGAGCTGCAAGGTCTCCACTTTCGTGAGCTGCACCACACGTGTGAGATGCAGTTTGCTCCCATGCGTGGCTTACACAGAGACCATCTTACTGCACTCCCTGGAGGAAAGCATGACGCACGTACAAAGGATTTTTGGGGTGGCAACAGGAGGAGTAACTGTGTGTGGATTCATGCAGAAAGGTCCAGAGGAGGCTTTGTGATATTTCCCTGCAAAGACATGCACACTCATTTAAAACGTGGTGCTGGTGCGAGGCAAGCACTAGTAAGGTAATGAAAGAAATCAGCGCCATGTTGTTGTTTTCTCTTGGAAGACTGAGACTGAGGCAACTGCGAGGAGCTGATGGACTTCAGCTCCTCCTTCCCCAACCCTCCAGGATAATCAGCCTTGAATCTTTATGTAAAATTTTCAGGCTGAAAAAAAATGTAGGACATAATTATTGTATTCTTTTAATAAATTGATCTCTCTTTTAAAAAAAATTGTGTCTTCTTTACAGTGCAAATTCCATGTAAAAATATCCAGAATGCAACTTAAATAAAACTGACTAAAATGGCATCTTATGAGCACAGAAATGATAGAAAGTATCTGTGTAAAGTGGCAGCACGTAGACAACAGTGGATGTCCTTTTTTATTTTTTTGAACTGAGATGTAAAAATTTTTCTCTTTTTTCTGTGTTTTTTTTTCTCCTAAGAACAAAATGAATACTTCAGCAGTGTTTGAGTAAAAATATTGCAACATAGAATAACAATTTGTCTGAAAATGTTCAGACTGCACCTTTATCATGTTTAATCTGTTACCTCATATTTTCTGATGGTTGTTGTAAGTTTTGTCCAAATGCTCATTTCCACCTCCCCTCCCCCCTATATAATTATGTGGAAATTTATAATTTGATAATTTGTTCTGCCATAGTGATTAGAAAAATTACCTTCCACATAAAGCAGCTACATTTCTGCATTTGTGGTTTGGGTTTTTTTTTTTTTTTTTTTTGTATGGCCACCTTATTTTGCTAGAAATAGGCAGACAGACAGCTGTTTGAGTAAAAAGGAAGAAATACATCCTGTGGCAGGGTGAGCATGGGCAGTGCTGCTCATGCTTCCCTCTACTTTCACTTCACAGCTAGTTTTATAGATTTCACACATTTCAAGACAAGTACCTTAATCCCGTCATTTAATTTCAATGTATTGTTTCGTTATTCTCTTGAAAGCAAGGAGATTATCTACCAGTGATGAACAGGTCTAACTCGCTAAAAACTTTTGCTTCAGTGAAGAAGCTGTAGACTATCAGTATAGCAAGGAACAGCTCCAAACAAGTCCCACTGAAGTACTCAGCCCAAGCGTTTACTTTTATTTAGACCTGTCAGTGTTCATGATGGGGAAGCAAAATGTAAATATAAGTGCCATATTTACTGATTGCAGAATTGTTTACCATGAATCTGACATCAGACTGAAAATGAGGCAGGCCATGTGTTGGCTCCTACGTGTTAGAAAATTTTCTTTGGCTCTGTCACTGATATTGTCTTAAATGCAGAATGAGCCTCTTCCATACCAGGGCTCATATTAATGCTTATTACTTAGCTGAGCACAGGAATACTTTTGGTACATGCACTCATGGTGCTCCAATTTTTCTAAAAGGATAGGTGGAAAAGTAATAAATTTGCTAAAACAACAAAGAGAGCTTTCAGAGAAATGAATGTGGCTAGATCTTTGATGTATAGAGGTCAACAGAAATGAGATCAGACAGCAAAATCGATGATATGCATTTTCTGTGATTCAGATAGAATGTATTTATCTCAGTAAAGAAATAAAAATTCTCACTAAAGAAAAGTAGATGTTTAAGCCCAACATTAAGGAAGGAAAAGATGATCTTGCTGTCAATGCAAATTCAGAAGTACCCAGGAGGCTTGCACTCAATCATTGACTTTCCTACAGACTTCCTGCAGGACTTCCAGAAAATCATGCAGGACATGTCAACACCACATCCTGGAGGGTGGCCAAATGGCATGTGTTAGCAGCACTTGTGTGAGCTCTGGATCTTGATAGCTCACCAGCACATGCCAGCACACCTGTAGCACCATGGGCGGAGTTCAGGGCCAGGCAAATTTGTACCATACAGGACTGAAGCAGGAGGACCAACCCACCTGAGTCACCGCTATCTCAGACAAATCCTTGTCACATTCTCCAGTTCAGCATGACCAGGTCCTTCATTTCTCTTTGTCTCAGCTCCCTGTTTGTGAAACAAGACTAAGTCACCACACAGTTATAAAGCGCTGCAGGAGGAATGATGTGCATGAATAATTTCAAATTTACTGACGAAAATGGTTTTTATCTGAATAAAGCATGGAACAAAAAGAGCCAAAACGTTCAAAATAGTCACACTGAAACGTGCCTTGTGCTTAAATTCAGTACTATGAAATGAATGACTGAGTCTATAAAGACAGAGTAGTACATGAACATAATCTGGACACAGGAAAGTTTACCTCAATGTAATCCAGTGCAACTGGGTAACAGAACAGTGTCTCCCTCCCTTATATTCCTCAGAGACAGGAGGAAATGATTTTTTGCCTTGTTTACAAAACTAAATCCAATTCAGCTGATACTACGCCACTGAAGAGTTAAATCTGTGTATAAATTACTGTGACAACTTATTAGAAAGAAGGAGAAAAAAAATCCTGGAAGTGGAAATTTAATACCTTTGGTGGTCTATGGAGAAAATCAGTACGGGACAGTAAACTGCTGTGATATCATTCATTATCATAGTATGCAGTCAAAAAAAATGGCAGATGGCCAGTTAAGTACTTTGATGTTGTTTAGGTTTCTCCATCCGTATCTACAAGTGCATATAATTTTTATTGCATATGATGGGCGAGAAAGCTGTTTACCAGGTCTGCAGCTCTGAGCACTTTAAAACTTCTTTAAATTTCATTTCAAACAATAAAATAACTGTTATTCTCCTTTCAGACTGCCTCAGAAATGTAGTGTTTTCTTGCAGCTGTTGAAACCAAAGAAAATGGGTCATTCTAGTTATTTTCATAACTAGTATGAAAGTGTATTCCCACGCTAACAATTCTGAAGAACATTATGTATAGCTTGTAATTTACTATTTTCAAATGAAAGCATTCTCTGCAAAATAGACACTGTTGATTCATAGTAGGTTTTGCTCGTATTAGAGATATATAGATGTTTGACTTCTTCATTTGGAGAAAGCTAAGGGGGCTCAAGAGACTTAGAAACTGAAGTCATTTATCTCTACTTCAAGGAAGGCTGTGAAACAGTTTGTGTCACCTCAGTGACTACAGGACTGCAAAACAAATGTAACTTTCCAGAACCAAATTTGGATTTTGATATATTCCACTACAAAATTGCAAGCCTCACATACCCAGAAAACCATTCTTTGACTTATCTCTATGCAAGTAATATCAATATATCTCACCTAGTTTGTTAGTGCAGCTGGGTGGCCAGAAAAACAATTTTTTGCTTCAGATTACATTGGTCTGTTTTCTGGAAAGTGAATGGTCTTTAGAGGTCCCCTAAGGACCCATAAATATTTGAAAACACTTTAAAAATGATCAACTGGGGCTTTTTGGCAACTATGTTGAGGTATACATTTCACAAAGTATGTATTCTCACAGCCCCTCACAATGGCTTGCTAATCATGCATTCCCTGGCTCATTCACACACATAAAACTACTGCTGTACATTTGGATGCATTTACAGCACATATATAGAATGGATATTATTTGTAACATATGGGCAAAAGGAGCCATTTCAGTACGAAGAGGTAATGCCCACTCAAACCTTGATGCTTTTTCGCCATCTTTAGAATCTGAAAAAAGTATTTTTCTACACTTTCAATAGAATGAAACTGTTTTATACTACATGCAAAGAAAAATATATTTTGTACAAATAAGTACTAAAACAACTTTATAAAGAGGACCCATGCTGTAACAGGTTAAAAAGTGTCCTGTTTGGATTTGTTGAAAATTTGGTAGTTATACCTCGTTAGGCAAAGTTAACTGTATGTGTATTTGTAGTTAACTTGGGACCATCTCATTTAAAAATGGATCCTCAGTCCTGTAATTATCGAATCTGGAAGCACAAGTATAAGCAGTTCTGTAATTAAGGGATTTTAAAGTACTTCATTAAAAAAAGGGACATTATGCAATCTGTTACAAAGTTAATACATCAGCCAACTGTACCTCTTTAAAAAAAAAGTGATAGAATTTTGTGATTCAGCTGAGTGAAAGTCACTATGCCTCTCATTATTGCCAAGCCCCAAAATTGAGAATTGGCCCAAGAATTGTGGGATTATACAGCCTTTAACAACCATGCTTTCTGAGTATTTCCTGATTTTTTTAAACCCTCTCTTTTCCAATGAGTGCATGACAATGAGTTTTATCAGCTCTAAAAATGTTACCATGAATAAATGATTTCAGTTCCAGCTGCAGCAGGGAGGCTCGCTCCCTCCCTCTCCTTCCTGCCAGGATAATCATATGAATGCTGTGGCTTCATACTTCACAACCAAACTGCCTGCAGAGGAGACCAAGTTTGGAGCCTGTTTGCAAAAATGGGCAACTGCTCTGGTTACTGTTGTAGGAGTATTTACACCAAAAAGTAAAGACTGATACCTTTTGTGACTGTACTCTTTGTAATGAAAATCTAGGAGGAGAGAGGAAAGGAAAGATGACCTTACAGTCGAGGAACTGAATTCAGATGTCTGAGCTGAGTTGAGTTCAGTTCTTTCCTTTCCCTGAAAGCTCTTAAAGACTCCGGTGGAAACTATTTGATCACCTCATTTCCCAATCTATTAAACAAGTGTAAAAGACTGCCTTTGTACCTCGCAGCTAACTGCTTGAGGAGGCAATAATATCTCATTATAGGTACATTTAGTACACAGCTTTCTGAGATCCTAATCTCACTGAGTACTCTTCTGACATAAAATTATTAGGAAATCTTTTGCAAATCATGTATTTTATAGGGCTCTGAAGGCTGGGTGTCATCTGTTTTCAGATTTCTACTCATTAGCTCTTACAGATGCAAGGTTCAAGCCTGAGCTTTAGCCAAGGATGACTTAGAAAAACCTCCCTTCCCCCTGCTGCACCTTGGCTGCCTGATTGGCTCTCGGACAACTGTTAGTGCCGTCCCAATTTCTGCATGTAGCGTATGGCACCAGAAGACTATTAAGGCAGCCAGGCACACTCAGCCAACATCCAGGCAGACTCTTCTTTCTAGCCATGAAGGCTGATGAAGGAATTTCTAGCGTACCATCCAGGCAGACTCTTCTTTCTAGCCATGAAGGGTTAGGCTGATGAAGGAATTTCTAGCGTAATTCTCTGCTGTGCAAGGACCTCCTATAAACACATCCTCCCCTGCCAGGCAAATAGTGAGGGGAGAGGTTCACGCAGTTCTTTAAGGAGATAGGTATTTCCATTTGTATCATTCCAAAGCCTCAAAAGCAGACAGAAGGGTAGCTTGAGGTGCTCTTCTATCAGTAAAAATCATCAATTTCTTCCTTTCTGACTAATTCTCATGCACGTACAAGCATATCTTGCCTTCCCTGGTGCCAGCTTTGCCAAACTTCAGCTGCAACAGCAGAAGACCTTGTCATCATCCAGGCGTCCGTTCTGCAGTGGCAAAACCTACCTGTCAGCCAGAGGTCTTGCAGCAGCAAGTATCAGCAAGAAGGGAGGCCAACTCCTCTTTTCTGTCTCTTTGATCTCCAGTGAGGGCTTTGATGTAGATCTGATGAGAGCTGAGGTCTCGTAGGCCTTGTCTGGCAGAACAACCTCAGAGTTGAGTGGGAAGATGCTGCTCTGTGCCATTGGCTGCCATAATGTCAGACACAATACTAAGGACACCATTTACTTCTGAGTCATTTTAAACCAAAGAAATTATCTCCTCTGTCTATAGGTGGCTATATCATCGCTGCGATAACAACAGGCCCTGATGAACTGGGACAGTTCATGTAGCTAGTGCATCAAACTGACAAACCACTGTTGTGTACTGGAAAAAAAGAATGGTAAAGAGAAAGGTGCTCTGGTATACACTTCCTAAATGTATCCATACCATTTATTATTTAACAGATTGTTACTCAGGTTGCTGGAAACTTGCTGAGTATTTTACCTTGCTACATTTGGTTTACTAGTCATATAGGTCATCTGAAAATAAGAATCACTGTCTGGGAATCTGTCTAAAAATTTGGCCTACTTGACCTAAACACCAAAAGAAAATTCTGCCAGTAAAATGATTTTAATCACAAATTAAACAATGACAAAATACTAAATATGCTAAAATGGAAACTACTTGTTCATACTGCCGTAGATATGGAGGGAGGAAATCCCAATGCACTCTAGGTACTCTCTGTTACCAGACTATAGTAACCTACTTTTATTAGAAGAAGAAGACTCGATGGTTTCAGCTGATATAAGTTGCTCACTGAGATGACAAAAGCCTCTTTAGTGATAGTTTCTTCAATTTCATAAGGGGACAAAGACAAGAGAATGCCAAAGAAGAAAATCCTGTGCATAATCCTACAGGAAGTTCTTATAGCGGCTATCATCCTGCTAGTTAAATACCCTGATATGTCCTTGTTTTTCTTGATCTGAGTTATTGAGGCTTCATTCAATTCCTAGATATTAGAAAGAGGTGTTATGGAAAGATTATTCCTGCCCCCAAAAGCTCCTGATGAGCTTTTACATGTGTACCAATATAGATGTCTATATACTATACATACATATATATACACACACATGTATGTAGACATTATAAGAAAACATTTGATTAACATCCTTTCTTCCCCCCCTAGGATTTCCATGTAAATGATGAGAATGAAGTCCCTTTTTACACAGCTCTGCTTCAACTTTATACCTGGCCTGGATGTGACAAACTGTATTTTGTTTCAAAAGACCAATATAAAATCAGAATGCCACATTTTGGTATTTTCACTTCTCATCATGATAGTAAAGAGCCAGTTCCCAATGTGCTTAACTCAGGTCTGAACTCTTATTACAGTCATTATACGTTTAACCTCAAAAACTAGCAGGTTGTTGCAAAATGTTATTTAGATTACTAGTGTTTTACGGGTGGCAAAGTAACCTAGTTACATAATTTTTACACAAATAATAGTAACAGTCAGAAAAGGCTTGGTTGAAAATATCTATAATAACCAACTATAAAGCTTTACACATTTGGGGGATTCATCACAGCTGAAATGAGATATGCTAATTCGAAAATGTAATGCATCGGGAAAGGAAGCACACTCTTCTACAAGCAAGTCTTTAGATACTTTTTATACCTATTATAATTTCCTCCAGCCATTCACGCCTCCCACACATCCAGACAAGAACTGTATTAATCTGACAGCAAGGGGGAAGGGTCATTCTTGAAATTTACAGCAAAGAAGTTTAAAGCAAATCAAAGAAGCTCATCAGATACTAGTGACATTAAATATCAGGGTACCAGCCCTGTTACAAGTGTGGCACACACATGCTCAGTGGCACTGTTTTTTTGAGCAGCACCTTAGACACTGCCTATGGGTAATAAGATAAAAAGAGACACTACACACATTTCTTCACCCAGCCCGGGAAAGAAAAGCATAGGAATTCACCTCACGTTATCCCTGTTGGCAATGCTAATCAATATCCAATATGGGTAATCCAGCAGTTAGCAATGTGATCCTAAATCTTTATTACACAGAGCACATGTTTCTAGGACCTGAAAATGTCAGGGTCAGCAGTAAAAGCACAACTGGGCCTCTGCTAAGCACATGCCTTGCTGGAGCAGAAGATGTGCCATAGTGGTATTTTTCATAATCATATCTTCATAATGCATAATCAGGTGCAGAAGCTTTGATGATCTTCTCCTTACTCAGAGCTGGTTTTTTTGTTTGGTGTTTTTTTTTTTTTTTTATCTTAAGTCTACCAACATATATAAAAAGATGACATTTCCATGCCCACATACCTGACAACCTAGATGTACTGAGAACAAATCTGCTCTCAAAGAATAATTTTACCCTGTGGGGAACCATGAGAAGAGATTTTTTACACAAGTTCTGGAACAGTGTCCCATCACATAAACAAGGCCACATTAACTTACCAGTGTGTCCAGCTTTTTCATTCTTGCAAGTACAGAAAATAACCAGACTGTGTGGTTTGCAGGGGATTCCAGCACCACATCTTCCAGGGTCTTATTTTTTTTTCCCTAAATGGTCCATGAATCATGCCAGAAAGCTTACGGGAGGAAAATATTTCCGAGCTGGGCTTTTTTCCAGATGGCCTCAATCCCAGTGTCCAGACCCTTTAAAAAATCAACAATTCCAGTGTAGGCGACAGTTTGTCCCCCCTTGTAGTGATCCTTGCTATGGAAAGTTAAATGTTGTAGTTTAAATTTTAAGAAATTCTCAGTGACTCCATGTGTAGCTATACCACCCACAGTCATATTTCCTTCTGTAAGGAATAGTGGCTTATGAGGAAATCATCTGTCAGGCACAGCATTAAACAACTGACCCTGTGTACAGTTTGGGGTGCAGAAATAGGGCATACTTATATGCACCTTTCAGATTCGAAGAAAATCTGTTCTGAACTGACAAAGCTTATATGCTGTAATAAGACTAATTTATGGCCTGAAATAGATGAAGGATAAGAGAACATCAAATAGTAAATGGATGCCAAATCACATGCTAAATGATCTGTTGTGATGGACTGTAAATATAAAGCTTTACCTGACATGTCCAGTTGTAAACTTGCCTGACTCAAATGTATTACAGTAATCAAAAGATAAAGATATGTAAATTAAAGTATCCAGAGGTCCTGATAAGTTTTCAGCCACAGAGACTCAGCCTACTTGTTGATGAAGTACAACTACTTTTGAATTCCCACAGAAACGTTCATTGCTCAAAATCTAGTTCTGAATCATCCAGCTGTAGGTGCCGGTGAGAGATGCATGAAGGCTACAGTAGGTTATAATGCTGGGATTACCCCATCATACTGTTCTGCAACCACAGAAGCAAAGAAAGTTACAGTATCTCTCCTGTTCTTGGAAAACTAAGAATGATTTAATGCAATTGTCTCACATCTTCCTAGAGTGAAGTGCAGAAATGTGGAACAAGCCTTTGGATGGTGGGCAGCTGGGAAAATGGAATAGGCTTATTTTATAATGCAGTGTTTGGAGAAACATCCAAATAAATGTAGAAAATTGTTTTCTCTGCTTCATATAGGTTAGGGAGATTTATATCACTCAAACCCCAATATCTAATCTGGCTTCCAGGAACCATTGTGCTCCACATTCCATTTTTTTCTGATCTATTTCCTGCTGTAAGATTTGGTAAGACGTGAGTCCAAGTGAGTCAAAGCGGCAGAGTTTTTTCACCTTTCTTATGAAGGTACAGGTCAGTGAAAAGTAAGAGTTCAAAGACACAACAGAAAATAATGGAAATGGTTTTTCAGAGTTTGTGACTGTGTTCAGAAGAGAAAAAGACTGAAAAGGGCAGCCCAAATGTCAAATGAGAGCTAATGCTTGAGGAGAGAAGGGAGACCTGAAGCTTTCACAGAGCAGATATTCCCTTTGGCTTGGTGTTCTTCCTCTCTTGAGTTAGAGCTCCAGGGGCCTCCATCAGTCAGGCATCAGCCAAGTCCTAGAGACAAATATGAAGAGAGTCTACAATTAAGCTATAGATCAAGAATAGAAACCCAGCAAAACCACAGTGGAACCAGACAAATGTCTGATATGTGAGAAAGGGTGAATGGGTGGTTCCTCACGGAATTTAATTAATAAATTTGTGGCCTGCTGCTTAAATGCCTGTCTTCCTGTCTTGCGTGACTTGATCTAGCTAAGTATGGCCAAGATTTGGCTTCTTCCTATGATTGGTTTAATTGGAAATATATTGGTTTCTATTGCCCGTTACCCAGGATGGTGATCGCAATGAAGATTTAAGAACATATATCTTAATTAAATTTAACAGACTGCGCTTGCCCAAACAAAACTTGCTTTCCATCTTCATGAATCAAAATAAAGAGCCAATCTATTTCTTCTGACTCATGCTGATTTCCACCTTCAAAGAAACCTTGCCAACAGAACTGGAATGTGAGCTCCCTGCATAAATATTTCTCCCAGTGTGTCCTAAATTTTAGAATAAACAATTTTGTAGATTATTATAGTTTTTGATTCAAGTAATTCACCACTTCTTCAGGAAATAAGAAAAATTGTCTTGTCTGTTTTTCATTGCTTTTAATAGTCTTTTTATGTGTTCTGAAATATGAGGAGTTTCTTAAGTGTTTCTTACGTATTTTGGTACCAAAGGGCAGTTTCAAAATCACTGTACCTAATTAAATCTTTTAAAATCTTTTAAAATCATTTAAATCTTAATCTGAACTTCACTATTTACAGCTTTCCATATCATAAATGGCAATGGAACTTCAATATGATCAACTATTCCAAAATTTGTTATTCTATTTTATTCTAAAGGTTTAGACATATAAATCAGAGAAGCAAAGTATAAAATATATACAGTAAATTAAGTTTCAAACCATAGCATATTAAAGACAAATGTGAAGAGTCGTCATAGATAAGTCAGGTTTAATGGATAAAATACTTCGGGATTTTTTTCTAGATTTCTTTTGTACTCACATGAAAATTTAACAGAGTCATAGCACTTGAGATTCCCCAGAGAATATTTATGCTTCTTGTACAACACCTGTGACTGCTTGACCATGGGCTAAATTCTGTTTCTACTGAACAACATGGCAAAATTCCTATCAACTTAAAAGAAGGTGGAATAGAATCCAACAGAAAGGATGTATGCATAAGAGCTGACAGTATTTTATCTTTAAGGACTATTTCTTACTAATAAAAATATTCCCTGCTCTTCCTATTTCCAAGACACAGAGCCAGGTGAAAGCCTGTACTAAATCAAAACAGCCTACTCTTAAAGCTAGCATTAAAATACTAATGTGAAAAATGCTGCATGAGCTGTAGGTTGATCAGTTTCTTTTAGTAGCATACTACTCTCTAATATACTATTTCTTAACGTTTGGAGCTTTCCAATCTGGATTTAAGATTCCCAATGATATTCTGAACAAATGTGTAGAACTTCCTTAGGTTTTTTCTGGTAGATGCCTGGAGGGGATATTTACCATTTATCCTAGAGATTAGACAAGAAATTACTTTTAGAAACTTTACGTGTTCCTGAACCCACTAGCAAAACTTTTTTCATATTTAACAGTAATATGTGGAACTCCATGGATCCAATCACATCCCTGTTCTCAAAGTAGTGGTATGATTTTTTATGATGCAATGGCATTGCAATGCGACATCATGACTAAAAGTAATAATCCCATAACACTGAAATGCGATTATCAAGACCATTAATACTATGTATGGCATACATTTGCTAGATAATAATGCAAAATGGAACAGGCAGAGTGAAGGACTACAAGAAAGACTGGGGAATGGAGAGCTTTCCTTAGAAGAGGTATGTTTCTGAACTAGAAATATGCCTAAACATATATGCGTGTGTTCCACACTTCTACCTGTCTTTCACAGATAGTTCCAAGCTCTCTCTGCTCCCACCAAGCTGTCCAGATGAACACCAAATCCTATCCAAAGCCACAGGAATGCAGCACCGTGTCAGAGTTTATACAGCCAAGCTCTCGGCAGGGCTTGCGAACCCTGGCATGGAGCAACTTCATGCCGCTTCACTGCTTTGACTTCAAAGCTGCCTCACCCTCAGCCAGCTCAGATGACAAGCAGAGCAGCCTTGGGTCTGTCTGCAAAAGGCTGCATAGGTAACCCTGTATGTGCTTAGTTTGCTTCCTAGCAAGGTTAATGAATGCTCTCTGTACATAGGTAAGTCAAAGTATATTTGAAGTACATCAGGATGAACAGAAAGAGACAGAGCTATTCAAGCTAAAGAAGAACTTCAGAATACAAAAGCCTTCTTAAACCAAGTTAGCCTGGAAATTAGAAGGTTACTAACCTATAAAATAGAAGAAGGCTTCAAGATGATTTTTCAATCAGAATAGTAACAAGCAAAGAACTAGCTACTTCTATCTAGTAGTTCCTGAAGGAGATTATAGAGACTCAATGTGTATGATTACAGGAACTGCATTTAATAACCCACATAGTTCCTCCCAGCCATGTGCTCCTAATAATTGCTTTGACAAAGCAACAATAGATTATGTAAAATCTATAACACAAGTAATGGGAAATCTCTTCACATTCTGCTCAAGAGGACGTGGATGAATCCTTCCTCCCTGAGGTTTGAAATGCCTAATGGTGCAAGTGTCCCGTAAATAGAAATGCAGAGTAGACAACTTTTGGTGTGTTCAGGGCTTTGCTTCGGGGAAGCATTCACACTAATGGATGCCTGCTTTTATCTTCAGAAGCTATTTGGTCTCAGAAAAACTGGTCTGGTAGTTTTCTGAGAATGTATCTTTTCTCCATTTCAGATCAGATTAATGTTTGTGTTGTTTCTGTTTTCATTTGAGCTAGACACAGGAAATTTACAGTAGATGATTAGAAATAGCATGAATTTCTGAAACCTATTACTATTTCTCTCCAGGTTTAATTTGAGTAAGATTTACAGAGATTTCAATTATTTCTTATTTTAAAGCTTAATTTAAAAAATATCAGCAAATGCATTTCCAAAAAAGTATATCTTAGCTGCAGTTTTCAAAAAACTCGGAATCCTGAATGGAAAAAGTATGTCTTTTTTTCACTAGAAGAAAATCTTTCCAACAAGTCAATGATTCATCATCTGAAATACACTGTTGTCTGTCAGCAGCTTTGACGTATTGACTTGTGTATTACACTGATTCTGGGGTATGGATGCTGTAGAAGTAATTACTAATTCAGTAGTTAGGGAAATACTTATTTGATTCATACATTTTAGTTCTGAAAAGAATTTTTTCAAAGGTTTTAAAATTAACTTAGAGGAATAGTTTTAATTTGCGGAACTGCTATAGACTCTAAAGCATAAAGGCCTACATCCCATTCAAAGATGGTTTTGAAAATTACTGCCATTAGTCTCTGCTTTTGCATATGTATATGCTGCACTCCAGCACTGTATGTTTCATTAACAGCTTAACCCTGGAAAAGTAGTGAAAAAACTTGTGCAAATTTGACAGGGACTTGTGGACCAAATATAATTTCTGTTAGCTTGTGCCTCTCACTGAAAAAAAAATAATCAGATAATGCTTTAATGTGTAAAACATCCCAAAAAACTCTGCAGATGCTTATGTAGGTAATATTGTAAAACTTTTAAAAGTGTTACATAAAGGGATAAAAGAGCTATTTGTGATTCTGTTTTTAATATGTGTTAAATCCACAGCGCAACTAAAATTGTAAAGTTTCAGCATTCCAAGCAGTTACAATAACATGCATTTAAAATCTCATACTAACCGAAAAGTTAAACAGGAATGTCATGGCAAATACTTTCTGGCTTCCTTACAGACTCTTTCACTTTGTGTTTGTTCCACTGCCATGGGCGAGATAAATGGAGACAGTTCTGTCAGTAATACCTGGAACTCTTTCTCTCCTCTTTTGCAGCAGACCCAAAGTTTTTGATAGTCAAAGAATGGCAAAGTATACATCTCTTTATTGAGTTCGGTCTTGGAGAGAAATGTTTCTTTAAAAGTTCATAATAATGAATGTTCAGACTAAGCATAGTTGTTATTATAAGATGATCTCTAAATTGTTGGCTATTTTGGAGATGCAGTTAGATTGGGATTTTAAAGTAAAAATTTTTTGTAGAGATGCCACTTCTTGAAAATTATATTAACTGTATCTCTAAGTTTGAGACTGAATATGTATTTTTCTTCCATTCTAATTTTGACAAAATACAATGTAATGCACATGATGCAGAGCAATTGTCTAAGTTCTATTGAAACTTCAAACTTTCACCGAGAGAAAGTTTTTCTTCAAATAAGAAGACTTTGTAACCTTTTGATGCACTCTTGAGAGGCACACGAGGAACAGTAAACATGTTCATAAGAAAGAATTCCCCACTGGTAACTGTGTTGCTCTTGAGTGTTGCTGCTGCTAGGACAATAAACCCCAGATGTCTAATTCCTGCTCTGAGGAAACTGTCTTGTCAGTAATGTGGAAGAATGCTTTATGACTTTCTCTGGCATGGCCTAGTGTGACTTAAGAATGTTTGTGGACCATCATATGGGTGCTGTTGACCACCGTTTGCAACAGTCTTCCACAGGATCCTAAATTATGCAAGCTTGTGTAATCACTTCTGTGGGTGAAATGCCAGCTTTACCATAACCAGTGAGGATGGGAGATCCTCTCCCCACCTCTCCCTACCTGCTTCCTGAAAGATTCCTGTTGGATACCAAAACTGCAGCACAGGCTGGTTTAGTTACGGTGACAATACAGTTCCCCCCTCCTGAGTTCATTTTGAGTGAGGAAATAGGAGGTACTCCAGTTTTTGCCATTTGTTTTCTGGGAGTTGTCTAGGTCTCTATACCAGCAGGTGTTCTGCACATTGGAAAAATCACAACCTGCTGCTTCTTCAGAGAAGTGAAAGCAGAGTCAAATCTTTCTCAGAGGTGCACAGTACAGATGAGGCAATGCTCACAGCTTGCAACAAGGGAAGCTGCAGCTGGAAATAAGGAAAAAAAATAATCACTGTGAAGGTGGACAAATGCTGGAAAGGTGCCCAGAGTGATGATTCCATCCTCAGAGATTTCTTAACTTTACAGAACCAGAGGGATAAGTGGCTGGAGCTGACTTGGATGCTGGCCCTGCTTTGGGCATGGAGTGGCTCCAGTATGAATTTTTTGCAGTTCTGTTATTCTTGAGCTACCACAAGCCACTCTGTGCTACCTCAGAAGCCAGAGCAGGCTCTCTCACTGCTGTCACTTGACTGTCTAGATCTGTTCAAAATACCAGAATGATTTCTCATTTCTAACTAAACTTTTCTTCCCACCAGGTATTTCCTGTTAACTACAAACCTACTGGCAGAGGTTCTCTTGCAAACAGATGCGGCTTCCTATTCTGCTGTTGTTCCCCAGCTCACTGCTGACAGTGAGCAGGCAGCTGCCACTTCCATCTTTTTAGGACTCCCGCCACCACCCCCAGAAAAGCACTGTGTAGGTAAGGCAATCTATTACCTCTATTTCCTGTGGTTATTTTAATGATGCTATTAGGTGGATGGGTGTCTTCAGTTTCCCTTCTGCGGTACTGTCAATCAGCTCAGGTATTTAACAAGGAAGAACAAGGTTTCAGAGTAGTTGTACCTTCAAAAAGCTCCAATTTACTCACAGAAGATTGGTAAGGTATTATTAAAAGGTCTTGTACTAAATAATGTGGATTCTTTATGTTTAGACACTGAATGAAGCTGATCTCTGTCAGAATTTTTGTCCAGGAATGAACTCTGAACAAAAGAGCAAGATGAAGTAAAGATGTGCCCCCAGTGGAAGAACTGAGCAGGTAAAATTCTTACCAGTTTTGGAATCAAAATGCACAAAAAAACTGGAGAAAGTTTAAATATCTTCTCGATCTGTACCTTTAAACCAGACATTTCAAAAAAGGAAGATATAAGTTAGCTTAGTTTCTGGCAGTAATACCAGTGTTTTATTTGAAGAATATTTTAATAGTTTTCATTTTTTGCAAAAAAAATTGCACAGTTAATTATGAAACTATTATAGAGCTTGGTACTAAAGCCACACTAAAAAAAAAATAATAATATTCTTCTTCTTAGAAAAAGAGGAAGGCACATAAAAGTTTTTAATTGATTTACAAATGAAGAGTCAGTCTTAAAATTTTAGGTGCCTATATCCCCCAAATCCCTAGGAGTAGTTTCATTACTGGGATCTCATACCTCCAGAAGTGAACTCTGGGGGAAGAAAAGCAAAAAACCCCCAAGCTGTTGAGCAAAAGAAGCCACCTACTCCAGAAAAATAACCTGTAGTGAAAGATCCTGCTTTGAGTGGCAGGTTGGATCGGGTGACCCCCACAGTTCCCTTCCAACCTAAATTATGCTGTGACTCCATGATTCATATAGCACTCGAAAGTCAAAGCCCAGGACAACCCACTCTGAGCAGTCCATGCTTTGGCAAACACTGTAAGCCAATGCAGTGATATATGCAATGAACCATATTACCTGATGGTTAATACTAGGCCCATGTGACGGCATAGCATTGATACAGAGGATAACAGCAGTATCACAAGCCAGAGGCACTCTCCATAAGGCCAATGGAGAACTTTCTAGCAGAAGATGAATGAAACTCCATTTTATCATTATAAAAGCAAATGAGACAGTTACTGAGTAGGACTAGCTTCACCAGTGCCAAAGTCAATGAAATTAGCATGGAAGGAAGGAAGAAGTACATGAATAAAACTCAAGGCTATAAGGTTGTCCATACTGAGGGAATATGAGATTTACTGTATCAGTAAGTAAATCAGAAAAACAACATTTAGGAAGAAAACTGATACCACTTATTTTTCAGAAGATGATGAAGGTTCTGGAAAGCGTCCTTTGGAAAAACAAAGACCACATACCTCTCACTTGGATATTATTTCACATTCAATGCATACAAAGGCAAAGTAAATAATATTTGGGTAGATAAAAGGTGGAAGAGCCATTACATCTGGAAGGAAAAGTGTAGACTGGTAACACCAGAAGCTACAAACAGCTTCTGTAAGAGCTGAGTTGGACCATACCTTGGAAAACATTAGAGGTACCTTACAGCATGGTTGAGGTATGCCTACACCAACTGGCAATGCACATATTCTTGAAAATGGTGAACTAGGTATGTGCCTAGTGCACTGCAGCTGCAAGCGGCTTTTAGTTTGTGGGACCAGACTAGTTGGAAGGCAATTTCCCACACAGGGTGCATGTATAGTGTGGATGTCACGTCCTCTGCACTGACCAGCACATCCACTCCTGTTGGTCTGCACTACTTGATAATGCAGCCAACATCACTGGGGTTTCTGAAAAGGGTCCTAGCACAGCTGCTCTTCACCTGTAGAGTGCTCGCTTATAAGTTATGGACACTAATGAAACTAGATGTCAGTCAGTATGCTCGAGTACAGAAGGAGTCTTTGTGTTCATTTTAGCAGACTATTTTTTGTCAAGAACTAATTTACCTTTCCATTTAGAAATGGTGTGAATACTGCGGAGACTACACAGATAGATTATACATATATAAAAGAAAAAAAGCAGGAAAACTTTTTTTTTGCCCAAATACAGGTCATAACTTCCAGAGTTGCTGCTGCTGAGATGTGAAGAAAGTAAGAAAGGCTATTAGCTCAGAGTGCCTAGGACAGCATGTTTTAAATTCCGGTTATCATTGTAAAAGGTCCTTCTGTATTAAATGGGTTTTTATTGTAAAAGTCATAAGAATGTTTCTTGGTGCACTACCAATAGTAAAGGTACAGAAACACATGCACAAAAGTTTACGTACAAATGTCTAGCACAAAGGCTGTAGATATTTGACAGTGGTATCAAATGGCCAGCTCTTAAAGCTTGTATACACCAGAAAATACAAGGCAAGCAGCCACGCTGAAAACACTGGAGTAACTTGCTCCCCTCTTCTGCCATACCTCCAGCAAACTATGTCTCCTATGCTTTTTTTGCTTAGCTCCCCAGTCTAAGCTTAGTACCAATATTATTATAGATAACATCGGTATCAGAACGATTTTCACTTGACATAGTGGCATAGAGCAATAGGCTGCAAATAAATGAACATAAATTTAATTTTGCATTAAGTAGAGATTTAGATGTATAATCACCTTTGCCTTCACTGAGTGTAGAGGAGCTAATAGTGATTATGTTCCCAGCTTAGCTACTCCAGCCTAGTAAAACAGGCTATGTGGACTCAGGCCAGGGAGTTATGCTCACACACTGAGACTTTGCACACAAATGAAGCACTTGCAAATGTGTGTAACTGTGCTCTTTAGCAGATCTGGCCCCGTGTGACCAATATTTCTTTCCAGAATCTACTATTCGCTTGTATTCTGTTATGTTCAATGTTAATTTTCACTTATTTTAAAGTATATATTTACTTCTTGGAGTGTTAGGCAGTACATTAAACTTTCAATAAATGCCACTAATTCCTACACCCACAGAAATATAATTTACTCCAGTGTTTTAATCCAATCTGTACTGCATTGCCGAGGTAGGTTACTTGCCAATGTTTTGAAGTCAGGCAGGGTGAGAGGGAAGAGCCTTTACATTTTCCAAGTTTATATCTAGGCCCCAGATGGAAACAATTCCACAACAAAAGAATGAAATCTGGTAGGATATTCTTGAGATCTCGTAAGTTCAGCAGCACGTCACTGGTAGTGAGGCCAATTTTCCAGAAGACTGATTTGAATTGCAGAAAAGAGAAGGAGAGGAAGGCCAAGTGGTGTTCTAAGTTAACCCATAACATGCTGCAGTCTAGCGTTAAATGGGAATTTTATATAATGCAGCACACATTATATAATTAACTCATGTTACATGTTTGGCTCAGTTGTTAATATTGAGTGATAATATATGTGCCTGTGGTTTTTAAAAGGAAAAACCTTCAGCACTTTAAGGGAGGCAAGTGAATGATGCGAATTTCTGTTACTGATTACAGTACTTACAATACTTTAGAGGATCTGTATTTATAATCCTAGTGTTTATCTTTGACATCAGAGGCTTCAATCCACAACACTTAAAAGCTTCATACATTTTGTTGCAAAAAGCTACCACTGAAACAAATAAATGATACCCCCTATCAGCCCACATATCTTTCAAAATAGATTGTTATACTAATCAGTGAGCGAAAACAAAAGGCCTTTTAAAGACTGCCAGCAAAGATGGAATGAATTACTTCTGAGATGCAAGACTGCAGAGCTGGTAGCTTGCTAAGTAATCATTCTTGGAGACTATTTGCCTTTCAGGGTTCTTAAAAAAGGTTTCATGGCAAAATTAACATCCAATTTAACATCTGTTTCCTAGAAGAGGAAAGATAGTCTTGTGGATTAAAGCTGAGGACTTCTGGACTCAGATTTCCCGCGGAGCTTTGGCCAAATCACTTAATCTCCCTCCACTCCATTCTTTGTAAGTAAAATAGGGGATAAAAATATTTCCTTGGGCTGCCTTTATCACTTACAGTGAAAGGTCTTTTGGTGGAGGTTGTGTCTGATATGGGGACATACAGCTCTTATGACAAAGTGGTTCTGATCTCAAGTCCTTTGGGCCCTATTGTACAACAAATGAAGAAAAGTAATCAGAGAACAGGCTGATGTATCACATGCTCAGGGAGTTATAGCATATACATTAGAGTGGACAGGAAAAAAGTCAGTAAAATAAGATATGATTAATGACTTGGGAATTTTTTCATGAAACTACCAGGAGTTTAATGAGTTTTGTGACTATTTGTTGTTGGGAAAAGATATCATGAGAAACAATCAACCCCCACAAGGGCTCAGAGAACTCAGATGAAATTATCAAAAATAAAGGAAATTTAATTCATTGGGTCTGAGAAGAACTTTCAGCTCAGAAATCTTGTTTACTTGGAAAAACCTCAAGCCTTGACAACTTCTAAATATGAAGCCCAAAATAGTGATGCTAGTGCTGAATATAAGCAATTGGAACTTGAAATAGTTTTTAAATTATTGTCTTCTCCTAAAGCAAGGGGATTTTCCCATATTGCCTGTAGCGTCAAGTTTCTAATTCTTAAAGAAGCACTCATAATGGTTTAAATAATGGTTTTAAAATACCAAAACTAAAATAGTTACTGGGTGAATGAAGAGATTTATCACCCAACTTGAGACTGTTTGACATAAAAACCTAAAATAAATAGCCAAAATATCTTAAACATGAAAATAGAAAACATTGATGGGTTTTGAAGCTTTCTACAGTAAAAGAGGTCTTTTATTTCTTTTTATAGAAATTGCTTGGCTTTTTTATGCCAATAGGTAATACTAACTTTCTACAAATGTGCTCTCCTGAAGGTTGAAGTTCTTGGTGGGTTGAAAATGGCATTTGATTACCTGCAGTGCATTGCAAAGTTAGATTTCTTCAATCAACCTGCCAATCAACTTCTTCCACTGTAAATAAATTCACTGAACAAAACTGAAGTCAAAAAGAAACACTGAACAGGGAATTGTGTTAAAGATAATCATTCTTATCTCTCATTCCCTTCCGTATTCCTAGCAGTGCATGCAAAATGGCATGAAAAGCAGAAGTCAGGGAGCAGTGAACTAAAATGATGGCAGAGGGGCGCAAGGGCATGCACAAAATGGAGAAGACATAGCAAGCTAAGTGAATGACCATCTTGTCTTAGGAATTTTCACATTCGTGCAATTCTTCAAAGCTGGTTCAAGCAGAAAAAAATTAAATGAAGCATAACCAGAAAGAACCAATCAGTTGTTGTGTACTTATTACGGCTCAGGTCAGCACAACCTTTCCCTATTTTGATACCTTTTTAATTTCACATTTCAAGCAAAAACAATTTTACTCTTCTGACACAAATCTCACCCTCCTGAAATTGTTTTTTAAATTAAAAGGTTACACATTTTTGAGAAGAAAAATAAGTCTGTAACTAGAGCTGAGCAGATATAAAAAGATAGTTTCCACAAACATTTATGCAATTGTTTAAGTTATATTGTTTGATACTGCCAGTATGTGCATCAGCACATGTGCTATCACCAGGAGTGTATTGCAGACATGTTTATAAAGATTTTTAAATGTATAGTCATGAAAACTGCATTTTGAATTTGTGATCAGGAGTGATTGTGCGTAAAAAGCTTTGAGTAAGAGTTTGGACCATGTTGACCTACAGAGGTTTCTTCCAACCTAAACTATGCTATGAACCTATTAAAATAATTTTTTATGAGTTATTCATATCTAATCAGTATGGAGATTAATCTCATCTGATTAATTTTAAATCTAAAGGGCTTATCAAATACTGTAACATACTCACAATCAAACCAGGAGCAAAGAATTATCCAAAATAAGTTTTCCAGTGATTTATTTAAGCGATGGAAGTATTGGTGGAAAAATATAAGAAATCACAATCAGAACAGAGGAAAAAAACCAAAACCAGTTAGATAAATCACCACCAACAGCTTATATGACACACTTTGTGAAGAAATGGAGAAATCCGAAGACCCCAATTTTTCTGTTTTTCTTGAAAAGTTTCTGCTTCTCTGTGAAATACCAAATTATTTACCTTGATTATTTACAAATCTTGCCAATTTGTGGAAAGTTAAGTTAAAAATAATAAACTCTGTTGGAAAAGGTTCAGATTGCACAGCTTTTGTGACTAGTGTCTATTAATTTAAGTTGTCTCACTGAAGTAGGTAAAATTTTTTTCCTCAGTAGTTGTTTGCAATATGAAGGCAAGCTCTAACCATAGGTTTATTTCTCCAGACCTTTTCCTTGCATTTACATTGTGTGTTTCATCATGATTTGAGTTATAAAGCAGTTTGTGCACAGGAACAGGTTGGCATCGGATGGCAATGACCAGAAGCCTATATAACATCTCGCACAAGATGTTTGCATTGTCATTATCTTATTTTTATCTCCTTTATTTTTAAACTATAAAGAAAAATAATAGTGAGAACAGAGAAGATAAGACACCAAAAGACACAGTGGATACAATATGTGTTTAAAAAAGACTCTCATGCATATAGTTAAAACTGTTGGCTGAAAACACCTTGAGTCATGTTCCATTATAGAAATGAAGTATCAGCCAAGGAAATTTGAAGTAAACCCCAGATTTCTCCTCCTTTAAACAGACTGTAACCCAAAGAAATTAAAATATATATCGAGAAGCTGGATCAAAAGCACAAAACCCAGAACCATGTTTTGAACCTTCCACTCTCTAAATAGTTGAAAAAGATGTGGAGACCAACAGTTTGATTCTTCTTGAACCCATGGGAGAAGAAGGGGGCATCATCACAAAACTCAGGCTGAACTCTGAGTTCAGGAGCTCTTGCACCTAGAATTCTCCTTGGCATATAGAATTTGTTGCTCTTTGCAGAGCCATAAAGGCTGGCTTTTAGGTAGAGGTCCCTTCCTTTTCAAAATACTTTACTTAAATTGTTAATCTCTTACACTATTTCAATTGAACTTTCTCCATGGTCTTTATGAATATAACTATTTGCCTACATGTATCAAAGTGTACTTTGAATCAAGTCTAAATAAAGGATAGGAAAAAATGATACTAGGATGATGAGGTGGGAAGTTAGCCAATGGGAGGAGTACATAGTTTACAGACATGATGAAAATTCAACATAGTATTAAAACAAAAAGTGAGGTGTAATTAACCTCCAATGGTATGATTTACGTGTTTAAAATCTGAAAAGCCCTCTTCTATTCATATTCTTGAATGAAGCAATTCAGACCCATAAGATTAGAGAGAATATCTATGATGTGGATCCATCCACAGTTTGGAATTTCCTCCCTTTTCACAATCTTTTTATTTACAGCTGCCTTTAGAGTTTAGATTTCTTTACTGAATGATTTTTAAAAACTGAACCTCACACTACCCCTAGGAAAGGAGTAAAGAAACAGCTTTCCTTACCTATAAGCTACTCTATTATTTTTTTCAACTAAAAATCGATTACTATCAGACTCTTTTCCATACCAATACACATAATTTTAAAATTCTTGTTTAGTTAGTGCTAAGTCATATTTTAAAATTATCAAACATTTTCTTTAGGTATAAAATTTTTTTCGTTAGCAGTCTCTGTATATGATCCCATCTTGCAGAAAGTATTTCTGGGCTAACAGTCTATTCTCTCTCTCTCTCTGTCTTTCCCTCTCCCTCTCCCCCTTTCTTTCTCTTTTCTTTCTTTCTTCCTTTCCAGTTTAGATTACCATAGCACTGTATAATGCATTGTAAAGAAAGGGGTTAAGTGCAGCTCTCCTAACACCCTTCTATTACCTGCAACACTGACCACATATTAAGGGCAGTGTACATTAAGCACAATCACACCCCTCAGCCATATTTCCTTACAAATATAAAGAGACAATCACGCTACATCAGACTTACAAGAGATTGTTTCCCAAACTATAAATAAAAATAAATTTAAAACAGATGTAGAAACTTTGAGGTCAGTACTCTTCTGTGCACTATCAGTTTTAGCTAAGTTAAAGTCCAGTAATTTGAATTGTTTTCATCTAAATTTACCTAATGTGACAATGAAACACTTTATTGGCAGATGTACTACCCTTCCTTCTCAGAAGAGAAAACAGTTTTATTGCTCTTCTGCACAGAATTTATATATTATTTATATTGCAGTAGTCCCTGGAGATTCAGTAATGGATGGGGAACTGGTTGCATCCAGCAGGACAGGACAATGGGACAGCTGTCCCATGGAACACCAGAGTGATGAACCTTGTCCCCCAAAACTATAAGTAATAGCAGACATACTATTATATGCTTTCCCAAGGGACAAGAATGAATGAACCTGGCCAAAGCACTCAATCCAACGATAGACCCATGAGAAGAAGCCAAGGCAACATTTTCAAAATAATGCTGTATATTCTGCTGGAGAAGAGACTGAAAGACTCTGGAGAGGTGGCCTGTGTGGCTTTTTGTACTGAGAGCTCTCTATGATAGAGTCTGCAGCTGCTGTCACCAAGAGGAAATCTTACAATGGATAGAAAGCATAAGAGGTGTTGAGGTGTTTGCAGATAGTCTGAATCAATTTTGCTGAGGAATTTCTCATGGACCTTCCAGAGGAAAGGGCTTTCCCATGCAATTCAACAGATGACAAGATGGGAAAGAGCTTTTGTGTGGGGCACAGAAAAATGTAAATATTAAATCAAGGAGAGACCTTTAATAGCTGGCAAACTTCTGTATAGCCACAGTTGCCAAACATTATAATTAATTTTTCAGGAAGAAAAAAAATTTAGACTTGAATGCTCAGAGAGGTAAAAAAGGAGAAGTGATGTCAATTTAGAAGAAGAATCAGCGTACTGAAGTGTGCGTGTGAGCTACAAAATCATAGAATCACAGAATATCTTGAATTGAAAGGGACCCTTAGGATCATTGAGTCCAACTCCCTGCTCCTTGCAGGACTACTTAACACTGAACCATATGACTACAAGTGTCATCCAGACACTCCTTGAACTCTGACAGGCTTGGTGCCGTGACTGCTTCCCTGGGGAACCTGTTCCAGTGACTGACCGCCCTCTTGGTGAAAAACTTTTCCTAATGTCCAATCTGAACTTCCCCTTATACAGGGGGAGTATCATTCAATCATTCAATTTCCTTATATCCTATCGCTGGTCACCAGAGAGAGGAGAATCATCTAAGTATGTTGGAGAATCAATGAAGAAGATTGCCTGCCCAACATCTTTCCTAGCAGACATGCAGAACCAGGTAAAGTGGTTGAATTTTTAAAGAATCATAGCACTTGTGTCTATGTAGGCATTCCAATTGTTATTGCTTAGATGACCTGCAATTGTCTTTACTCTGACATATGGACTCACCCACCTTCTTGTACCATGTTTTTGTAATCAACTCCTCTCTTTAAACTTTAATTTCATAGAATCATAGAATCATAGAATCATAGAATCATAGAAT